>NC_048221.1:108941509-109131294 GCF_002007445.2 Ailuropoda melanoleuca
AAGAAGGAAGAAGGAAGGAAGGAAGGAAGGAAGGAAGGAAGGAAGGAAGGAAGGAAGGAAGGAAGGAAGGACAGGGAGAGGGAGGGAGGAGGAATGGAGGGAAAGGAGAGGTGAGGAGAAGAGAGGAAGAGCTCTTTTAACACAGAAATCCACATGTACAATGCTCTGAGTAATTGTTGGGCCTTAAACGTGGATTTGAACTTTATACTTTAGGAGGAGGGACAGACCCAAAGCCATGATGTAAGCCCAGCGAAAATTCCTGCACTGCTTAGTAGAGCTTAGGAGTGGTCAGTTTTTTGGCTTGGTTTTTTTGTTTTGTTTTGTTTTGGTTAAATCTGGATTAAATTTAACTTATTTTCCCAATGTCTCCTCCCAGTAGGAAATGAAGTACATCCCTGTGGTTTCCTTCCTTCATGCCACCCACATTTACGGAGCACGCACTGTGTGCAAGGCACCCACTGCCAATATTGATCATAGTGGGGATTACAAAGAAGAATAGGAAACATCTGTCCCGCAAGTGGCAAGGTAAGCTTCATTCATTTGTTCATTCATGTGTTTAATACCTAATAGTAACAACTGCCTTTTTTTTTTTTTTGAGCACCTACTAGGCTAAGATCTGTTCCAAACTCTTGACATGGAATGACTAATTTAATCCTCCTGACAACTTTGGGTAGTTAACAGAATCATCCCATTGCCCAGATAAGGCGACTGAGGCCTAGAGAGGTTAGGCAAGTTGCCAGGCTCACACAGCTAGGAAGTGGTGGAGCTGGGACTGAAGCCCAGAGCCCATGCTTTTCATAATTCCACACTGCACTGCACTTCCTGTGCGCAAGGCTGTGTGCTGGGCACCGGGGGCACCGAGAAAATGCAAGAAGCCAGTGTGCTGGGGAGACTGTCAGGAGGACAGAATAACGGGATGAGGGTGACAGAGGTGACTTCAAAGTTCACTGGGTGCGGTGTGGGGCAGCGCAGGGAGGGGCACTAGCAACCAAGCCCCTCACACTTGGCAACAGCTCTGCCGGGGAGAAGGAAGTGGGGAGGGGAGACGAGGGCTCTCCCCCTGCAGGAGGAGCACCTTTAAAGGCATAAGCATGGAGAAGCATGGGCACCCGGAGTGCAAGCAGGCGGGGGCTGGCTGGTAAGAGCGGACTCCATGCCGAGGGGCATGGCCAGGACGGCAGACCTGGAGGCTGAAGGGAATGAAGTAGCAAGAGGCTGCCTGAGGAGCCATCCCTGCTGTCGGAATTCCTGACCCACAGAACCCATGAGCGCGGTGAAGTGCTTGTGGTTTTATGCCACCGAGTCTGGAAGTTTGGCGAGTATTAAGCAGCGACAGACAACAGGACAGGAAATTCTTCCAGTCCCCATTCACCCTTTATCCTCCTCTTCCATTCTCTACCTCTCTTTCTCTCTTAATCCCTCCCCTGCCTGTCCTCCTTCTCCTCTCCCTCCTCCTCCTCCTCCTCCTTCTCTCCACCCCCACCCCCTTCTCTCCTTCCCTATCTGCTCACTGATTTGCCACCAGGCCTGATGCCTTTCCATGCACCTGGACCACATGATATCAGCCTGCTCCTGCCATGTACCGTCTCTCCCCCTGAGGGGCTGTGGCCCCAGGCCGCACCCGGCTCTCCCACCTGGGCCTTGCTCTCCTTCCACAGATTTGACTTGATCTTCTGCTCTGGTGCTGGACAGAGCCTTCCTGCTTTCTGCCTTAACCCTAATCTAGGCTGCTTCTGGAAACACTGCCCATAGCTACAAGGAAAGCCCCTTGCCTGGCCCAGCCCAAACCAGGCCCCTTGCATCACAGCACCCACTAAACATTTACTAAGCATCTATTACGTGCCCTGCACTATACTAGCAACAAGTTAACATTACTGAGCTTTTCATTATACGTGCCAATAACCACAGTTAATGCTTTGCCTGTGTTCTCTCATTTAATCCTTATAACACCCCTATAGAGTCTGGGTTATCACCTCCACTTTTAAAATGTAGAAAGGGCCTCCAAGAGACAAGGAACTTATCTCTATTTCGTGCTATATAAATAAAGCTCTATATAAATATGGATTATATTAAAGAAACTATATAAATAAAACAATGAACCCACTGACCATGGAATTTGTAATCAAATGGAGAATAAGCAACACCAGGACACAGCCTTGAGTGAGCCCCTACTGTGTGCCGAGTATTTGATGGGAGTAATTACAAGAGTCCTACTGGGTGCAGATGATGCCCAGGGTGCAGGTGGGGGCTAAGCCAAGGGTTTCACAATCAGTGTGGGCAAATCTGGCCCCCGAGGCCTCCCTCCCAGGCCTCCAAGAAGGCCTTCCTCCAGAGCCCCCTCCTTTGTGGGTTCTGTAGTGACAGATCAGTTGTGGGGACTTCCCGCAGCTATAGGTCAGCCCCAAACCCTGAAGCCTGGCAGGCAAACTCTCAGGAATGTGCTGGACTACAAGAAGGGAGCTCCTAAAGCCTACCCCCTCTCCTCACTCCTCCCCAGGGACGGGCCCAACCTCATCCATCAGCTTCTGGGGCCATGTTTGCTAGAGCAGAGCTTTCAAAGGAGGTAAGCAGGCTAGGGCTGGAGGTCTGCACCTACTGAGTGCCAGGCTCTGTGGCTCAGCACACCCCACAGACATGTTTTCTTTGACCTCTCCCTGACCGCCCTTTCACATTAAGAACAAATAATGTGTTTCCTCTTCTCTTGCAAAATTGGAATTTCTGGAGAGCCTGAACCCATGTTCCCTTGAGGCAGCAGTCAGTGGAAAGTAAGCAGCAGCAGCCCCCTGGAGAGGGCAGGGGCCCACGTCTGCACCAGTCCCCACTGTGCTCTGAGATTTCAGGGGCCTGCTGCAGTTACCTGGGTCTCTGCCTGGCCCTGAAGACCCTTGATCTGGTAACCCGTGGCATGGGTCTCATCCAAAGATGCCAAGGATCTCCATGCAGCCAGTGTAAGGAGCCTGGGAGTGGGCCCCTGACCCCCACCTCTGTCCCTTCCCACTTCCTGGCCTCATCAATCAGCCATCTGTGGCCAGCGCAGTTCTCCTTGAATGGTGGCGCCCAGCTCAGGAACACACTTTGTAGGACAGGGGCTACTGGTCGGCTGTCTGCGACTAGCTACCATTGGCCCCCACACAGTTTTTGCTTTCTGGCCCACACCTTGTCTCACTAAAGAGGTGGAAAATGCCCAGTGCTCACCCCCAGCTCCCACGCAGCTAGGTCATTGGCAAACTGCACCGTCCTCGCCAGTGAGATCTCAGAGGAATTCAGCTGATGGTTTCTGGGCAAGGTTTCTGGAATGCCCTTTAAGATGCAGATGAGACCATCCAGGAACCACTCCAATGTCGGTGGAGTTCAATGCTGGAAAGAGGCTTGGGCCTTAAGGGCAGACAGGTCACTGAGCCAGCTCTGGGGTTACCATGGAGGATGATACTCGTTCTTACGGTTTAGGCCACGTAGGCCGGTAACTGTGTTATATGCAGCCAGCTGTGTCCTGACTGCTAACCCCATTGGCAGCTGTGTCCAAGTTGAACTCCCCGACTCTATCTTGTCCACTTTCCCCAGTGCACACCTACTGCTGTTGTCCCAGGTCTTCTCAGCCCCATCCCCCCAACCCTTGCCTTCCAACCCCTCCCCTCTCCCTGCTCCATGCGCTCCTATCTGCCCCTTACAGCAAGCTTCCCTCAGCGCACGCATGTGTGTTCACCCTTTCCTGAAGCCCGCCCCCTAACAACAACAAAACTTGTCCAGTGGAGTTGGTTGGAGTAGATATTACTGGTACACTTATTTTCTTTTATTCAAAAGGGTAAGTAACTGAAGTTTTACACCTGCGACTAAATAAATAAATAAATGAAGGTAATGAGGAGAATGTTAAGAAAGGAAATCCTACAAAGTTTTCTGTATCTTGAGTAAGGCGCAAACCCTTTCGGAAGGAAAACAAAAATTCTCCTTAACTCTCAATGTTGACTTAAGTTGTTTCAAATTATAATGTTACTTGAACATGTTCAAACATTTAACTAGATATAAACACCTTATGTTTGTGGCTCTGGTTCAATTATAAACTATGAAATTAAATACAAGCAAAACTATAAAACTAATGAGATTCATATCAACAGCCCTAATAATATGTGGCAGACTGTTTTGCAGCATGAACTTGGCCCTCCACGGCTGTGCGGGTTCCTGTGGATGGGTTATGCCCACGCCTCTGAGGGCTGGGGGAAAGAGGCCCTTCCCCTTCCAGTCTCAGACTATGAAATCTTCCTTCAGCAGCACATCATAGCAGCCCTTGGCCTTCACTTGACACAAACGCATTGTTTTAGTCATAGAAAACCTACATTTGTTCTTTTTTCGTGGGTTCCTGGTGACCAAGGTGATATTACTTGGTGCCAAAGGGCTTGTAAATTTAAAGGCGAAGGCCGGAATCCCACGGCAGTCTCTGGTTATATGGTTGTTATCCAGACAATCTACATAACTCACTTAGACTATTTCTGTTTAGATTATCATCAGAATTAAAACAAATAATTAACACATTCTCGTAAAGAACTCATAGATCCCAACTTGAAAAACAATGCCAAAACCAATCTCACTGTAGAGAAAATGAAGTCACTTGGGAGAGCAGAGAAATAAAGATAAACAAGTGGGCCAGATTCAGAAGGCTCCCTTTTTCCAAAATCTCACACATGGGGCCCTTGGGGAGAGCTTTCAATATTTAGATGCTAAAATATCTGGTTTTGAAAAAACTGGTGCCAGCTTTGCATATTGGTCATTGGATTTAGAAATAGAAAAATAGAATGCCTGTTCGAATTACTTTGCTTGGCTTTTCTAAGAGGGCATCACCCAAAAGTCCCTCCAAGTTCCCCCAAATGATCACATTTTGTAAATGCTTCATGTCAGTTCTATGCCCTAAGCAGAACTTCAAGCTGTCCTCCTCACTCCATTTCAATGCCACCACCCTGGCCTGGACACCACCATGTTCCTCAAGGGTGAGACTTGGTCCCAAGCCCTCTCTTGGCCGCTCCACCCATGGACTTCACAGCTTTGACTAGGCCAGCCTCGGCCTGCCTCTCTGGTCTCATTTCACACACCTCCCCTCAGTTTTTGCTGCCATCACCAGAGGTGATTTTGGATGTAACTCCCTATCTGTAGGTCTTAGGGAAGATCCTTTGAACCATATGCCCCTGATTCTGCTGGATCCAGCAGGCCCTCAGCCTACCCCCTTGTTTTCTCTCTCTGAGAGCCCTCAGGTTAGGAAGGCAGCTGATCCTTCAGGTAAACAGATGTGTCATCCACAACCCCATCCCCTCTGTACCAGCTGCTCCTCTTGTCACCCTGATCTCAGGCACTTTAGAACTGATACTCCATGGCCCTGAGATTGGGTTTGACCCAAACTTCACCTTTGTTTTTAGGGATAGCTGTACTTTTCTCCTACTGCCATCTCAACCTCTCCACCTGCTGCTCAGCTATAGCCAGAAGGCTGGGGCCCCAGGGAGAATATTCTTTCTGGTTTACTTAGCAGCCTGAGGACCTGTCCTCACCTAACATCATGCTGGTCCCAAGGCCCCATTCTAGCCCTTGAGGTTCTGCTTGTCTGGGAGAAGAAGAATGTGGAATTCTCTCCAGTGGTAGGGGTGGAGAGAACACTAAGGCTGGAGGGTGAGGGGTGTGCATGCCTGTGTGCACGTGTGCGCACGTGCATGAGAGAGAGAGGGGGGAGAGAGAGAGAGAGAGAGACTGATCTTCATTGTCTCAGAGAGGCTTTCCTTTCTTTGTTACTCTTCATTCCTTCTCTTTTTTCACTTTCATATTTAAAGGAGGGATTTTTTAAGAAAATGGTTTTTAAATATACCTTATTTTAAAAATTCAAGCCATATTAAGTGGTCTTAAATAAAAAGTAAACATCTCTTGCCCAATCCCTTTCTTCTAAGACCTCACTCCATAAATAACCATTTTTAAGTGTGGTTTGTTCTGCTAGGAGGAGACACTTCCAAGTGTCAAGTTGAAACAGATTCTCGTGTCCTGTTTTAGTTTGCGTATTATCTGGAGCGTGCTTTTCTTGAGTGATTTTGTTTTTCCTGAAATCTTAAAGGACTGTCCACGCCTTGTTTCAAGAAGAAACATATGCCTTTTACATCCCATCACTAAGATCTTTCTGCTTTTTAATCATTCTATTTGTTGAACTAAAATCATTTCCTTCTGAAGCCATTCTTTTGATCCCTCTGACTTCCTGTTCTAATTGGGACTAATTGTGTTCCAGGCTCACCACACCACTACTCCCCAGCTATTTCTTTAAACATACTCCTCTTGGATTAGCTCCAGAAAGCATACATTTCTTTCTAATTCTTAATTCCTTTTATGCTTTTCTGCAGTTCATCTATAAGTAATGTTTTTTTTTTTCAAAAAGTGCACAACAGGTAAACTTCATGAGCAATTGAATATCTGTAAGTCTTTATTTTGCCTCATATTTGATCAATAATTTGGCTAGCTACGAAATTTTAATTCAGGATAACTTTCTTCTGAATTCCAAAGGCACTGTTCCATTTTATTCTAGAGCCTTGCCATTCAAGATGTGGTCTGCAGACGAGCAGCCTCAGTATTACCTAGGAGTTTGCTGGAAATGCAGAGCCCCAGAGCCACTCCAGAATCTGAATGTGAACAGGATCTCCAGGGATGTGTGGATGTGTTAGACTTGTGTTGTTCTAGCCTTCGGCACTGCTGCTAAAAGGGCTGAGCCAATCTGATCTCTTTTCTTGGTAAGTAATCTGATTTTTTTTTCCAGTCTAAGGTTTGGGAACCCTCTTTTTGTCCTTACCCAGTGATCTAAAATTCTCCAGGCTGTTTTTAGGCTCTCTTCAGATCTGGGAAATCTTCTTTTATTTCTCTAATCTTGTCTGCCTGTCTGTATGCTCTGTTTTCTTTTTCAGGAATGTCATTGATTTCCTTGATTGATCATCCATATCTTTTATTTCCTCTTTATTTCCCTTCATTTGGTTTTTCTGATCTTCATTCTGAAAAAGTTTTCTCAAATTTATCTTTCAGCAAAATTTTAAAATTTTGCAAATGTCTAATTTTAATTTACTGTGTTTCTCTGTACTATGGTTACTATGGTTTAATGTAATGCTCATTTTTCATAGCAGGCTGTTCTTGTTTTATGGATGCAGTGTTGTCACAAACTCTAAGGATACTAATTAGTTTTCATTTCTCTGTTTTGTTTCTTACAGTGCCAGTAGTTCTGTTTGTTCATCTTGCTCCTTCATTTTCATGTCGTTGATTTTCCTTGAATGCATGATCACCCTCATTAGAAAATATTATGGAATTATTGTTCATTCGCTTAGGTATGATGATGGTATTGTACTCAGTAAGAAACTGTCTTATTTTAGAAAATGAATGCTGAAGTTTTTACAGATGTCTGCAATTTACTTTCACATGGTTACACACACACACACACACACATACACAGAATAAGAAAGAGGACATTTAGGGGCACCTGGGTGGCTCAGTTAAGCATCTAACTCTTGATTTCTGCTCAGAACATGATCTCAGGGTCCTGAGATCAATCCCTGCATTGTGCTCCATGTTGGGCTTGGAGCCTGCTTAAGATTCTCTCTCTCTCTGTCTCCCTCTGCCTCTCCACCGCCCCCTCCCGCCCCCAAGCAAGCATGCTCTCCCTTTCTCTCTCTCAAAGAAAGAAAGAAAGAAAGAAAAAAGAAAGAGGACATTTAAATATAGCAAAGTATTAACACTCAGAAGTGGAGGATCTACTCAAGTAGAGAATATAATCCAAGAGTTACTGTACTAGTCTTCCCATTTTTCTCTTGAAATTTCTACTTGAAATTTTTCTAAGTGAAAGTTGGAAATAACAAGAAAAACAAAATAATACCTGAATATCCTTGGGAAAATACCCCTGGAGGCCTAAAATCTCTAAGGAATCAGCTTTCTTATCAGAAATCAGATACACGGTCTTTAAGCAAGTTAGACCGTAGGTCATTTGCATTTTTGCATATTTCTCTGCTTGCAGAGTAATGAACAATGTATGCAAAGCCTCTGACTGATAATCTTTAGGAAATCTGCCAGGTGGATTAGGAAGGCACCTGCCCTGCTGTATCTCTAATGAAGCAAAGAAAGTTATAATGGGATTTCATGGGTGTGGGTCATAATTGGATTTGGTGGAGGACATAATTAAATTTCACCCAGGGCCTATGACCTCTGCCCCAGGAAAATAATGAAAGGGTCAGAGGACCTTCCATCTTGCTTCAAGGGAAATAGGTA
Organism: Ailuropoda melanoleuca; assembly: GCF_002007445.2. Lineage (NCBI taxonomy): Eukaryota > Metazoa > Chordata > Mammalia > Carnivora > Ursidae > Ailuropoda > Ailuropoda melanoleuca. The sequence goes on from NC_048221.1 coordinate 108,949,772, forward strand.
AAGCCTGCAGAAACTCTATAGTGTATGCCTACTCTTTCCCATCTCCTCAATCATGGGACAGCAGCCCCACTACTTTCAAGATCACTAGAGTTTCACCTTGGGGCAGAGGTTTGAAAGCGCTGTAGATAACACTGGAATGCTATGAAACTCACTGACCAATTTCTGCTATCCCCTAGTCTCCTAAATTTTCTCTCTCTGCTTCAGGAAGTAGAACCAAAGCAAAATCCAGCCCAGAGAAAGGTAGCCTCCCCAGTATGGGCAGATTCCAACACTCAAGTGGAAGGCCAGGTTGACCAGTTCAGGCAGCCAGAGCCACCTCTCTATCATTGTGTGGGAGAGGTATCTCCCATTGTGTAGCCTGAAAGCTCTGGGTACAAAATAGGACGTGTCAACTGACAGGTTTCCTGTAGGGTGTGTCATTTGGTGGCAAGCAGGCAGGCTGACCCTCCCCCCAGCACAAAACTAATGTGCATAGAGATCTTGGTCTCTCACCAAAGGAGACCAAGCCCTTCCTTGGAAGGCTGTCAAGTGTCCTTTTCCAGAGCAGTTTCCAGAATTGTGGCAGATGCTACTAGTGTAGTCAAGGTTTCTGATGTGGGAGCCCAGCCACCCTGCAGCTAGGCAGGGCTTTACAGAAATGCCTGGCTCTCTGCCCCAATCCTTCTCCTGCTCTCAATCCCTGCGATTCAGGGTCTTTCCAGAGATACCCAAAACTAACGACTCTCACCACCAGCCCTCTCCACTTGGGTTGACCCATCATTCCCATCCTATCTGCTTTCCATTCTCCAGAAAGAGGTCAAGTTCCTTGGTCCTCTGATGGCCCCTTTCCCACAGCCAGTGTCCCTGCAGATCTGTTCCTTTCTATTCTTTCTTCTAGTTATTTCAATGGTATTTGAAGAGGAAGGAGCAGTAATGTGGGTGTTCATGTCATCATCTTCCTGAACCAGAAGTTCTCCCTTCGGTTTCAGTCGTCCTATTCATGCTGTAGTGTCTAAGTAGCTCTTCTTTCTTCCTAACTCTGGATGCCTTGGGATAACTTCCCCACCCACCACACCTTTCACCTTCCCTCTTCCTAGCAGTGAAATCAGGAAGGGCATCTGCCTTATCTTACTGCACCACTGTAGAAAAGAGTACAGCAGGCCAGAGACTGCTATTCTTGGAAAGGCCTGTTCACAAGGATAGCCCTTGGCTGGCATCTGGGAACTTGAATTTGGGGAGAGTTTCCACCATTTCCTGACTGATAAGTGTGGCTCACTGTGACTGAACTCCTTGTGCAAACACTATGGTTTATGCTGACCACCTGTTTTCCTTCTCAAAGTCTGGAATTTTGAGGTACGCTAAGTAGAGGGGACCTACATGACCAGCCCCCAATAAAAACCTTGCATGCTGAGTGTCTAATGAACTTCCCTGCTAAACAATATTTCACATATACTGTCACAATTATTGCTGGAAGAGTTAAGTATGCCCTGTGTAACTCCAGTGGGAGAGGAGTCTCAGAAACTCATGTCTGGTTTCCTTCAGACTTTGTCCCATGTGCCTTTTACCTTTGCTAATTTTGTGTTTTATCCTTTTGCTACAATAAATCCTAACTGTGAGTATGACTACATGCTGGGTCCTGTGAGTCTTAGAGAACTGTCAAACCTGAGGGTGATCTGGGGAATCCTGACACATACTATTTATAAAATAAATGTTTCTGCCTAAGAATAATCATGGCTTGAGGTAGTATTTTTCAGGCACATGTCTGAAAGATGTCTGTCTGGAAAACTGGCCAAAGAAGGTCATTCCTGGCTTCCTTCCTCAGCCTGGGCCTTGAAGGCCTTCCATGGGTTCTCACTGCAAGGATGCTCTGCCTTTTTGCGCTGCCACACGTCTTCCTGGGCACGCAGCTCAGCCTCCCTCTTGCCCAGCATCCCTGCATTACTGCCCCACCGTGGTCCAGAGCCCCTCCCTCTCCTTGCCCATTCTCCCATTTACATGACAAATAGCAAGCAGTCCCTATCTCTCCCTATGCTTCCATTTTCATTCATAGCTAGAAACTGTGACCATCCCCTAAGTAAATTAAACAATCTGTCCATGGTGCCCACAAGCTAGAGCTTGCAGTGAAAGCACTGAATCATAATTTCAGACTCAGATGACATCGAACCACACGCTAAAGTTTAAAACATACTCCCAGAAGAGCAAGTGGTTGAAAAACCACACACTTGATCACCAGCTGAGATGGAGAATGTGAAGTAGTGTAATGCCTGATTATTGAATATTCTTTTTTTAAATAAAAGATTTATTTGAGAGAGAGAGGGCACGAGCAGGAGGGGCGGAGGAAGAGGGTGAGAGAATCTCAAGCAGACTCCACGCCAAGGGTAGAGCCCAACGCGGGGCTCAGTCTCAGGACCCCAAGATCATGACCTGAGCTGAAACCAAGAGTCAGACGTTTCACCAACTGTGCCACACAGGTGCCCCTCTGATTCCTGAATAGTCTTAAGGAGAGGTTTTTTAAAGCAACATTTAGGTAGGAGGGAGACAAAAGAGCAGGCAACTCTTAATCTAGCCCAAATTAAATGGCAGTTCTTAACTACAGATATCTCTAAAAGCTAAAATAATAAGGGGGCAGGGGAAAGCTGCCACTAAGTGCCCTCTAACATTTAGTTTTCAGTGGACTAAACTTACAACTGAATAGCATTCCAGAAATGTCTGTACTACTCTTTAAGTTAGCCAATTTTTCATGATAAAAATGTTTTTCATTATAAAAATTTATTTCAATATAAAATTTTTCAAATATCCAGAGCCTTTACAACATAAAGATAACTATCTCCAACATTTTGATGTATTTCTTTTTTTAACATTTCTTTTTAAACTTACCCATGCAAAGGTTTCTGTTCTTTTTTGTTTAACTTTTTATTTTTATTTTTTTAAAGATTTTATTTATTTATTTGACAGAGAGAGAGACAGCCAGCGAGAGAGGGAACACAAGCAGGGGAGTGGGAGAGGAAGAAGCAGGCTCCCGGCAGAGGAGCCTGATGCGGGGCTCGATCCAAGGACCCTGGGATCACGCCCTGAGCCGAAGGCAGACGCTTAATGACTGTGCCACCCAGGTGCCCCTAACTTTTTATTTTTATGTAATTGTATGAATGCAGATGTAAGAAATGATTCAGAGAGACCTCATGTACCCTCCACCATAACATCTTCCAAAACACTGCACCGTTTACAGTTCAATATCACAATCAGGAAAAATGATGCTGGTACAATCCACAGAACTCACTCAGTTTTTGCTAGTTTTACATGCAGATGTGTGTGTGTGTGTGTGTGTGTGTGTGTGTGTTTAGTTCTATGCAGTTTTATCACATGTGTACATCTATGTGACCACCGCATAACAAGACACAGAACAGTTCCATCCCAAGGATCCCTCATGCTACCTTTGTATAATCACAGCCACTTGCCTCTCTTTTCCCTCCCTCACTGCTGGCGACGCTGACCTCATCTCCAGCACCATGATTTTGTCATTTCTAGAATGTTATATAAATGTGATCATACAGTATGGGACCTTTTAAGATTGGTTTCTCTCAGCATCCAAGTTGTTGAGAGTCTCAACAGTTGTCTGTGTTTTACTGCTGAGTATGGTATGGACATGTCAGTCAGGCCACCCAGTCACCCAGAGAAGGACACTTGGGTTGTTTCCAGTTTGGGGTTGTGACGAATACACTGGCTATGAACATTCACATGCAGGTTTTTGTGTAAACATACGTTTTAATTTCTCTGAGAGTAAATGTCCAAGAGTATAATTTCTGGTAAGCACGTGTTCAGTTTTTTAAGAAACTGCATATTTCTTCTAGAGAGGCTGTAACATTTTATATACCCACTAGTAATGTATGAGTGATCCACTTTCTCTGCTTCCTTTGACATAATATAAAATATTATTAATATTTTTTAAATGTTAGCATTCTGATAGGTTTGCAGTGGTATCTCAACGTGGTTTAAATTTGCAGTTTCCTAAGGCTAAGGATGTTGCCTATCTTTTCATGTTCACATTTGCCACTGGCATATCCTCTTCAGTGAAATGTCTGTTCATGTCTTTGGCCTGTTTCATAATTGGATTGTTTTTTATTGTCGAGTTTTGAGGGTTCTTTATATCTTCTGGACTCAAGGACTTTGTCAGATGTGTGGCTTGCAATTATTTTCTCCCAGTCTTTAGATTGTCTTTTCATCTCCCTTCATAGTCTTTCACAAAGAAAAACGTTTCAATTTTGATAAAGTCTAGTTTTTCAATTTTTCCTTTTATGAATTGTGCTTTTGATGTCAAATCTAAGAACTTTTTCTGGTCCGAGCTCTCAAAAATTTTCTCTTAAAATTTTTTGTAGAAGTTTTTATCATTGTATGTTCTATATTTAAGTAGTTAATTTTGAGTTAAAACTCTTACTAGGTATGAAACTTAGTTCGGGGTTCATTTTTTGAAGACCCTCCATACTGTCTTCTATATTGGCTGTCCCAATTTACAATCCCACCAACAGTGCACAAGGGTTCCCTTTTCTCTGAATCCTTGCCAGTTTTTTTTATCTTTTGGTCTTGTTTTGTTTTTATAAAAGCCATCCTAACAGGTGTGAGGCGATAGCTCATTATGGTTTTCATCTGCATTTCCCTGGTGATCAGTGATGTTAAGCAACTTTTCATGTACCTGTTGGCCATTTTTAGGCCTTCTTTAGAAAAATATCTATTCAGGTCTTTTGTTCATTTTTAAATTGGGTTATTTTCTTTTTTGCCACTGAGTTGTATAATTTCCTTATATATTTTGTATATTAACCTATTATCAGATAAATGGTTTGCAAATACTCCCTCCCATTCCATACATTGCCTTTTCATTTTGTTCATTGTTTCTTTTTGAGAAGAAGCCTTTTAGTTTGATGCAGTCCTACTTGTTTACTTTCAGTTTTGTTGCTTGTGTTTGGGTATCATATCCAAAAAAATTGTTGCCAGGACCAATGTCTAGGAGCTTTTTCCCTGTTTTCTTCTGGAAGTTTTACTGTTTCAGGTCTTATATTTAAGTATATAATCCATTTCAAGTTAATTTCTGTGAGTGGTGTAAGATAGGGGTCCAATTTCTTTCTTTTGCATGTCAATGTCCAGTTTTCCCAGCACCATGGACAGAAAAGATTATCCTTTCTCTATTGAGTATTCTTAGCTCCTTTGCCACATATTAATTGACTGCACATGCATGGATTTATTTCTGGGGTCTTGAGTCTGTTCCATTGGTCCATACGTCCTTCTTTATGCCAGTACCACCAGTACCACCCTGTTTGGATTATTATAACTTTGTAATATAGTTTGAAATCAGAAAGTGTGATGCCTCCAGCTTTGTTCTTCCTCAGGATTGCTTTGGTTATTCAGGGTCCTTTGTAGTTCCATACGAATTTTAGGATTCTTTTTTCTTTTTCTTTTTTTTTAATAATATTTATTATTTTATTTTATTTTATTTTTTTTTATTTTATTATATTATGTTAATCACCATACAGTACATCCCCAGATTCCGATGTAAAGTTTGATGCTTCATTAGTTGCGTATAACACCCAGTGCACCATGCAATACGTGCCCTCCTTACTACCCATCACCAGTCTATCCCATTCCCCCACCCCCTCCCCTCTGAAGTCTTCAGTTTGTTTCTCATAGTCCATAGTCTCTCATGTTTCATTCCCCCTTCTGATTACCCCCCTTTTCTTTATCCCTTTCTTCCCCTACCGATCCTCCTAGTTCTTATGTTCCATAGATGAGAGAAATCATATGATAATTGTCTTTCTCTGCTTAACTTATTTCACTTAACATTATCTCCTCCAGTCCCATCCATGTTGCAGAAAATGTTGAGAAATCGTTCTTTTTGATGGCTGAGTAATATTCCATTGTATATATGGACCACAACTTCTTAATCCAGTCATCTGTTGAAGGGCATCTCGGCTCCTTCCATGATTTGGCTATTGTGGACAATGCAGCTATGAACATTGGGGTGCATATGGCCCTTCTCTTTACTACGTCTGTATCTTTGGGGTAAACACCCAGTAGTGCAATGGCTGGGTCATAGGGTAGTTCAATTTTTAACTTTTTAAGGGACCTCCACACTGTTTTCCAGAGTGGCTGTACCAACTTGCATTCCCACCAACAATGTAGGAGGGATCCCCTTTCTCCACATCCTCTCCAACAATTGTTGTTTCTTGCCTTGTCTATCTTTGCCATTCTAACTGGCGTAAGGTGGTATCTCAGTGTGGTTTTGATTTGAATTTCCCTGATGGCTAATGATTTTGAACATTTTTTCATGTGTCTGTTAGCCATTTGTATGTCTTCATTGGAAAAGTGTCTGTTCATATCTTCTGCCCATTTTATGATTTGTTTATTTGTTTCTCGTGTATTGAGTTTGAGAAGTTCTTTGTAGATCTTGGATCCTAGTCTTTTATCTGTAGTGTCATTTGCAAATANCGTACGCTGCCTCTTAGTTTTTTTGAAGGTTTCCTTGGCTGTGCAGAAGTTTTTATCTTGATGAAGTCCCACAAGTTCATTTTTTCTTTTGTTTCTTTTGCCTTTGGAGATGTGNTGCTGTGGCCAATGTCAAAGAGGTTGCAGCCTGTGCTCTCCTCCAGGATTTTAATGGATTCCTGTCTCACATTGAGGTCTTTCATCCATTTGGAGTTTATCCTTGTGTATGGTGTGAGAGAGTGGTCAAGTTTCATTCTTTTGCATGTAGCTGTCCAATTTTCCCAGCACCATTTATTGAAGAGACTGTCTTTTTTCCACCGGATGTTTTTTCCTGCTTTATCAAAGATTAGTTGCCCAAAGAGCCGAGGGTCCATTTCTGGGTTCTCTATTCTGTTCCATTGGTCGATGTGTCTGTTTTTGTGCCAGTACCATGCTGTCTTTGTGATCACAGCTTTGTAGTNATGATCAGAGCTTTGTAGTATAGCTTGAAATCCGGCATTGTGATGCCCCCAGCTATGTTTTTTCTTTTCAACAATTCCTTGGCAATTTGGGGCCTTTTCTGGTTCCACACAAATTTAAAGGCTGTTTGTACCAGCTCTTTGAAAAATGTCATTGGTATTTTGATCATGATGGCATTGAAAGTGTAGATTGCTCTGGGTAGCATAGACATTTTAACTATGTTTATTCTTCCAATCCATGAGCATGGAATATTTTTCCATCTTTTTATGTCTTCCTCAATATCTTTCAAAAGTGATCTATAGTTTCTAGCATATAGGTCCTTTACGTCTCTGGTTAAGTTAATTCCAAGGTAACGCATGGTTTTTGGTGTTATTGTAAATGGGATGGATTCCCTAATTTCTCTTTCTTCAGTCTCGTTATTCGTGTATNAAAAGGATTATCCGTCAAGACCAAGCGGGATTCATCCCTGGGATATAAGGGTGGTTAAACATTTGCAAATCGATCAGTGTGATAGATCATACAAACAAGAAAAGAGTCAAGAACCATATGACCCTCTGAACTGATGCAGAAAAAGCATTTGACAAAATACAGCATCCTTTCCTGATTAAAACCCTTCAGAGTGTAGGGATAGAGGGTACATTTCTCAATCTCATAAAAGCCATCTATGAAAAGCCTACTGCAAGCATTATTCTCAATGGGGAAAAGCTGGAAGCCTTTCCCTTAAGATCAGGAACACGACAAGGATGCCCACTCTCGCCACTATTATTCAACATAGTACTAGAAGTCCTTGCAACAGCAATCAGAAGACAAAAAGGGATCAAAGGTATCCAAATCGGCAAAGAAGAAGTCAAACTGTCTCTCTTTGCAGATGACATGATACTCTATATGGAAAACCCAAAGGAATCCACTCCCAAACTATTAGAAGTTATAGAACAATTCAGTAAGGTGGCAGGATACAAAATCAATGCCCAGAAATCAGTTGCATTTCTATACACGNTATAAAAACCATCTATGAGAAGCCTACATCGAATATCATTCTCAATGGGGAAAAACTGAAAGCCTTTCCCTTAAGATCAGGAACACGACAAGGATGCCCACTCTCGCCACTATTATTCAACATAGTACTAGAAGTCCTTGCAACAGCAATCAGAAGACAAAAAGGGATCAAAGGTATCCAAATCGGNGAAAAGGGATATACAAATCAGCAAAGAAGAAGTCAAACCGTCTCTCTTCACAGATGACATGATACTCTATATGGAAAACCCAAAAGACTCCACCTCCAAATTAATAGAACTTAGAGAGCAATTCAGTAATGTGGCAGGTTACAAAATCAATGCTCAGAAATCAGTTGCATTTCTTCCCCTACCGATCATCCTAGTTCTTATGTTCCATAGATGAGAGAAATCATATGATAGTTGTCTTTCAACCATGCGTTACCTTGGAATTAACTTAACCAGAGACGTAAAGGACCTATATGCTAGAAACTATAGATCACTTTTGAAAGNTACAAACTGGGGACCTCAGAGGGGAGGGGGATTGGGGAATGGGATAGACCAGTGATGGGTAGTAAGGAGGGCACGTATTGCATGGTGCACTGGGTGTTATATGCAACTAATGAAGCATCNGAGGTCTTTCATCCATTTGGAGTTTATCCTTGTGTATGGTGTGAGAGAGTGGTCAAGTTTCATTCTTTTGCATGTAGCTGACCAATTTTCCCAGCACCATTTATTGAAGACACTGTCTTTTTTCCACTGGATGTTTTTTCCTGCTTTGTCAAAGATTAGTTGCCCAAAGAGCTGAGGGTCCATTTCTGGGTTCTCTATTTTGTTCCATTGGTCTATGTGTCTGTTTTTGTGCCAGTACCATGCTGTCTTTATGATCAGAGCTTTGTAGTATAGCTTGAAATCCGGCATTGTGATGCCCCCAGCTATGTTTTTTCTTTTCAACAATTCCTTGGCAATTTGGGGCCTTTTCTGGTTCCACACAAATTTAAAGGCTGTTTGTACCAGCTCTTTGAAAAATGTCATTGGTATTTTGATCATGATGGCATTGAAAGTGTAGATTGCTCTGGGTAGCATAGACATTTTAACTATGTTTATTCTTCTAATCCATGAGCATGGAATATTTTTTCATCTTTTTGTGTCTTCTTCAATGTCTTTCAAAAGTGATCTGTAGTTTCTAGAATATAGATCCTTTACCTCTCTGGTTAAGTTAATTCTGAGATAACGTATGATTTTTGGTACTATTGTAAATGGAATGGATTCCCTAATTTCTCTTTCTTCAGTCTCATTAAAAGGATTATCCGTCAAGACCAAGCGGGATTCATCCCTGGGATATAAGGGTGGTTAAACATTTGCAAATCGATCAGTGTGATAGATCATACAAACAAGAAAAGAGTCAAGAACCATATGACCCTCTGAACTGATGCAGAAAAAGCATTTGACAAAATACAGCATCCTTTCCTGATTAAAACCCTTCAGAGTGTAGGGATAGAGGGCACATTCCTCAATTTTATAAAAACCATCTATGAGAAGCCTACATCGAATATCATTCTCAATGGGGAAAAACTGAAAGCCTTTCCCTTAAGATCAGGAACACGACAAGGATGCCCACTCTCGCCATTATTATTCAACATAGTACCAGAAGTCCTTGCAACAGCAATCAGACAACGAAAAGGGATATACAAATCAGCAAAGAAGAAGTCAAACCGTCTCTCTTCACAGATGACATGATACTCTATATGGAAAACCCAAAAGACTCCACCTCCAAATTAATAGAACTTAGAGAGCAATTCAGTAATGTGGCAGGTTACAAAATCAATGCTCAGAAATCAGTTGCATTTCTTCCCCTACCGATCATCCTAGTTCTTATGTTCCATAGATGAGAGAAATCATATGATAGTTGTCTTTCTCTGCTTGACTTATTTCACTTAGCATTATCTCCTCCAGTGCCGTCCATGGGAAGAAAGGGATAAAGAAAGGGGGGGTAATCAGAAGGGGGAATGAAACATGAGAGACTATGGACTATGAGATACAAACTGGGGACCTCAGAGGGGAGGGGGATTGGGGAATGGGATAGACCAGTGGGGTAGTAAGGAGGGCACGTATTGCATGGTGCACTGGGTGTTATATGCAACTAATGAATCATCGAGCTTTACATAGGAAGCCGGGGACGCACTGTATGGTGACTAACAAAATATAATAAAAAATCATTAAAAAAAAAAGAAATCAGTTGCATTTCTTGTTAGATTTTCTGGCTTAAATTCTATTTTGTCTGATGGAAGTGTAGCTACCCCTGCTCCCTTTTGGTTTCCATTTGCATGGAGTATCTTTTCCATCCCTTCATTGTGAGCCTATATGTGTCTTTAAAGTTGAAGTCAGTGTCTTACATACAGCATATAGTTGAGTATTGTTTGTTTGTTTGTTTCTATTTCATTCAGCCACTTTATGCCTTTTGATTGGAGAATTTAATCCATTTACATTTAAATAATTATATACATGTAAGGACTTATTCACACCATTGTACTGTTTTCTGGCTGTTTTGTGGTTCCCTTGTTCCTTTTCTCCTCTCTTGCCATCTTCCTTCGTGATTTGATGATTTTCCTTAGAGATACACTTTGATTCTCTTCTCCTTACCCTTTGTGTCTTCTATAGTTTTTTGCTTTGTAATTATCATGAGGCTTACTTGGATATTGTATAGATATAACAGTCTATTTTGAGCTTATAACAACTTCCATCACATATAAAAATCCTACCTTTTTACTCCTCCCCATTTTGTTTCTGATGTCATAATTTATACCTTTTTATATAATGTATATCCCTTAACAAATTATTATAGTTACAGTAATTTTTAATAATTTGCCTTTTAACCTTTATATAGGGTTGAATGTTTAACATATCACCATATTCCAGTATTAGAATATTCTGAATCTGGCTATAAACTTACTTTTACTATTGTCTTTCATGTTTTCATGTTACTAATTAGTATCCTTTCATTTCAGTTTGAAGAACTCTTTCATCATTTCTTGCAAGGCAGGTCTAGTGGTGATAAACTCCTTCAGCTTTTTGCTTGAGAAAGTCTATAACTCTCCTTCATTTTTGGAGAACAACTTTTCCATGTTAAATGCTTTTGTTTAGCAGTTTTTTCTTTCAGCATTTGAATATATCACTTCATTCTCTCCTGGCCTGTAAAGTTTCTGCTGAGAAATCCACTGACAACCTTATGAAGGATCTCTTGTATTTGAGGAATTTTTTTTCTCTTGCTGTTTTTAACATTCTTTGTCTTTTGTTTTAGACAGTTTTATTATACTATACATTGAAGAAGGTCTTTTTGAGTTGGAAAGAAAGCCTCGGAAGAATTATGAGCTTCATGAATTTGGATATCCACATCTCTCCCCAGAGTCAGAACATTCTCAACCATTATTTCTTTAATAAACTTTCTAACCCTTTCTCCCTCTCTTCTCCTACTGAGATTCCAATATGCGTAGACTGCTTCTCTTAATGGTGTTCCATAGTTCATGTAGGCTTTCTTCACTCTTTTTCCTTCTTTTTTCCTTTGTTGTCCTCTGACTGGATAATTCCAAATGACCTGTGTTCTCTTTCACAAATTCATTTTCTGCTTGATCAGGTCTGCTGTTGATGTTCTCTATTGCATCTTTCATTTTACTCATTGTATTCCCCAACTTCATAATTCCTATTTGACTTTTTTAAAGATTTTATTTATTTCAGAGAGAGAGAAATAGCAAGAGAGAGAGAGCACAAACAGGGAGGAGAAGGAGAAGCAGGCTCCCCACTGAGCAGGGAGCCAGATATGGGGCTCAATCCCAGGACCCTGAGATCATGACCTGAGCTGAAGGCAGACGCCCAACGGACTGAGTCACCCAGGTGCCCCTATTTGATTCTTTTTAATGATTTCTATATTTTTGTGAAAATTCTCTTTTTTTTCATGTATTGCTTTCCTACTTTTATTGAATTATCTTCTGTGTTTTCTTGTAGCTCACTGAGCTTCCTTAAAACAACAATTTTGAGTTACTTATTGGGAAAATTGCAGATCTCCATTTCTTTGGGGTCAGTTACTAGAAAATCATTGTTTCCCTTTGGGGGTGTCATGTTTCCCTCATTTCTCACGTTCCTTGAAGTCTTGCATTGTGATCTTCACATTTGAAGAAGCAGTCACCTCCTTTGCTCTTTACTGACTGGCTTTGGGAGAGAAATACCTTCCATCAGCCCTGTGTGAATTTGAGGCTTTCTCAGACCTTCTATGGATACACATGTTCCACACTTCTTATTCCCTCTTAGGGAATAGTTCTTAAGATTGCACGACTTTGATCCTGCAAAACCAGGATTAATGCTTGCAGTTTCCTGTTTACTTCCTCTAGGCTGGTACTGAATGCTCAAGTTTGTATGTTTTCTTCCAATCCCACAGAGTCGGGTTGGCTTTCTGTATGTTCTTGCTAGCTGACTACAAAGGTTGGCTCTCACTGCCCTTGGGAGTGTACACTGATAACTGGCCATGGAGTAGCAACGTGTGTGACTGAGGCATGTAGAGTAGTGTGGGTGCCTGTGGACCAACATGGAGGATCTGTAGGTGAGGTGTCCCCAGTGGCTCATAAGTGGGCTTCCTGAAGGAGTCTGCAAAGCAGTTAGGAGGATCCATGTCCAATCACTGTCCTCTGAGAGCCCTGGCTGCTATTCTCCCAGCTGCTCCTCGCATTCCATATCACGCCACACACCTCAGAAATCTGAGTGAGAGGAGAAAGAAATGGGCCTCTTGGGCAGTGTCCCACACAGCTGGGGAAGCTGGGTGCTCACTCACATGCTCTCACTTTTCCTGTGGGAGAAATCACATGCCAAAAATCTCTCTTGTCACTAAGCTGTGCTGTCTTGAGGGAGGGCTGACATGGGTAAAGTGAAACTGTTCCTTTTACCCTCTTCAATGTATCCAATCTCATTATTTTTTGCTCCAACAGTGTGCTGGAACTTCACTGGACTCCTAGACTTGCACAAAGGCACTGTCATCCTTGGATGGTTATCAGAATTGGTGTTCTTTGTGCATAAGATGGCAGAAAACTCCTATTTCTCCATTTTGATGATGTCTTGTAATAAGCTTGTCTGTGTCTACAGAAAACTTTGTTGTGATTTTGATGGAAATTTCATTAAATGTATAGATCAGTTTGGGCAGAATTGATAATTTCCCACACAGAGTCATCTAATTGATGAATATAGTATGTCTCTCCATTTATCTAGGATTTTTTTTAAATTTCTTTCAAGTGTTCTGTAATTTTCAGCATATAGATCCTATGCATGTCTATTGGATTTACACCTAAGTATGTCATTTTCTTGGGAACAATTGTAAATGATATTGTGTGTTTAATTTCAGTTTTCACATTTGTTATTAGTATACAGAAATGAGATCGATTTTTGTTTGTTGATCTTATATCCTGCAGTCTTACTGAACTCAGTTCTAGGAGTTTGGGGGTAGATTCCATGGATTTTTCTATGTAGATAATCACATAATGTGCTAACAGGGAAAGTTTTTATTTCTTCCCTTATTATATGTATGTCTTTTATTTCTTTTTCTTGCCTTATTGTACCGCTATAACTTCTAGCTCTATGTTGAATAACAGTAGTGCCAGTGGACATCCTTGACTTGATGCTGCTTTTAGGAGGAAAGCATTCAGCATTTCTTCAGTAAGCATGATGTCAGTTATATTTTTTGTAGGTACTTTTTATCAAGTTGAAGAATTCCCTCCTATTCTTAGTTTGATAAGATTTTACATCAACATTTTGTCAAAAGCTTTAACTGTGTAAACCAATATGATCATATTTTTTTCTCCTGTAGTCTGATGATACGGACTACATCAACTGATTTTTGAATGCTGAAGCAGTCTTGCATATCAGGAATAAATACTATTTGGCTATGGTGCATTATTCATTTTATACACTGTCAGACTCAATTTGTTAATATGTTGTTGAATATTCTTATATCTAAATTTACGAGAGTTATTGATATGTAGTTTTCCCTTTTTTGTAGTGTCTATTTTTGGTATCAGAGTAACACAAACTATATAAAATGAATTAAGGGCACCTGGATGGCTCAGCTGGTTAAACATTCAACTCTTGATTTCAGCTCAGGTCATGGTCTCAGGGTCATGAGATCGAGTCCCACGTTGGGCTGTGTGCTGGGCATGGAGCCTGCCTAGGATTCTCTTTCCCTCTGACCCTCCACCCGCTCATGCACTGTCTCTCTTTAAAAAAATTAAATTAAAATTAAAAAATGAGTTGGGAAGTGTTCCATTCTCTCCTATTTTCTGGAAGAGATTGCATAAAATTGTTCCTTAGGTGTTTGATAGAATTCTTCAGTGAAACCTTGGCCTGGAGATTTCTTTGGGGGAAGCATTTTATTATTATTAAAAATTCAATTTCTATGAGATTATAGGACTATTCAGGTTATCTATTCAAGTTGGTTAGGTTTGGGTGTTTATGGTTTTCAGGAATTGGTCAATTTGACTAAGTCATCAAATTTATTAATGTAAAGTTATTTTCTAACGTTCTTTCAACATTTTCTTAGTTCCTACAAGATAACTAGTGATATACCCATTTTCATTCCTAATATTGGTTATTTGAGTCTTCTTGTTCTTTACCATACCTCCTGGGTTAGTCTAGTTGATGACCTCCATTCTAGTTGTGGAGGTAGGGGCTCAACTCTCCACTAGATCTTGTTGACACTGGGGTACAGGGTTAAGCATATTGGTGATTTGTTTCACCTTACATCACCTCAAAGGGTCTTGTTGCTGCTGAGTAGAGGTGGAGGCTTAGCTTACCAATGGGCCCTGCTGACATTACCATGATGTAAAAATCTAAGCTCCACTTGCTTCCACTCGGCAGGGATAAACAAACTGAGGGCTTCAGAGGGGAGGGGGTGGGGGAATGGGATAGACCGGTGATGGGTAGTAAGGAGGGCACGTATCGCATGGTGCACTGGGTGTTATACGCAACTAATGAATCATCGAACTTTACATCAGAAACCAGGGATGTATTGTACGGTGACTAACATAATATAATAAAAAAAAATAAAAAAAAAAAAAGAAGAAGATTAGTTCCCTGCTGGGTCCTACCAATAGCGCCAGGTTGAGTAATGGGAATGTTAACCACCTGCTCCCTGCTTCTGACTACTTCCATGGATCAGAAGTCAGGTGAAAGATCAGTTCCTGCCAGGTCATGCTGAAACTGGAGTATGTGTATAGTGTGTGTATGTGTTCAATTTTTCCGTTTTGTTTGACTGATGTAGAGAGAGCATTGCCAGAAAGTTTTTTTGTTATTAGGCCACCATCTTCCCTGTCCTTTGGCTAGGGAGAACAGGCTTTTCTTGGAGTTTGTCTGTACCTATTAGAGATTCAGGTCATACACATGTGCCCTTATCTAGGATTTATGGAAGGCAATAAGGAAACACAGACAACTTACTGCCTTTTCCTTCCTCCAGTTCCAAGGTCCCTAGGCAGCCTTCCTTCTTATTTCTCCCTTTCAGAGTCTTCCTATGCTCATTTGTGTTATGTCCAGAGTGTTCAGTTATTAAGAGGAGGACCTGGGAGGAATAGGGCTATTCCATCTTAGCAGAACCACAAGTCCCTGTTTTTCTTTTGTAAAAACACCAAATTGTGATCCCATTGTATATATAATTTTATGTCATTTTTACTTACCATATCATAAGTTTTTAATTTCTGTAATAAACTCTTTGTAAGTACAATTTTAAAAGCTATATAATTCCCCACTGAGTGGCCAGAACATGATTTACATAATCGTTTTCCTATTGTTGAAAATTTAGATTCCAACATTATTGCTATAATAAATAATGTACTAATGAAAACGTTTGTGCCCTAAAATTTTCTATATTTAGGATTATTACCTTAGATAGTCCCAGAAGTGGAATCACACATAGCCTAATAGCAACATGGAAGAGTGCCTCTTTTGTTCTCACCAACTCTGGGACTTCAATATGCTTTTTTTTTATTATAATAATATTTTTTATTATATTATGTTAGTCACCAGACAGTACATCCCTGGTTTTTGATGTAAAGTTCCATGATTCATTAGTTGCGTATAACACCCAGTGCACCATGCAATACGTGCCTCCTTACTACCCATCACCTATGCTTTTAAACGTGAGCAAATTTGATGGAGGAGACAGTAATGTAGTATGACCTCACGTGCATGTCTCAGATCACCAGGGAGGTTGATCAATTGCCCTCCTTTTATAACCTGCCTTCTCAAGTCTTTTGCCTGTTCATCTTCTGGGTCCTCAAGTATTCTTTTGGAATAGGCTTCCCAGTAGAAGAAACTGACTAAATAGGTACAAGAAGAAGTTTTCTTCAACTAAAAAAGATATAGGCAATGTCAAAGATCAGCTAGGAGAGAAATAATTTAATCCCCTGTTCAATCACTGCAAAAATCAAATGCTTAACTGGAAAACACCTGCCAATTAAATGAAGACATCAGATGAAGATAAAACAAATGAAACACTTCAGATTTCTGGATAACTCTTGATCTTGAAAAGTATGCTGTTTAAGAAGAATAAACATTTCCTGAATCTTACCTGCAGCATAACAACATTGTCACCTTCAAAAGTTACAAACACATCTGTGTCGCATTTTAGGCCTGAGATTCGGTTTTCCATCATGTAACCCTATTGCAGAGAAAAGAAAGAAGAAAACATATTGCAAATTTGCAATTCCACCATTATAAGGACAAACATTTTCTTTGAAATTAAACAAAAATACAGAAAATGGAAAAAGAATAGAACAACTATAGTTTTCCTGCCCAGAATAACCATTCTAAGAATTCTGAACCAATACACTTGCTTTTGATCCATAAATATTATTGTGGATTTGCCTTCATTATTAGTAAAAACATTTGAAAGCAGTCATGTAACGTTTTTCCAAAATATTCCAACAAACTGTGCTGATTTTTTTCTCTCTTTCAAATCTTATGAATTCTAATAAATGTCAAGAAATCAATGATTACGTCCTAAAATATGCAGGAGAATGATGCCTCCCCCACCCAACCCTTTTAAAATTAGCAAATATACCTGGTTCTTTTTTTTTTTTTTTTTTTTTTTTTAAAGATTTTATTTATTTATTTATTTGACACAGAGAGAGAGACAGCCAGCGAGAGAGGGAACACAAGCAGGGGGAGTGGGAGAGGAAGAAGCAGGCTCCCACCAGAGGAGCCTGATGTGGGGCTTGATCCCATAACGCCGGGATCACGCCCTGAGCCGAAGGCAGACGCTCAACCGCTGTGCCACCCAGGCGCCCCGCAAATATACCTGGTTCTTGGGACACAACATAAAAATCCTAAATTGCCACTCTGCATGTTAATATCATTAAATACTTTGCATCGTAAATTCACACTCCAGTTTCCAGCTAGTTTTTTCTTTTTTTCCCCCACTTCCTGAAATCCTTATTTAAATGGCAGTAGCCTGCTGCTCATTTTCAAAGTGTTGACAGTATTTCCGCACACAAACTGGGAGAAGCAGCTGCTCAAGAGAAAGTCGATCAGCCCCAGGCAAAATGTGGAGCAGCAAAGTTTGCCTTTGTTTGGCCTCGGGCCCTTCCCCTCCTGAAGGACCCCCTTGCTGTATTTCTTAGCTCATAGCTCTCCCCATTAAATTCCCAGAATCTTTCCCACTCTCAAAATCTCCTACACAAATCAATCCTGCCACGTAAGTTATATCAGAGGTGACTGTCATGCTACTTCTCCCAGGAGCATTGGCATTTAGCCCTTCAGCTCTGAAGAGGGAATGACAAGATTCAGCCCCTGACGAAATTTTCAAGCCACATGGAGCCTCACACAAGAGTGCTCCCAGGGCAGCCAGACACTACAATCTCAATGTCCCTTAATGCCTTGGGAGACCACCTTTATTTCTGAAAATGGCCACTTGAGTCAGGGAAGCCAGAACTTCCGGGGACGTGCTGCCCTCAGAGCTCTGAAGTCCCTGAGCATCAGTGCTTCCTGGCCTAAGAGCCTTCCTCTGATGCCCCTACTTCCCCTCCCTGCCACCCAGGTCAGCATGGCGGCAGTGTGGGCAGGCCAAACTGTGCAGTGTTCTCATCTGCAGGAATGCTTCATTTTTGCTTTCGTAATGTAAACGGGGTGTATGTACGGAAAAATAAATCAGTAACATTTCCAACCTCCCCCATAACCACAGGGTTCAACCCGCCCCACAGGCAGACCACGTGAAATTAGGTTCTGACTGACTTTGACCAGGCCCCAGAGAATTTCCCCGCCGCAAGGCCATAGCTGACTCATTTTCATCATTGTCGTGCTACCATTGATCGAGTACCCACCACAGGCCAGATTCTGGACTGGGTGCTTTACCCAAACCTCACTTGTTAATCCATATAACCCTCTTCATTCTTACAACAGCCATGTAAGTAAAGTAGGAATCACCCCATCTGACAGATGAAGAAAGGGAGGCTTGGGAGCTATGTTGGAATGTTCTTAAATCTCTATCAAGTTCTGGTGTGGAAAAGATTAACACTTACAGATACCACCTCCTCGGTGTTGGGAAGAAGCATTCATACCTAAGAGGCATAGCTGCTAAGTGCTCAAATAAGGATTTTGAAAAAACCGAATACTTCTTTCGGTGTTTTGCTCTGGTCTCCCCTAGTACGGGTGGGAGTGTCAGGTTCTCTGTTGTTCTCTGATGCTTCTGAATGTGTTCACACGCTGCCCTGGGGAAAACCAGGCCACCAGGGCTTTAAAATGACCTGAGAGATAATCTACTGAAAATACAGCAAAATCAGCACACGAGTAACAACAGTCTCTCAGAGAATGGGCAAGAGAGTCCTGTGAACATACAGACGCTCTATCTTATGTTGGCTCTTCCAATGCAATATAATTTATTTCTCTTCTAGATGGTGAAACTCAACTTTGAACCCCTCTTCATGTTTGAAAATCAAGTAAAACCACATGATTGCTTTCCCGATGATTCCAGACTCTCCAGGGCCCAGACCCAGCTGAGGTACGAGGCTCACAGCCGTCGCGGAGCCTGCAGACAGCTGAACATGAAACAGCCAAGAGAAAACCCAAAGCCAACCATGCAAGGCATGGCTGTGGCCAGCACACTGTTTCCAATCTTTGGAAACTACCAAGGGCATAGTTATGATCTGATTTCCTCAGACTAGGCCAGAGAGGCCCATCCTCATAAGCATCTAAATCTTTGAAGTGTCTGGGGTGACCCATTGAGAAACTAACAAGGTTCAACAAGTCCTCGGTATCTGTGTCCTGTGTGAATGTGCACACATGTTTAGAGAAAGAGACACAACACAGAGAGTTACTGAACGCAGACTTGCAGCCATCTTTTTGAGGGACTTAAATTCTACATTTGGACCCCTGAATTCTCTGGGGGACAAATGATTATAAACACTTTGTGTGTGTGTGTGTGTGTGTGTGTGTGTGTGTGTGTGTGTGTGGTGTGTATGTGTGATTTTCCAATTAAAAATGAACTGGGTTTTTTAAATTGATTACTAAAAGTAGTACATAAGCATTATTTTAAAAAATCAGAACACAGAAAAAAACCAACAGAAAAAAAAAAAAGTCATCTATAATCTTATGATGTGGGCAATAAAAGGCTGCCTAGGAAAGAAGACCCCAAGAAGAAGGCTTGGAATAGGAGCTGAGATTTCGAGGACAGAGATGAGTATTGGGAGGAGGAAAGTGGGGAGGGACTGGGAAACCAGAAAGGCAGATCTGGGTAAAGGGAGTCATGGAGTGTTCTGGAGGGAGGAGGAACATGACTGAGCATGTTGCAATTAGAGGAGACTGAGGAGTGAGTCAGGTGTGAGGAGAGCCAGAACTGGTGAGCAAGACAGGAAAATAAGAGTGCTGGTTTTGGGGAAAGAGGAAATATGTTAACCTCACAGGCACCCCCAACACCCATGGGTGGCAAGCTGAGGGGCAGTCCTGGGCTCTGCAGCCTGAGACACTTTCCACGTCAGGTCACAACCCAGCACTTGTTACCTTCCCGAGGCTTTATAAACCAGAATCACAGGATGTGCCAAGAAAAGGGATAGTCATGGTCATTACTGAGGACCAATGTTCTGGGTTACATCTGATTTTTTATTTCCACCCTTCAAAACAACATCTCAGCACCCGTTTGGGGATGATGAGAAAGTTGAGGGTCAGTGAGGTTTTCCTACTCTGTTTCTGCCACAGTGACTCCTTGCCCACTCCCCTGGGGTTTTGCAATGCTGTTCCCCCTGTTTGGAGCAATGCCCCCGGATCTCCATGGGGGCTCTCCCTCCTCTCATTTCTGTCTCTGGTCCGAAGTTCCCACTG
The DNA here is from genome assembly GCF_002007445.2 of Ailuropoda melanoleuca. NCBI lineage: Eukaryota > Metazoa > Chordata > Mammalia > Carnivora > Ursidae > Ailuropoda > Ailuropoda melanoleuca. The sequence continues at coordinate 108,970,015 of NC_048221.1, forward strand.
TGGGGAGGCCATCCCTGGTCCTTCTGTCTAAAACAGCTGCCCCATCCACCACCCTCTCTTCCCATCTCTTTACCTCAATTAATTATTTTTTCTTATATCATTTCCAGGTGTCTTTCTGAGCAGAGGACATTGGTACACAGACACACAAAGACGGAAGACCATGTAAAGACACAGGGAGAAGACAGACGATCGTCTACAAACCAAACAGAGAAGCCTCAGAAGAAACCAACCCTGCCAACACCCTCATGTTGGACTTGGAGCCTCCAGAACTGCGAGAAGATAAATTTCTGTTTTTTAAGGCATTCAGTCTGTGGTACTTTGTTATGACAGGCTGAGCAGACTAAGAAAGGGTGCGGGTGCACATGCGCGCACACACATGGAGATAAATCAACGTGAACTGCTGCTCTAAGAGGATAAATCCTCTGGAGTCTAAGGAAATCCTCCTCTAAGCCATTATCTCAAGGTGCTCAACAGCACCTTGGGAAATTAAATGGAAGTCCCATAAGTTTCCTTTTTTCCACGTTGGACTCCTAAGGAGGGGCATTTGCTTATACATTTCTGGTTGGGGTAGGGGAGCAGAAGAGAAAAAAGAGGGAAGGGAGGGAAGAAACAGGTTTCATCCCCCCAAAAGTGAATAATATTTTCCATTAGCTTATTTCACTCTTAATTAAAAAAAGAAACATAGAATAGACAGGGAACTCTAAACTCCACGCTCCCAAAGCCAACAGAATCCTCAGGGGGTGATGCAGCCCAGAATCTGGTCTCCGTGAAGAAAGAGCACACTGGCTAGATGTGTTACCCTATCTCTGCCTTCTGGGTTACATCGAGCCTCTTAGCAAGTAATTGTGAATGTCATTAAGGTTGTGTCCCGTTTCAGTACGAGCCCCATGAAACATATTTTATGATTCAGGCTTTGTACACTGAAAGTTTAATATTTTCCTGCTGTTTTTAACATCTTTGAATTTTTTTTTTTTACTGTATGATTACATTTAATAAGTGCATCAGAACAAATCAGAAACAGGTTTCTTCCCTCCTTTTAAACAAATTGAGGGTAAATTTTGTTAATTTGAAGAAGAAACAGACAAAATCCATCTTACCTTAAATTTGTTAGGGGAGGGTTGATCGGTAATACAGACACTGACCCACCAAACAGGAGAGACTGTGTCTTAGAGTCATGTTAATTTATACCTATGTATCTCCAGCACCCCAAGTGGGGCGGAGCCTGTACACACGGGCAGCTTACGTGTGTGAGATTCACTGCACCTTTTCCTGAGACAGCCATGGTCTGAGTGGAGGCTTCTGACAGCCAGAGTTCAAGGCCCAGCAGCTGATGGATGTTCCTATGGAAGTGAGGACAAGTTGTCCTGCCCTGTCCTGTTTGCTTTGAGGTGAACCTGCATTGTCAGGGCTTATGAACTGGGGAGAGTGGGTGGGAGGAAGTTCATTCGTGGGTCCTGTCACCAAATGTATGGTGAGTCTCAGGCCACAGGCACTATGATACACACTGCAACCATAGACACAGTCCTGTCCTCAGGAGAGAGAGAGGTGTTGGTCAGGTAGACAAATAAAATATAGGCAATTAAAAAATCTGTGGTAAGTGCCAGAAAGGAGATCTGGGTTCCATGGGAAAAAAATAATAAGAAAGACCTCTTCTAACCTAGATGCCAAAGAATGTTTTCAGACGGCTTGTTTAACTTGGAACCTTAAAGAAGAGAAGTCAGCCAAGCCAGCAATTGCTCCGGGTGAGAGAACAGCATGTGCAAATACCCTGAGGCCACGAAGGAACACAGAACATTCAGGGACTGGGAAGAAGGCTGAGCTGGAGGTAGTAAGTTGGGGGAGAGTGGCCCAAAGATTAAGTGGAAGAGGTAGACAGGGTTCCAGTGACTCAGGACCATTTGGGGATTCATTTTAGGTTAGCTTAGGTCCAAAGTCATAAAATAATTTTGAGCTTTGGAGTAAGATGACCTGTGATTTTAAAAGATGACTGTAATGCTGAGTGAGCATAGCCCATAGCAGGTGAGAGAGAAGTTGGACAAGTTGGTGGCAGAGACATGGAGGCATGAAGGTGGAGGGAGAAGGGCTCAGAGGGTTGAGTATGTGCATGAGAAGGAGGAAGGCTAGGCCACTTGAACAGTATGTGTATGGTGTGCTGTCTACTGAGTTGGAGAATCCTGGAGCAGGAAGATGTTTGCGGGAAAGATCAAACACTCATACCTGTCAATGTTAGGTGTGAGAGAGTCTGTGAGCTACCCAAGAGGACCAGTCAAAAAGAAAGTTAGATACGAGACTCTGGGCATGTTAAAAGATGTCTGGGATGGAGATGTAAATTAGAAAGCCCTCACCATACAGGTAGTATTTAAAACCTCCGGAAAAGAGAGAATCATCAAGAGTGTGAATACACAGAGAAGAGAGGACTTAGGCTCACGTTCTGGAAAATGCCAGCATTCAGAGGCACATAGAGGCATACTGGGAGAGGAGACTAACAAAGAAGCGGGAAGAAAGCCAGAGAGTATGGTGTCCTGAAGGCTGAGAGAGAGTGTGTCCCGGAGGGAGAGGTCTGCTGTGAAGAACGCTGCTGAGCACTCACGCAGGTGAGGACTGACGAGTCCTTTGGATGGAGCCACGAGGAATCAACAGCAACTGGACTCAAACTGTCTAGGTAGCACAGAGTGGGGGAAGCCAGGTTTGTCTCCGGCAATATGGCAGACTAGATATTCTTTTCAAAAACTCTCCAGTAAAGGGGCACCTGGGTGGTTCAGTCAGTTAAAAGTCTGACTCTTGGTTTTGGCTCAGGTCATGATCTCAGGGTTTTGAGACTGAGTCCCATGTGGGGCTCTGTGCTCAGCACAGAGTCTGCTTGTCTCTCTCCCTCTGCCCTCCCCCTGTTCTCTCTTTCTCTCTCTTAAATAAATAAATAAAATCTTTAAAAAAAATTTCCAGTAGAAATGAAAAAAAATATGGTCATAAAATATTTTTAAAAAATCATTTAAAATACATAGTTAAGCTCATAAACAGAAGTACTCACAGGCAGAACAGAATGAGAGAGCATGGACTCCAAAAGGGTAGCAGGTGTTGAAGCCAGAGAAGAGGTTATATAAAGACGCCTACATAAACACGGTCTCCTGGAAAACAACACCTACCATGGGTGAAATAAGAAATCACCACCCCTCACCTAAAAACATAACATGGAAATTGGCTAGTCTCAGCTCTGGCCGTGGGTGGAGGGGGGAAACATCTTTCCTTAGAATTTTCAACTATGCCTGCATTTAGATGGCTCTGGGGCTAGAATCCATACTCCTTATGAGGCCCTCAGAGCCCCAAACTGGGGAGGCAGTTTAAAGTGGGTTGTTTAAAGCTGGGATCTTCAGGCAGCTGGCAGGAGGTAAATACAGATCCTTGCTGGCCTGAAAGAACTACCAAGATAAACTTCCAAGAACCGTGGGCTCAATTTTAAAAAATCACAAATCACGAGGAAAAATAAAGAACAATCAGAAGAGACAGACAACAACAGCATCAGATCTGCAAAGGTGGCACATACTCATATCAGCCTAAAATACCTACAAGTGGATAAAATCAAGAACATGGAGAGACGGTATACAAAATAACAATGGCTAAAATTTTCCAGAATGATCAAGAAACACAAATCCACATATCAGGTAAACTCAAGAAACCCCAAATAGGAAAAACATAAAAACAAATTAATACTTAGGTACACTATAGTAAAACCATAGGTCGTCAAAAAATAAAGCATCTTCAAAGAAGCAGAGACTCCCCCCGCAATAGATTGCCATGAAAAATTACAATTAGACAGACAATTGATTCCTCAGCAACAAGGGAACCCAGAATGATAGTAAAAACTTCAGAATACTGAGAGAAATAGATGTCAATCATGAATTCTAAAACAGTACTTCATCTTTTAAGATTGAGCATAAAATAAAGACATATTCAGACAAATAAAATGTAGGTTTACCACCACAGACCCCACACTAAATGGTATGCTGACAAAGGTACTCCAGGAATAAGGACAATGGCTAAAGGGATGCCAGAAGGAATTGTAAGCAAAGACACTAGCAGAAGGCAGTAGTTCTAAAGAAACCCTGGTTCCATATAATAATAAATACAACGGCTAATTGGTGGAATTAAAAAATGCAATACTGGAGTAATGGACACGATAGCACAGAGGGTGGGAGCTGGTGGTTTGGGAAAGCAATCTAAGCCCTGTGTTGTTTGAAAAAAAGAAAGATGATAATTAACTTTAGACTTCATATGTTAAATGTGCATATTAAAACTGCTAGAGTGGGGGCACCTGGGTGGCTTAGTTGGTTAAGCATCCAGCTCTTGATTTCAGCTCAGGTCATGATCTCAGGGTCATGGGATTGAACCTACCATTGACAGGGCGAGATTTTAGCCCACTCAGTAACTGATAGATCCGACACACCAAAACCTCAGTAAGAATAGAGAATATTTGAATAATGCCATGAAAAAGCTTGCTCTATTGCTTACATTTAAAACCCCGCATCCAATTACTGAACGCACATTCCCCTGAAACACACATGGAAACGTGTGCTTCAAGGGATGTAGGCCATAACCAATTTCAAAAAATCTCTATCCCACTGGCCGTTTTCTCTGACTACCATGGAATTAAGTGGAAAAATCAATATAATAATTATTATTATTATAACAACAAAACAATGAGAACAGTTACTAAAAAGAAGGCAGTATTGCACAGTGGTTATACCCTGTAGCCAAACTGGCTGGGTTTAAATCTTGGCTCTGCCAATGCAGGAGCTGTGTAATTTGGGGAAAATTGCTTAAATTCTTAGTGCCTCGTTCTTTGCATACATAATATTGAGGTTATAATAGTCCTACTTTGTGGGGTGTTGTGAGGATATATAAGTTGTGAGGCAAATATAAGTTAATCAATTTAAAAGCGAAGACTGGGGTTTGACACATAGAAAGAATTATCAAAGGTTAGCTATTTATTTTTATTATTTTTTTATTTTTTTTATTATTATTTTTTAAAGATTTTATTTATTTATTTGACAGAGATAGAGACAGCCAGCGAGAGAGGGAACACAAGCAGGGGCAGTGGGAGAGGAAGAAGCAGGCTCATAGCGGAGGAGCCTGATGTGGGGCTCGATCCCGTAACACTGGGATCACGCCCTGAGCCGAAGGCAGACGCTTAACCGCTGTGCCACCCAGGCGCCCCTATTATTTTTTTTTAAAAAACACTAGACATTAGGAAATCTAAAAACATACTCAATTCCTGGGTCAAGTAAGTCATGATGGAAATTAAAATATACTTAGAATTGATAAACAGAAATCTTATTTATCAACTTATTGTTGATACAGGCAAAGCAGTTTTTAAAAAGAAATGTTACAACTTTTAATGTTTATAATAGAAAAGGAGAAACTGTAAAAATTAATGAGATAATATCCAACCTAAGGTACTGGAAGAACAGCAGGAAAATAAACCCAAGAAAAGTAGAATAAAATGAATAATAAAGATAAAACTCAATTAAATAGAAAAACTAGATACAATCTGGACAGGATCAACAGAACCAAATTTATTATTTGAAAAAAATACAAAAATAGAATACAAGATGGGGGATGGGAAAAAGAAACAATATTAGGAATGGCAAAGGGAGCATAACTATAGATAGAGCAGGGATTGAAAAGATAAAAGGATATTATGAACTTACTCCAATAAATTTTAAAACTAAGAATAAATGGAAAAATTATTGGAAAAATATAAATGATGAAAACAAACTTGAGAGGAAAAGAAAACCTGAGTAGCTGTAACCACTAAAGAAAGAGAATCAATCATTGAAAATGTTCCCAGAAATAAATCACGAATCCTATACAGCTTTACAGGTATTTGCACCAAATTTTCAAGAAACAGATAATTAAATTTTACACAAACGCCTTAAGAAAATAGAAAACATGAAACATCCCTTCCCAAAGCCATTTAATGAAAGTAGTAAACTTTGATATCCAAATTGGACAGGGTCAGTGCTAGAAAGGAAAAATACAGGCCAACGTCACTTGTTACTGGAGGTGGAAAAGTCTTAAATAATCTTAGCAGACAGAACCAACAGTGTATTAAGCACACATACACACCATGACTAAGTTTATATCCCCAAACTCAAGATTTTTTAAACATTAGAAAATTTACTAATGTAAATCCGCTACATTAACAGGCTAAAAGGAGGAAAATGTACAATTATCTCAATAAAATAAATTCCCTAAAAATCAAATCCATTCATAATATTAAAACCAATCAAAAAAATAAACAAACATACACACACAAACGTCTCTTCAGAAATGATGGGTAAAACAGACCTTCTCTGACATAACAAAGAATATCTGCAACTATATACAACTCTATGCCAACAAACTGGACATATTAAAGAAATGGAAAAATTCTTAGAAACATACAAGTTACTAAGACTGAATCAGGAAGACATAAGAAATCTGAATAGATTTATTTCTAGTAAGGAGAAGGAGTCAATAACCAAAAATATACCAATGAAGAAAAACCAGGAACAGATGGTTTCACTGGTGAATTTTACCAAACATTTGGAGAAGAATTAATACCAACCCTTCTTAAATTCTTCCAAACATATCAAAGAGGAGGGAACACACCCAAATTCATTTTATGAAGCCAGTATTATCAATACCAAAACCAGAAAAAGGACACTAGAAAAGAAAACTGCAGGACAATATCCTGATGAATAAGGATCCAAAAATTCTCAATAAAATACTAGCAAACTGAACTCAGCAGCATGCTGAAAGAATCATTCACCATGATCAAGTGGGATTTATCCTTGGGATGCCAGCATATGCAAATCAATCACTATAATATATCACATTAATAGAATAAAAGAAAATAATCATATGATTATCTCAATAGATGCAGAAAAATCGTGGAAGGAGCCGAGATGCCCTTCAACAGACTGGATTAAGATGTGGTCCATATATACAATGGAATATATTTTTTTTAATTTTTTTTATTACATTATGTTAGTCACCATACAGTACATCCCTGGTTTCTGATGCAAGGTTCGATGATTTCATTAGTTGCGTATAACACCCAGTGCACCATGCAATATGTGCCCTCCTTACTACCCATCAACACTCTATCCCATTCCNCACTCTATCCCATTCCCCCACCCCCCTCCCCTCTGAAGCCCTCAGTTTGTTTCTCAGAGTCCATAGTCTCCCATGCTTCACTCCCCCTTCTGACTACCACCCTTTCTTTATCCCTTTCTTCCCCTACCGATCTTCCTAGTTCTTATGTTCCATAGATGAGAGAAATCATATGATAATTGTCTTTCTCTGCTTGACTTATTTCACTTAGCATTATCTCCTCCAGTGCCGTCCATGTTGCAGCAAATGTTGAGAATTCGTTCTTTCTGATAGCTGAGTAATATTCCATTGTATATATGGACCACAGCTTCTTAATCCAGTCATCTGTTGAAGGGCATCTCGGCTCCTTCCATGATTTGGCTATTGTGGACAATGCAGCTATGAACATTGGGGTGCATATGGCCCTTCTCTTTACTACGTCTGTATCTTTGGGGTAAACACCCAGTAGTGCAATGGCTGGGTCATAGGGTAGTTCAATTTTTAACTTTTTAAGGGACCTCCACACTGTTTTCCAGAGTGGCTGTACCAACTTGCATTCCCACCAACAATGTAGGAGGGATCCCCTTTCTCCACATCCTCTCCAACAATTGTTGTTTCTTGCCTTGTCTATCTTTGCCATTCTAACTGGCGTAAGGTGGTATCTCAGTGTGGTTTTGATTTGAATTTCCCTGATGGCTAATGATTTTGAACATTTTTTCATGTGTCTGTTAGCCATTTGTATGTCTTCATTGGAAAAGTGTCTGTTCATATCTTCTGCCCATTTTATGATTTGTTTATTTGTTTCTCGTGTATTGAGTTTGAGAAGTTCTTTGTAGATCTTGGATACCAGTCCTTTATCTGTGGTGTCCTTTGCAAATATATTCTCCCATTCCGTGGGCTGTCTCTTAGTTTTTTTGACTGTTTCCTTGGCTGTGCAGAAGCTCTTTATCCTGATAAAGTCCCATAAGTTCATTTTATCTTTTATTTCTCTTGCCTTTGGAGATGTGTCGTGAAAAAGGTTGCTCTGGCCGATGTCATAGAAGTTGTTGCCTATGTTCTCCTCTAGAATTTTGATGGATTCCTGTCTCACATTGAGGTCTTTCATCCATTTGGAGTTTATTTTTGTGTATGGTGTGAGAGAGTGGTCAAGTTTCATTCTTTTGCATGTAGCTGTCCAATTTTCCCAGCACCATTTATTGAAGAGACTGTCTTTTTTCCACCGGATGTTTTTTCCTGCTTTATCAAAGATTAGTTGCCCAAAGAGCCGAGGGTCCATTTCTGGGTTCTCTATTCTGTTCCATTGGTCGATGTGTCTGTTTTTGTGCCAGTACCATGCTGTCTTTGTGATCACAGCTTTGTAGTACAGCTCGAAATCCGGCATTGTGATGCCCCCAGCTTTGTTTTTCCTTTTCAACAGTTCCTTGGAGATTCGGGGCCTTTTCTGGTTCCATACAAATTTAAGGACTATTTGTTCCAGTTCTTTGAAAAATGTCCTCGGTATTTTGATCGGGATAGCATTGAAAGTGTAGATTGCTCTGGGTAGTATGGACATTTTAACTATGTTAATTCTTCCAATCCATGAGCATGGAATATTTTTCCATCTTTTTATGTCTTCCTCAATATCTTTCAAAAGTGATCTATAGTTTCTAGCATATAGGTCCTTTACGTCTCTGGTTAAGTTAATTCCAAGGTAACGCATGGTTTTTGGTGTTATTGTAAATGGGATGGATTCCCTAATTTCTCTTTCTTCAGTCTCGTTATTCGTGTATAGAAATGCAACTGATTTCTGGGCATTGATTTTGTATCCTGCCACCTTACTGAATTGTTCTATAACTTCTAATAGTTTGGGAGTGGATTCCTTTGGGTTTTCCATATAGAGTATCATGTCATCTGCAAAGAGAGACAGTTTGACTTCTTCTTTGCCGATTTGGATACCTTTGATCCCTTTTTGTCTTCTGATTGCTGTTGCAAGGACTTCTAGTACTATGTTGAATAATAGTGGCGAGAGTGGGCATCCTTGTCGTGTTCCTGATCTTAAGGGAAAGGCTTCCAGCTTTTCCCCATTGAGAATAATGCTTGCAGTAGGCTTTTCATAGATGGCTTTTATGAGATTGAGAAATGTACCCTCTATTCCTACACTCTGAAGGGTTTTAATCAGGAAAGGATGCTGTATTTTGTCAAATGCTTTTTCTGCATCAATTGAGAGGATCATATGGTTCTTGAGTCTTTTCTTGTTGATATGATGTATCACATTGATTGATTTGCGAGTGTTGAACCATGCTTGCATCCCAGGTATGAATCCCACTTGGTCATGATGGATAATCCTTTTAATGTACTGTTGGATTCTATTAGCAAGGATCTTGTTGAGGATTTTGGCATCCATATTCATTAGAGAAATCGGTCTGTAATTCTCCTTTTTGAGGGGGTCTTTGCCTGGTTTGGGGATCAAGGTAATATTAGCCTCATAGAATGAGTTTGGTAGCTTTCCTTCTGTTTCTATTTTTTGAAATAGCTTTAGGAGAATAGGTATCATTTCTTCTTTGAATGTTTGGTAGAATTCCCCAGAAAAACAATCCGGGCCTGGAGTTTTATTTTTTTGGAAGGTTGTTTATCACTGATTCACTCTTTTCATAATTAATTGGACTGTTTAAAAAATGAATTTCTTCCTGTTTCAGTCTTGGTAGTTTATGGGTTTCCGGGAAGGCCTCCATCTCTTCCAGATTGCTTAATTTATTGGCATATAGATGTTGATAAAATTTCTAATAATACTTCCAATTTCATTGTTGTTGGTGTGACCTCTCCCTTTTCATTCATAATTTTATTAATTTGGGTCCTTTCTCTATTCTTTTGGATAAGTCTTGCCAGAAGTCTGTCAACGTTATTAATTCTCTCAAAGAACCAGCTTCTAGCTCTGTTGATGTGCTCTACTGTACTCCTAGTTTCTAATTCGTTGATTTCTGCTCTAATCTTGGTCAACTGCTTCCTCATGAGTGGGTTAGGCCTGTCCCTCTGTTGCTGTTCCAGCTTCTTGAGGTGAGAATATAAAAACTGCATTTTAGATTTTTCTATTCTTTTGAGTGAGGCTTGGATGGCTATGTATTTCCCCCTTAGGACTGCCATTGCGGTATCCCATAGGTTTTGGACCGTTGTGTTTTCATTCTCATTGGTCTCCATAAATTGTTTAAATTGCTTTTTGATTTTTTGTTTTATCGAATCATTCCTGAGCAGGATGGTTCTTAGTCTCCAAGTGTTGGAGTTTCTTCCAAATTTTTCCTTGTGGTTGAGTTCCACTTTCAAAGAATTGTGGTCTAAGAATATGCAGGGAATAATTTCAGTCTTTTGGTATCGGTTGAGACCTGTTTTGTGTCCCAGAACATGGTCTATTCTTGAGAATGTTCCATGGGCATTAGAATAGAATGAGTATTCTTTGGTTCTGGGGTGTAGTGTTCTATATGTATCTATGAGGTCCAACTCATCGAGTATGGCATTCAAAGCCTTTGATTCTTTGCTTAGTTTTTGCAAGGGTGTTCTGTCTATTTCTGATAGTGGGGTGTTGAGGTCCCCTACTATTAACGTATTTTTATCTATATGTCTCTTTATTCTGGTTAAGAGTTGGCTTATACAATGGAATATTACTCAGCCATCAAAAAGAATGATTTCTCAACATTTGCTGCAACATGGACAGGACTGGAGGAGATAATGCTAAGCGAAATAAGTCAAGCAGAGAAAGACATTTATCATACCGTTTCACTCATTTATGGAACATAAGAAGTAGGAAGATCAGTAGGAGAAGAAAGGGAAGAAGAAAAGGGGGGTAAACAGAAGGGGGAATGAACCATGAGAGACTATGGACTCTGGGAAACAAACTGAGGGCTTCAGAGGGGAGGCGGGGGGGAAATGGGATAGGCTGGTGATAGGTATTAAGGAGGGCACGTATTGCATGGTGCACTGGGTGTTATACGCAAGTAATAAATCATGGAACTTTACATCATAAAAAAAAAGAAAAGAAAAAGAAAGAGGGGAGTAAACAGAAGGGGGAATGAACCATGAGAGACTATGGACTCTAGGATACAAACTGAGGGCTTCAGAGGGGACAGGGATGGGGAATGGGATAGGCTGGTGATGGGTAGTAAGGAGGGCACATATTTCATGGTGCACTGGGTATATGCACAAGTAATGAATCATGGAACTTTACATCAAAAACTAGGGATGTACTGTATGGTGACTAGCATAATATAATAAAAAAAGTATTATAAAAAAAGAGAATGAAACGACCAACCACTCTTACACCACTCACGAAAATTAACTGCAAATGGATTAAAGACTTAAATGTAAGACCGTAAACCATGATACTTCTAGAAGAAAACATAGGAACAAAGCTCCTTGACATGGGTCTTGGTAGATTTTTTAAATATGATACCAAAGCACAAGCAACAAAATAAAAAATAAATAAGGGAGACGGCATCAAACTAAAAAGATTCTGTGCCATAAAAGAAACCATCAACAAAATGAAAAGACAACTAATGGAATGGGGAAAAATATTTGCAAACCATATATCTGATAAGGGGCTAACATGGTGCCCTGGGTGTTATACGCAGCTAATGAATCATCAAACCTTGCATCAGAAACCAGGGATGTACTGTATGGTGACTAATATAATGTAATAAAAAAACATTAAAAAAAAAGCCATGAAGAACTCATATAACTCAATAGCAAACAAAACAAAACAAAATAAAAAAAAAAAAACCCGAACAACAAATAACCCAATTAAAAATGGGCAAAAGACTTGAATGGGCATTTCACCAAAAATGATTTCCAAAGGCCCACAAGTAAATGAAAAGTGCTCAATATCATTAGTCATTAGAGAAATGTGAGTTAAAATCACAATGAGATATCATCACCTCATGTCAGTTAGACTGGCCATCACCAAAGAGACAAGAGATAACAAATGCCAGTGTGGATGGAGAGAAAACGGCTGTGCACTGCTGGTGGGATTATAAATTGGCACTGCCACTATGGAAAACAGTATGGAGGATCCTCAAAAAATTAAAAATAAAACTACCACATGATCCAGCAATTTCACCTCTGGGAATATATCCAAAGGTAATGAAAACACTAACTTGAAAAGATATCTGCACCTCCATATTCATAGCAGCATTATTTACAATAGCCAAGCTATGAAAACAGTTAATGAATGCTTGACTGGATAAAGAAGTTGCAGTTACACACACGCACACACATAGATACACACAGAGGAATATTTCTCCACCATAAAAAACAAGGAAGTTCTACCATTTGCAGCAACATGAACGGGCCCTGAAGGTATTATGCTAAGTGAAATAAGTCAGAAAGACAAATACTGTCTGATCTCATTTATACGTGGAATCTTAAAAAAAAAAAAAAACAACTCGCAGATAAAGAGGTGAGACTTGGCATTAGCAGAGGCAGAGGGGGAGGGAGAATTGGAGGAGGGTTGTCAAAAGGTACAAACTTCCAGTTACAAAATAAATTAGTACTAGGGTTGTGATATAAAACATGACAACTACAGCTAACACTGTTATATGATACATGGGAAAGAAAATGAGAGTATAAAATCCTAAGAGTTTTCATCACAAGGAGAAAATTTTTTCCTTTATTATTTTCTTCCTATTGTATCTCCATGTGAAGACAGACGTTAGCTGAATCTATTGTGGTACTCATTTCACAATATATGCAAATCAAGCCATCTTGCTATATGCCTCAAACAGTGATGTATGTCAATTATTTCTCAATAAAACTGGGGGGAAAATATCTGCAACATACCCACACCACATAACATCCTTTTTTTTTTTTTTAATTTTTTTTTTTTATAATTAATTTTATTTTATTATATTATGTTAATCACCATACAGTACATCCCCTGATTCTGATGTAAAGTTTGATGCTTCATTAGTTGCGTATAACACCCAGTGCACCATGCAATACGTGCCCTCCTTACTACCCACCACCAGTCCATCCCCTTCCCCCACCCCCTCCCCTCTGAAGTCCCCAGTTTGTTTCCCATAGTCCATAGTCTCTCATGTTTCATTCCCCCCTCTGATTACCCCCCTTTTCTTTATCCCTTTCTTCCCCTACCGATCATCCTAGTTCTTATGTTCCATAGATGAGAGAAATCATATGATAATTGTCTTTCTCTGCTTGACTTATTTCACTTAGCATTATCTCCTCCAGTGCCGTCCATGTTGCAGCAAATGTTGAGAATTCGTTCTTTCTGATAGCTGAGTAATATTCCATTGTATATATGGACCACAGCTTCTTAATCCAGTCATCTGTTGAAGGGCATCTCGGCTCCTTCCATGATTTGGCTATTGTGGACAATGCAGCTATGAACATTGGGGTGCATATGGCCCTTCTCTTTACTACGTCTGTATCTTTGGGGTAAACACCCAGTAGTGCAATGGCTGGGTCATAGGGTAGTTCAATTTTTAACTTTTTAAGGGACCTCCACACTGTTTTCCAGAGTGGCTGTACCAACTTGCATTCCCACCAACAATGTAGGAGGGATCCCCTTTCTCCACATCCTCTCCAACAATTGTTGTTTCTTGCCTTGTCTATCTTTGCCATTCTAACTGGCGTAAGGTGGTATCTCAGTGTGGTTTTGATTTGAATTTCCCTGATGGCTAATGATTTTGAACATTTTTTCATGTGTCTGTTAGCCATTTGTATGTCTTCATTGGAAAAGTGTCTGTTCATATCTTCTGCCCATTTTATGATTTGTTTATTTGTTTCTCGTGTATTGAGTTTGAGAAGTTCTTTGTAGATCTTGGATACCAGTCCTTTATCTGTGGTGTCCTTTGCAAATATATTCTCCCATTCCGTGGGCTGTCTCTTAGTTTTTTTGACTGTTTCCTTGGCTGTGCAGAAGCTCTTTATCCTGATAAAGTCCCATAAGTTCATTTTATCTTTTATTTCTCTTGCCTTTGGAGATGTGTCGTGAAAAAGGTTGCTCTGGCCGATGTCATAGAAGTTGTTGCCTATGTTCTCCTCTAGAATTTTGATGGATTCCTGTCTCACATTGAGGTCTTTCATCCATTTGGAGTTTATTTTTGTGTATGGTGTGAGAGAGTGGTCAAGTTTCATTCTTTTGCATGTAGCTGTCCAATTTTCCCAGCACCATTTATTGAAGAGACTGTCTTTTTTCCACCGGATGTTTTTTCCTGCTTTATCAAAGATTAGTTGCCCAAAGAGCCGAGGGTCCATTTCTGGGTTCTCTATTCTGTTCCATTGGTCGATGTGTCTGTTTTTGTGCCAGTACCATGCTGTCTTTGTGATCACAGCTTTGTAGTACAGCTCGAAATCCGGCATTGTGATGCCCCCAGCTTTGTTTTTCCTTTTCAACAGTTCCTTGGAGATTCGGGGCCTTTTCTGGTTCCATACAAATTTAAGGACTATTTGTTCCAGTTCTTTGAAAAATGTCCTCGGTATTTTGATCGGGATAGCATTGAAAGTGTAGATTGCTCTGGGTAGTATGGACATTTTAACTATGTTAATTCTTCCAATCCATGAGCATGGAATATTTTTCCATCTTTTTATGTCTTCCTCAATATCTTTCAAAAGTGATCTATAGTTTCTAGCATATAGGTCCTTTACGTCTCTGGTTAAGTTAATTCCAAGGTAACGCATGGTTTTTGGTGTTATTGTAAATGGGATGGATTCCCTAATTTCTCTTTCTTCAGTCTCGTTATTCGTGTATAGAAATGCAACTGATTTCTGGGCATTGATTTTGTATCCTGCCACCTTACTGAATTGTTCTATAACTTCTAATAGTTTGGGAGTGGATTCCTTTGGGTTTTCCATATAGAGTATCATGTCATCTGCAAAGAGAGACAGTTTGACTTCTTCTTTGCCGATTTGGATACCTTTGATCCCTTTTTGTCTTCTGATTGCTGTTGCAAGGACTTCTAGTACTATGTTGAATAATAGTGGCGAGAGTGGGCATCCTTGTCGTGTTCCTGATCTTAAGGGAAAGGCTTCCAGCTTTTCCCCATTGAGAATAATGCTTGCAGTAGGCTTTTCATAGATGGCTTTTATGAGATTGAGAAATGTACCCTCTATTCCTACACTCTGAAGGGTTTTAATCAGGAAAGGATGCTGTATTTTGTCAAATGCTTTTTCTGCATCAATTGAGAGGATCATATGGTTCTTGAGTCTTTTCTTGTTGATATGATGTATCACATTGATTGATTTGCGAGTGTTGAACCATGCTTGCATCCCAGGTATGAATCCCACTTGGTCATGATGGATAATCCTTTTAATGTACTGTTGGATTCTATTAGCAAGGATCTTGTTGAGGATTTTGGCATCCATATTCATTAGAGAAATCGGTCTGTAATTCTCCTTTTTGAGGGGGTCTTTGCCTGGTTTGGGGATCAAGGTAATATTAGCCTCATAGAATGAGTTTGGTAGCTTTCCTTCTGTTTCTATTTTTTGAAATAGCTTTAGGAGAATAGGTATTATTTCTTCTTTGAATGTTTGGTAGAATTCCCCAGGAAAACCGTCTGGGCCTGGAGTTTTATTATTTGGAAGGTTGTTTATCACTGACTCAATTTCTTCATAGTTAATTGGCCTATTTAAGAAATCTATTTCTTCCTGTTTCAGTCTTGGTAGTTTATAGGTTTCCAGGAAGGCCTCCATCTCTTCCAGATTGTTTAGTTTTTTGGCATATAGCTGTTGATAAAAGTTTCTAATAATCCTTGCAATTTCAATGGTGCTGGTCGTGACCTCTCCCTTTTCAGTCATAATTTTAATAATCTCAGTCCTTTCTCTTTGTTTTTGGACAAGTTTTGCCAGTGGTCTATCAATTTTATGGATTCTCTCAAAGAACCAGCTTCTAGTCCTGTTGATCTGCTCTACTGTGGTTCTGGTCTCTAATTCATTGATTTCTGCTCTAATCTTGGTCAACTCCTTCCTTGTCAGTGGGTTAGGCCTGTCCCTCTGTTGCTGTTCCAGTTTCTTGAGGTGAGAATATAGAAACTGCATTTTAGATTTTTCTATTCTTTTGAGTGAGGCTTGGATGGCTATGTATTTCCCCCTTAGGACTGCCTTTGCAGTATCCCATAGGTTTTGGACCGTTGTGTATTCATTCTCGTTGGTCTCCATAAATTGTTTAATTTGTTTTTTGATTTCCTGGTTTATCGAGTCATTCTTGAGCAGGATGGTTCTTAGCCTCCAAGTGTTTGAGTTTCTTCCAGGTTTTTCCTTGTGGTTGAGTTCCAATTTCAGAGCGTTGTGGTCTGAGAATATGCAGGGGATAATTTCAATCTTTTGGTATTGGCTGAGACCTGTTTTGTGTCCCAGAGCATGATCTATTCTTGAGAATGTTCCATGGGCATTTGAATAGAATGAGTATTCTTTGGTTCTGGGGTGTAGTGTTCTATATATATCTATGAGGTCCAACTCGTCGAGTATGGCATTCAAAGCCTTTGATTCTTTGCTTAGTTTTTGCCAGGGTGTTCTGTCTATTTCTGATAGTGGGGTGTTGAGGTCCCCTACTATTACTGTGTTCTTATCTATATGTCTCTTTATTTTGGTTAAGAGTTGGCTTGTGTATCTTGCTGCTCCCCTGTTGGGGGCATATATATTAATAATTGTCATATCCACTTGTTGAATACTTCCTTTAAGAATAATATAGTGCCCTTCTGTATCTCTCTCTATGGCCTCTAGTTTAAAATCCAGTCTATCTGATATGAGAATTGCTACTCCAGCTTTCTTTTGAGGTCCATTTGCGTGGAAGATGGTACTCCATCCCCTTACTCTAAGTCTGAATGCATCTTTGGGTTCAAAATGAGTCTCTTGTAGACAGCAAATGGATGGGTCATGTCTTTTTATCCAATCTGCAACCCTGTGGCGTTTTATGGGAGAGTTTAAGCCATTTAGATTGATAGAGATTATTGACAGATATGATTTTAATGATGCCATTTCTCTTTAAAGTCTTTGTATCGGTTGTGACTTGCTGCTCTGTATCACTCTTGGGGCCTTTTTACCTTTATAGAGCCCCCCTTAATATCTCCTGTAGGGCTGGTTTCGTGGTTACGAAATTGGTTAATGATTGGCGATTTTGGAACGTCTTTATTTCTCCATCAATTCTGAATGACAGCTTTGCTGGATAAAGGATCCTTGGCTGCATGTTTTTCTCTGAAAGAGCTTTAAAAATGCCCCCCCAAGCCTTTCTCTCATTCCAGGTCTCTGTAGACAGGTCTGACGTAATCCTGATACCTTTGCCTTGGTACGTGAGAAATTTCTTTGCCCTGGCCGCTTTCAATACTGTATCCTTGGATCTAATATTTGCGAATTGCACTATGACATGCCGTGGCGTAGGTTTGTCCTGGTTGAGCTTGGATGGGGTCCTCTCTGCCTCTTGGACACGAATGCTTGTTTCCCTTGCTAGATTAGGGAAGTTTTCAGCTACAATTTGTTCAAATATCTCTTCTAGACCTCTGTTTTTCTCCACCCCTTCAGGGATGCCGATGATTCTGACATTGGATCGTTTCATAGAGTCAGTAATCTCCCGTAATCTACATTCGTGGGCGTGGATTTTTTTAAGACCAGCTTCTATTTTCGTTTTTTCTTCTACTAACCCATCCTCCAATTCGCTAACGCGTTCCTCTGCCTCGGTGACCCTGGCCGTCAGAGCCTCTAGTTTTGACTGCATTTGGCTCATAGAATTTTTAATTTCTGTCAGATTCGCTCTCATTTCTGCCCTTAGGGATTCTATATTCTCAGCAACGCTTTCTCTGATGCTTTTTTCAAGTTTACTCATCATCTTGACCATTGTTGCTCTGAATTCCATTTCTGATAATTGGGATACATCCATATGTATTAATTCTGTGGCCGAGGCCAATTCTGTGGCAGAGGCCACAGACTCATTATCTTTTCTTTGCTGGGGGGGACTTCTCCTTCTCGTCATTCTGATGAAGAGAGATTGCAGGGTTGTCCAGAGCCCAAGTGTTGACTGGGACCCAGGCCGTGCGCCCTTGTTTTATAGAGATCTTAGGGATGTGGGCTTCTTCCTTAAAGAGTTTATTTATTTATTTGAGAGAGAGAGAGACAGTCAGCAAGAAAGGGAACCCAAGCAGAGGAGTGGGAGAGGAAGAAGCAGGTTCCCGGTGGAGAAGCCCGATGAAGGACTCCTTACGGAGCGTTGTGATCACACCCTAATCCGAAGACAGGTGCTTGGTGACTGCGCCACTCAGGCGCTCCGGGTTGTGGGCTTCTTGATTTTTCAGCCTGCCTTCTGGGGGAGGGGCCTGCCTGCAGGTACTCAGAAAACCCTGTTTGGGTAGAGTCTCTGTGTCCCTTGCGAGGGGGGATGGGGATGGGCACCCTGTGAGCCGGTATTTCCGGGCTTTTGTTCTCTGGCGGCTTTCCCTGGCGGTTTGCTATGCCTCTTCTGAGAGAGCAGCAGCGGCTGAAATTCAGCCTCTGTCTCAGAACAGAGGGATCGCGGATCGTTCTCCACTGATGTTCTGGCCACTTTAACTCTGTTTCTGTTGGTGCTGCTCAACCCTGCAGCATCCCGGGCTGTGCGCCCCACACCCGGCGTCCCAGCCCTCACTTCCAGGGCCGGCACGTCTCTGTCCTTTGTGTTTCCAACCCCGCCCGCCGCCAGCCGCCCCGCGCGGGCTCCCGGAGCTCCCCGTCTCAGTCTGGTGTCTCACGGGTGCTGACCGCGAGTCCGCCTGCTCCCCCGTGCAGGTGGCCCTCCAGCCGCCAGCCGCCCCGCGGACGCTCCCGGAGCTCCCGGTCTCAGCCTCGATCCAGTGAGCACACCGGAGCTCCGGAGCTCCGTGAGATGCTTGGTGGTGCACGCTCCCGGCTCACGGACTCAGTCTGCCGTTTCCAGAGTGCGGGTCCGCGGTCCGCCCGCTCCCCGGTGCAGGTGGCCCGCCAGCCGCCCTGCGCGCGCTCCTGGAGTTCGCGTTCTAAGTCTGTTGTCTCGCGGGTGCCGTCCGCGAGTCTGCCTGCTCCCCCGTGCAGGTGGCCCGCCAACCGCCAGCCTTCTCGCGTACGCTCCCGGAGCTCCCTTCTCAGCCTGCTGTCTCAAGCGTGCGGGTCCGCGGTCTGTCCACTCCCCCTTGCAGGTGGCTACCGCTTCCCGGCGCCCTGACACGGCGGCTCCCTCCCCCTTCTGTTTAGCTTCCGATATCTGTGCGCGGTTTCACGGCTCCCCGCTTCGTACCTCGATACTCAGCGCTGGAGATGTTCATTTGTAGAGATCCAGATGTATCTTCCTGCGTCTCAGGCTGATTCCGTGGATATTCCTGCTGGTCTGGTACCTATCCAGCTCAACTCAGGGGACCGGCTGAAAAAGGGGTCCCCTACTCCTCCGCCATCTTAACCTCCTCCTAAACACAGATTTTAAAAACATCAGATTTCCCTGGAAGCTACTATGCTATTGCAAAGCCTTCTTGGGCTGTATCACCACATAACATCCTTAATGGTGAAACAGTAAGCACATGCCTTTGAAGTCAAGAATAAAATTTAGGTGCTTGTTATCAATCATTTCTTTCAACCATTGCACTGGAGGTTCTTGCTACTTCAATAATATGACAAAGAAATAAATAGAAATAATTGCAAAGGAAGAAAGAAGCCATCACTTGTCACCAGTGATATGATTGTCTACAAAGGACATGCAAAAAAAAAAAAACTACAAGATTATTAGAATTATTATGGCAATTCAACAAGGTTGCTGGATATAAGATCAACATAAAAAGTTGAGATCCATATGTATACACTAGCCTGAAAGGATTAGTTAGAAAAGATTTTAAAAGCTATCATATATACTATAATAGATATCTGCTCCATGTCTGTCTCACCACCCATACTAGTGACGCATCAGGAGGCATGTTCAAGATATGCAACACGATTCCTGAATAAAAAATGACTGAGTTGGGAAGTACTACAACTCAGACTGAGTCAGGGATTCAGCACTGGATTTATGAGACACCATCTCAGAGTATAGATGGAATGGAGATGCTATAAACTTCATAGCCAATGGACAGCCACAAAATGCAGAGGAACAAGGAGAATAAGCAGACATTCAGCAAGGGCTGAGACTATGGGACCTGAGAGAAGTCACCCCCCCCCCCAGAACACTTAGCAGTTCCTGGTCCTTGTGAGACCTGGATTCCAGAACACATCTCATCTCTCAGCTCTCTCTCTCTCAACCTGTGTTCTCCTTTCTTGAATGAGCAAGTCTAGAATGAGTCTCTCTAACTGGCATCCAAAAGGATTTTAACTAAAACTATAGCAACATCAGAAAGTCAACCTGTGAAGCTTCATTTTTTCCCCCTCCTTATTTTCTTGATGTGATGGGTGAATCTTTGTAGGGTGTTCTGAACCATCTCAAGGGAGGGTAAAATAAGAATACACTAGATTCAAAATTTGGCACATTGGCCTAGGATCGATGCCAGCTTTATCCATTATCCTCTCATATGTCTGAATGCTATCCATTTCATATAAAATTTAGAATCCCTGTCTTTACGCCCTTAAGAAATTAAGAGATCTTCAAAGGAATGTTGCCAATAAAATGGATTGTCCTTGGGTCATTTTAGTAATCTCTCTTTTCTTTATCAGTAATGAGGGTCAGTTTTACTGCCTGCTACTCTCCCACTCTAATTTACCTGACAAGATAAGACCTACTAATAAAAGACACTCACAAATATGACATGTGGATTTTCTCACGGGGAGATTATTTTTTCTGGTGACCACAGGTTGACAGCAAAACACAGAGATTTCTTTTAAAATCGTGGATTATGTTAAATAAAGGAGCTAAGCATAGAAGATTGTTTAACATGGTACGCAGGGGCCAGGAACAAAGTTCTCATCCCCCACCCCCAAAAGAGTAAGGTCCTGAATTAGGGATAAGAGCCTTGGATTTGGGAGACTTGAATCAGAACCTGCCTCACATTCTACTAGATCTGGAGAAACAGCATCTCATCTCTGGCCTTAGTTCTTCAATCCATGGGAAAACTGTAAGGAAAATAATTCTTGCTCATAGGACTGTTGGAGGATTACAGGTGGTAACACCTGTACGGGCTCAGGCACTTTACCTAGCAGGAACCCAGAATGTCAGAGAGTCAAAAACAGAAACTTTTTTGGGGAAAAAAAAAAGAGCTGATTTCTCTAATCTTGAGCAAGGTTCTTTCCAAGTTGACAAATAATTTATCATCATAAAGTATTTTTACTGTGCTGTTTTTCTAAATCCCTACAAACTGGTTGTTGTCTGCATAATGACCAGAAAGTTACAGCAGAAATGAGGAGACATTTAGGATTTAATCCAGGGTCCCAAAATGTTGAGATTCTTCTTGAAGGCCCTAACTGTCCAAAGAAACAGTTCTCTGATCAATGAAATGAAAAGGGAAGAAGTTGATCAGAGACCCACTGGTGTAACAGAAAAATCAGGTCAGGGCTGAGCAAAGAGTCTGGCTGAAGAAGGTGTCACAGCAGCCACAGAGAGGGCCTTTCTACTGGGGTCAGCACTTGGATCCCAGCCAGTCCCTTCTCAGGAGGTCTGCCAGATCCTGGGACCCTTTCTGAGTATGGTCCATACCTGAACCCTTTTCAGGTACTTGGCATCACCCAGTAATGTTACCCAGTTACTTGGCATTAGCTAGAAAGCCCAACTCACCCCTACCCTGCCCACACGTACAACGCTAGCCAGCTGGATCCATGACCTCCATACCTAGAATCCTCCACCAGTGTCACTAGCTCCACATGACCCAGGCACCGGCCAGGGTTTTCTTGGCTCTGTCTCTTCTTAAGAGATTGGATGAGGAGTAAAATGGTCTCTGCCATATTAGATCCAAATCAGGCTGACCTACTTATCTGTTTTGAGAGATACACGTCCAGGGGATTGCTATGAAAAGCTGGGCAATTAAAGAAATACTATCTATCTTATTCCAGTGAATAGTAAATCTGCAGCATCCAGGACAGAGGGGTGACTTCACCCCTTCAAATGACTGTCCTCCTTGCACCAGCCTGCCTGGCTGCACAGAGCCCACTCTGCAGAGAGGACTTCATGTTCCACAAGAGTTTCGATTCTTCCTTAGTCCTGGAGCAGGGCCCACTGCGCTTTTGGACTTTTGAGTCTGTTTTTTCTCGTTCTTCTGGCTCTTCTTTGGTCACCAGCACTCCTAGCTGCTTGCATGCAGAGTCCCTCTATCCTTACGGCTCTGCAGCAGCACCTCAGGAAACCAGGAACCATGTGTGAGCGTCAACAAGCATGATCAGGCTCCAGAGGCAGCTGGCCAGGCTCCTTCAGGAATGAGTAAGGGCTTGAGCTTCAGCACACGGACCTCACGTCATCTCTTTGGGATTCCCAGAGTTCTGTTTTGCTTATTTCAGGCCTTGGCTCTGTTCCAAGAAATGGTCAATGCCAGATAAATGAAGTCGTGTTGAATCTCCCTGAGGAATTAGTCTTGGGATTAAGTCTACTAAATAACCGAGGGGCTCCGCATCACACCACTTTTTTTTTTTTAATTTACAAACACTTGTAATTGTTTTAATGTTCTCTTATGCAATCTTTAAAATATAATGACTCAGTCATGGCCCAGCTGGATGACATCTCCAAACAGCAAACAGCAGCTCTGTGTCTAACATGAAAGGAATGGTCAAGGCATGTTTGCTGATAACCTTATCATCCGACGGGGCTGTAGATCTCTTCTGAGACTTTCCCTTGCTCCATTTTTATATAGAAATTTCTTTATTCTGCCAGTTCTGCTCTTCCATGCAGGATTCTGAAACAGAATGGAGCAGCCAGGCAGTGAGATGCGAAGGCTCTCACAGGGGGCACTGATGGAGGGGAGCCTAAAATCCTGAGTGGAGACCGATTCTCAAGGTCCAGTGGGCCCAGGAGTGCTGTCTCCCAGTGTTGATATCAAGGGGAACAACATAAGGAGCACAGCTCCTGGCCATGGGCATCCAGGTACAAGGACCATGCAAGGACAAAGGATACTGTAACACGTTCCTGTGAAGAATGTGGTTGTGCAGGGCCAAGGTCAACAGCTAGGGCCCCCGTCAAGTTCTACGCCAGTAGCAGGAGCAGCAGGAACCATGAAGCCTGTCTAGGCCCCAAGCCTGTTTTTTCAGACCCTGATGATTTGGAGTCAGATCTGCTGAGGATGTCACTTGCTTCTACTCTCCAAGGCTGTGCCCTGAGGAGCCCTAACCAGGCAGCTCCCACATGTGTCTAATGGGTCATGGGGGTTGAGGTGAGAGAGCTGGATCCTTCAATGTAATCACATCCAGGAAAAAAGAAGAGGGCATTCTAGTATTTACCGAGTGCCTATCATACGCTAGGCTTTAAAAGATAAGGAAACTGAGGCTCCTGGTGGTAAGATCCAGGGTCACAGAGCCCTGACCAGGAGATCCCACCCCTTCGGTGATAAGAGCTCTCCCCCACCTCTCATACTGCCCCTCTTCACGACGCAGCCCCTTAAGAGGATTCTGTAATCCGGGGTTCTGCTTCCCTATTCCTCCCTCAGACAACTGTAGGAAATTCAATCTGAGTTTGCTTGGATATGGAGAAAAGAGACAATGTACAAGTATAGCTAAATAGCAACAGTCCTAAGAACTTGGTCGACTCCATCAATCTTTAAAGAAAGAAGGAGAAAGCAAAGAGAAGCAGCAGAGGCCCGAGTCATGTGACTACCCAGAGCCCACAGAATTTGACTCCCAGAGTTCCCACATGGGCAGGTGAAGGGTTTTCATCGTGTCCAAATGAGGCCAGTTGGATTCTTCACTTACATACTGAGATTAAAAGCCAAAATGCAGAACATGTGTGAGCACGAAGCCCTCGCCATTGGGAACAGTGCCCGGCTGCACGCCAGGAATGGGCTTTGCTTTCCCAGCTCCTGTCCCAGCCCCTCCCTGACTTACCAAAGATGTACGGAGTGAGTAATGTAACCACATCCCGCCTTACTTCCCTCAGCCCTACAATAAAGGGCAAGAGCCAGGAATCACCTCAGAGGGTCTGAGAGAAAAAGGCTCTGGTCCTGCCTGCCAACCTCCCCCATTACGGGAGGGTCCAGTTTAATGCTGACTCCGGGCAGCTCAGCAAAGACTCGTCTATAGGCTCAGGAGTGCGAGAGACCGGCCCAAGGTCACACAGCTGCAAAGTGGTATGCTGCATTCAGACTGTGCTCACCCCGTTAATGAACCCAGCTATTTTCTGGAGCACGGGCCACACTTGGTTTGCATACAGCACAGTGGTTTGGTGCATGGCCTCTGGAGACAGATTCTCTATGTTTAAAGCCTGGCTCTGCCACTTTTTAGCCGCCTAACCTTGGGCCAGTTATTTAATTTCTTTCTGGCCTCAGTTTCCTCCTTTAAAAAGTAAGTCTGATAATAGTAGTCATCTGAGAGCTAACTAAGTTACTACATGTAAAGCACTCATAAAGGTGCCTACATATATAGAGAATGCTTAATGACTGCTAACAAAAACAAATAAAAAGCAAAGAGACCCACAGCCCCCGGCTCCCAGGCCCCTGCATATGCTGTGTCTGACATGGGAAGAGGCTGCCTTTCATCAGCATGAAGAATCATTAGAAGGGCAGGTGCGGAGTACCAGAGGCACTAAGCCCCCTGGAGTTCAGACCTCATCTTTGGCAAAGTGTGGGCCTTGTAACATTAGGCGGCTTGTTAAACTGAAGGAGAACCTGTGTGCCAATGCAGGGTGCAATGGGGTCCCATTCACCCAGTACTATCTGTTGATTCCACACAGCAAAGGTCAGCTTCACCTCCTTGAAGAGCCTCCCAGACACCTCAGTGTGATTTCCCACTCCTCCTCGGGGCCTAGCTTCACCATATCGACATGGGCTCTGGGGTCAGATGAATCATGCTTCAAACCCTCTGGCAATCTGTGGGAGCTCGGGCAAGTCCAACTGCTCTGAGCCCCCGTTTCCTCATCTGCAAAGTGGGGATAACCAAAGTAGCTAAGGTTGTTATTAACCTGCTTACTGTTAATCTGTTAAGGTTGTTATTAGGTTTAGGATTATTATAGCCTCTTGAATTCATCCCTTTGTCATTATGAAATGGACTTATTTATCCCTGGCAATATTCTTGGCTCTGAAATCTGCTTTGTCTGATATTAATAGTCACTCCAGCTTTCTTTTGATGAGTGGGAGCATGGCCTATCGTCTTCCATCCTTCTACTTTTAACCTCTTTTAGTCTTTATATTCAAAGTGTGTTTCTTGTACACATATAGTTGGGTCTTGCTTTTTTATCCAATCTGACAATTTCTGCTTTTTAATTGGGGTATTTGCATTTAAAGCGTTTATGAACATGGTTTGGTTTACAACTACCATATGGCTATTTGTTTTTTATTTGAACAATCTCTTCATTGTCCCCTACTTCTTCTCTTGTGTTCTTTGGATTAACTTAATTTGCCGAATTCCATGTTAACTCCTATGTTGGCTTATTAGCTCTAACTCTCTGTTGTATTATTTTAGTTTATAGTAAAATTCTTCAACTTCCCACAGTCTACTTTCAGGTGATATTATACCACATCAGTTGTATAATAGTACACTTCCTTTTCTCCCTTTCTGGCCTTTATGATTATTGTCAGACATTTTACTTTCATATATGTTATAAAACTCACTCTGCCTTGCTATTATGTTTCTTAAGAGAGTCAATTACCATTTTTTTTAAAGATTTATTTATTTATTTTAAAGAGAGAGAGTGTGTGCACAAGCAGGGGGAGGGGGAAGGCCAGAGGGAGAGGGAGAAACTCTCAAGCAGACTCCCCCCTGGGCACGGAAATCAACGTGGAGCTCCATCATGTCACAATGCTGAGATCATGACCTGAGCCAAAATCAAGAGTCGGACACTAACTGACCAAACTACCCAGGCACCCCTCAATTACCTTTTAAAGAGATTTAAATACTAAGAAAAATCTTATATATTAAGAAAGTTATGGAGCGCCTGGGTGGCTCAGTCGGTTAAGCAACTGACTCTTGATTTTGGCTGAGGTCATGATCTTGGGATCATAAGATCGAGCCCCTAGTCGGGCTCCCTACTCAATGGGGAGTCTGCTTGATATACTCTCTCCCCCGCATCCCTCCCCCCTGCTTGTGCTCTCTCTTTCTCTCTCTCAAATAAATAAATAAAATCTAAAAATAAGGAAAGTTACTATTTTGGGTGCTTTTCATTACTTTGTGCAGATCCATATTTCTATCTGGTATCATTTTCCCTCTGTGTGAAGAGTTTCCTTTAATATTTCTTATAACGAAAGTCTGCTGGTGATGAATCCTTTCAACTTTGGCAAGTCCAAGCACGTCTTTGTTATAACCTTTTTTTAAAAAACATAATTTTTCAGAGTATAGAATTTTATCTTGATTTTTTTTCCCCTCTGGTACTTTTTAAAATGCTGCTCCACTTCTTGTTTTTATTTTTTTTTTCCAATGAAAAATGTGCTGTCATCCTTAATGTTGTTCTTTTATACATTTCTTTTTTTCTCAGGCTGAGTCAAAGTATTCCAGACTGGCTTGTGGGAAAAGGCACTATTCCCAGTCCCATGTGAGGACCAGATACTGTTCCCTCCAATCCTTCCAGGGGATTCTTTGCCTCACACACATGCAATAATCAGTGCTCAGCTGGGTGTTTGAAGGAGACCACTGCAGATGCCTGAGTTCTCTCTCTGACCAACCAGTTCTCTTCTGTTTCCTACTCTATCCTGTGAATTCCAGGTGCTTTGGTCTCCCTTGACTCTCAGCATTGTGTCTTCAAACCAGGGAGTTTCCTGGGCTCTGCCTCAGTTGCCCCTCCTAAGGCATGGTGTGGAAACTCTCAAGGTAGTAAACTGGGACAAATGTAAGGCTAATTTAATTTAATTTAATTTCTTCACTCTCATTGCCTGATGTCCAGTGTCTTGCTGTTCTAGTCAGGAGAGTAACTTCATGTAACTTCAACCTTGTCAGAGTGGGAGTCCCTGACTGCTCATTTGACTGAAATCTTAGGGCCACCCAGTTCCATGCACAATGTACAGTGTCCCCCCTTGCATTACCTGGTCCTCAGGATAGGGAACATGTACCTTGCACACTGCTCCGCACATAGACAGAACTTACAAATACTGAACAATGACTTAATCAGCAGTCATTAAGGCAATGACGTGCTTGCACGAACACGAATTATATAAGTTCCAACAAGTACTGTTCATTTGATGATCTAATTTTGCAAAAAAAAAGTTTGTATGAGATCTCATTTATCCCAGGCTTTATGCACAAAAAGTGACAGACTGTGCTTCTTTTAGCACTATGTTCTTTTAGCAAGTAAATATCACTCTTGCAACATTCAACCTATCGCCCAAAGAAAGCAACAATTGCTGAGGCTTCTGTAGAAAGAGCCAACCTAAGACATTCTCATGGTTTCCTGACACACAGTGATAATATTATTAAATTAGACCACCAACTGCTACGGAAACATTAAATGTGGAGAGAAAGAACCTCAGAATCTAAAGGTTTGCACAGAGCAGTTTAAGAGCAACAACACTGGGATGCTGAACTCTTGCCTAGACCAAATGCTGGAGGCTGCTCTGTCTTGAAACTTCCCCTCAGGCCGGAGATAAGCTAAGCTGACAGGAAGACCTGATCACTTTTGTTAAATGTCAATGCTTGCAAGACATTAAACAGCCTTTTTCCCTTTCCCATTTTCAAATACATAGTCTTAAATCCCAAAGAGCCAAATTAGTAAGATTCCAGTGAAACTAAATTATCAGAGATAATGAATGCACAGGGCAACAATTCAATCAACCGATCTGTCAATCCACAACCTATTTGCCATCAGTCCATCTGTCCAACAACCTGTCTGTCCATCAGGTCATCTGGGAGGGTATGAAGGCCCAGGGATGGGAGACTGCTGGACACATCAGCCCATGAAATCCATCAAAGGGAATGAGCCAAGAGCGGAAGACGAGAAGACCACAGGTGGTTTTGAGCACACCCTCGGGTTGAGTCACCTGTCAGAAGCCACAACATCTGCATCTGCTCAGCACTCCCAGCAGAGCCCCAACCCTCCCCTACCTCTGCCTGAGGGGGTCACTTCCAGTCTTACCTCCCACCTGCTAACCTAAACTTTCTTGCTCTACCCCAGAATCCCTGAGTTCTGTTCCTAACTGCTGCCAGCAAACCCCTGTTCCAAGAGATAGCCACCTCCCTGGAGCTACAGGTGGAAACCAGACATGTGGCAGGAGCCTCCCACCTTGTCAGGGTACAAAGGAAAGTCATGATGAGCCATGGAACTTAGCTGCCTCAGAGGACCTTAGCTCCTGGCCCAGCTGTGCCCCAGTGCAGCTTTTACTTTGTTCTGCATTCTGTTTCCTTCCATGTGGACTCCCACACGACATCCACGGGAGCAAAGCAGGCATGTCCACCACCATCACCCCCACCATCGTCATGGACACAGAGTGCACACCTAACTATCTGAGGCCTCCCTGCATCATGGGCACATCTTTACTTAGCCACCTTAAGAAAAGTGATCATACTGGCTTTCACAGGAGGTCCTCATTCCCAACCATATTGTTCATTCAGAAGAAACTCTCGGGCTGTGCCTATTGTGAAGGTCCAGCCCTTCCTCACTCCTTGTCCTTCATCCCTCACTCCTCACCCCTCCATAGGTCCCAGCTCTGACACAGAGTGGCAGGGCAGCAGACTTTCTGGCAACTCATCCTTTCCCTTTAATTTTCTGCCACTGCCCTTAACTTGCTCTTGACCCCTTCTCACTGAGGCTAAAACTTGTCATCCTCCCCTGCAGGTTCAGGGCTGCTGTTTATAGGACAATATTCAGCCAAGTTCAGGATCAAACTCAGGCCAAAAACCCAGTAGTGGCTCCTTCTCCCCTCCTTCCTCCAAGAAATGTCTTTTGGAGGCTCCAGCAGTTCCTGCATCCAGCCCACATGCCAATGAAACAGTGTAGTCCTGGGGGTCACCAACATAGGGCTGTCATCTGGAGATGAACCCCAGCTGCCACCACAGCTGATCCCCATAGCCCTGCCATGCCATTGCATCACAGGTCCACAACCCCACACCCCACCTGCCTCACCCTCACAGACCCCATGTGGGTTTCCCTTCTTACCAGCTCCAAGACCCCATAAGGATGCAGAGACTCTCCGAATCCTGATTCCCACATCTTGCAGGGGCCTCTGCTCTCAGGTTGTGGGGGAATCGGGCAGAGATTCCAGCTGTTCTCAGGGTCCCCCTCAATCCTCCAAAGACTCAGACTGAGATTTCTCACACCTCATGCCCCTCACTGCACAATCCAGTCTGAGGCCCAGGGCTGGGGACACACTAAGCAGTCTCCAATGCTTGGCACCTCCCTGTCTGCCCTCTTCCTGGGGCTGGACACCCTTGGGGTCATTTCCTGCATTCTTCCCAAGGGATTCAAACATCGGAGAAGTGCTTTCATCATCTGACCCTCATTGGCCCTTCCCCATACTGTCAACAACGGCCACCACCAAGCTTAATGACGTTTACTGCAGGGCTCCATGGGCCAGGCCTTTGGAGCTAGTATTTTACAAACATAGCGGTCCCCATCAGTCCTCGCAGCAGGTAGGAGGCAGATGCCCAGATCGCAAGGCTAGGTGATGCACCCAGGGTCACGAAGACATGGGTTTCCTCCTGAAGCTGATGCCCTGCTCTCAGGCACACAGTGCTGCCTTCGCGCGTGTTGCAGCAGGGGGACCTGGGGGGCTGGTGCCTCTGGGGCCCGTGGGGCTCACCATGCCTCCTGTGCACTCGCGGCAGTCCTGCAGGCAGCGGACGTTCTCCCAGGTACTGTAGGCTTTCAGCCCCGCCACCAGCGCCTGCAGCGGGCGACTGTCCACAAGCTCTTTCCCATGGAAGATGTCCTCATCCAGGAGGACCCCGGCATACCTGCGAGAGGAGTGCAGACATGTGAGGGATGCAGCAGCTCCCCCACCCCCAGGAGCCACGGCACAGGCCCCTCTGAGGCAAACCCAGGGTGACACCTGCTCCTTCCTCAGATGCTACCAAAATCTCCATGTGCCCTTCAGAACTGTCACCCTGTACCCTGCCGCTGTAAGGCTCCACCATGCCATCTTCCCCTTGGAAAACTTCTTCCTTGCTTACTTTTCTGCCAGTCCCAGAGGCCCCATTGCTTCCATTGGCATCTATCTTCACACCCCTTGACCCCACGAAAAGTGGGCACTCAGTTTAACTCTCTCCCTGCTGTAGTCTACCACATAAGATCACATTCCAAACTATCTCCCTCTTCCCTTCACACAAAAATGTTCTACATGTCTCTTATAGTTTTAATTTTTCTAATTCTACTTCCATTGAAAGAGTGCTAGGCAGAATAATGGCCCCAAAGACGACCAGATCCTCATCCCTGAAACCTGAGAATATGTTAGCCCCTGTGGGAGAAGGGATTTTTCAGATGTGATTAAATCAAGGATCTCTCGATTGGGAGATTATCCTGGATTATTCAGAAGCCCAAATGTAATCATGAGGGTCCTTATAAGTGAGAGGGAGGCAGGAGAAGGAGACGTGAAAACAAAGTAGTCAGGGAGATACAGCATGAGACTCAACCAGCCATTGCTGGCTTTGAAATGGAGGAAGGGGCCACAAGCCAAGTAATGAGGGAGCCTCCAGAAACTAGAAAAGGCAAGGAAGTCAATTCTCCCCCAGAGCCTCCAAAAAGAATGCAACCCTGCTGACACTGATTTTTCATCACTGAGACCCGTTTCGGACTTCTGATCTCCAGAAGTATAAGATAACAAACTTGTGTTATTTTAAGCCACCAAGTTTGCGGCAATTACTTATAGCACCAATAGAAATGTATGCAGATAGGAATAATTTCTTCCTTCAAAGTGGTAAGAGTCACCATTTTCCTTTACCTCTTGGCCACCTGTGGCCATGAGTACTGTGCAGCACAATGTCTATATGGGCCTCCCTCCATCTGCACACCTGCCCCTTAGTTCTGGTTTTCTTCTCACCATGTTTCAAAATACTATAATGGAAGGTACAGGTTTCCCTCTCGCTCCCTTCCTCTGAATACCTTCTTATTGACCTTGTTTTTAAAGTCTCTTAAAATGAGTTATTGTTTTTAACAACTGCTGGAAATAAAGGCTTTAGTGAACTCTTTCTCTCTATGCTTTACCAAACTCCAAGACTGGGCTCTAATCAAGGGTGGTAAACACACTGAGCTGGGTACTTTCCTCTAAGCACCTCAAACTCATGGAAAGTACCATGAAGTATGGCCTTTCTGGTCTTCTCGCCTGAAGCTTCAGATTCTGGAGATTGATAAGCGTGATGGCAGTTAGAGGTGTTGATTCATTGACTGTTCTCTATCAATGGAGTGTCATCTATTGAGATGATTATATAATGTTTCTCCTTTATAATGTTAATATGGTAAATCATATAGATTAGTTTTCAAATGTTACACAAGCTTGACATTCCTGGGGTAAACATCACTTGATCACTATATATTATTTTATAGTAAAATATACTGTATGTGATCTACTAACATTTTGTTCACAGGGATATTGGTCTCATAATTTCTTTTTTTTTTTTTTTAAAGATTTTTTATTTATTTATTTGATAGAGATAGAGACAGCTAGCGAGAGAGGGAACACAAGCAGGGGGAGTGGGAGAGGAAGAAGCAGGCTCATAGTAGAGGAGCCTGATGTGGGGCTCGATCCCGTAACGTCGGGATCACGCCCTGAGCCGAAGGCAGACGCTTAACCGCTGTGCCACCCAGGCGCCCCGGTCTCATAATTTCTTTGTCTGGTTTTTGGTCTCAAGGTAATGCTCCTAAAATGAGTTAGAAAGTTTTCCCTTCTCCTCCATTTTATAAAAGAGTTTGTGTAAAGTTAGTATGTTTTCTTTTCTTAAGTATTTGGTGGATTTCACCAGCAATGTCAGATGAAGCTATTCAGATTTTCCAGTTTTTTTTCAGTCACTTTTGGTAACATATGTCTTTCATGAAATTTTCTATTTCATATATATTGTCAAACATATTGACATTACATTGACATTACATCAATAATAATAACCATAGTATTTAATTTTATCCTTTCAATGTCTGTAGGATCTGTAGTGATGTCCTCTCATTTATTCCAGATGCTGATCATTTGTGTCTCTTTTTTTTTTTTTAAAAGATTTTTTATTTATTTATTCGACAGAGAGAGAGACAGCCAGTGAGAGAGGGAACACAAGCAGGGGGAGTGGGAGAGGAAGAAGCAGGCTCATAGCAGAAGAGCCTGATGTGGGGCTCGATCCCAGATCGCTGGGATCACGCCCTGAGCTGAAGGCAGACGCTTAACCGCTGTGCCACCCAGGCGCCCCTCTTTTTTCTTAATTAATCTAGCTGAAGGTTTATCAATTTTATCTATTTTTTGAAAGAAATGATGATTTTTGGCTTAATTATGTTTATTTTTGGCTATTTCTTATTTCAATGATTTCTGCTTTCATTTTAATTATCTTTCTTCTTGATTTGAATTTGATTTGTTCCTTTTCCCAGCTTCTAAAATGAAAATTTACACCATTGATTTTCTACTTTTCTCCTTTTCTAATGTATTTTTATTTTTCCTCTAAGCACTGCTTTAGCTATACACCACAAATTCTGTTACGTTGTTTCATTTTCATTTTGTTCAAAATATTTTCTAATTTCCCTTGTGACTTCTCCTTTGACCTATAAATTATGTGTGTTGTATATGGGATTATTCCAGATGTTTTGTTATTAATTTCTAATTTCATTCTAATCAGAAAACATACTTTGTATGATTTCAATCCTTTAAATTTACATGGTCTGTCTTGATAAATGTTCTATGTGCACTTGAAAAGAACAGACATTTTTCCAAAGAAGACATACAGATGGCTAATAAACCATATGAGAAGACACTCAACATAAAAAATCATCAGGGAAATGCAAATCACGACAACAATGAGATATCACTATACACCTGCCATTATGGCTAAAATAAAAAACACAAGAAATAACAAGTGTTGGCAAGGATGTGGAGAAAAAGGAATCTTTGTGCAGTGTTTCTGAGTGCAAATTGCTGCAGCCACTGTGGAAAATAGTATGACAGTTCCTCAAAAAATAAAAATAGAAATACCATATGATGCAATAATTCCACTACTGGGCATTTATCCAAAGAAAATGAAAACACTGATTCAAAAAGATATATGCACCCCTGAGTTTACTGCAGAATTATTTACAATAGCCAAGATATGGAAGCAACAAAGACATCCATCAATAGATGAATGGATAAAGAAGATGTGGTGTATATACATACAATGGAATATTATACAGTCATAAAAAGAATGAAATCTTGCCATTTGCAACAACACAGATGGACCCAGAGGGTATAATGCTTAGTAAATTTTTAGTCGAGAAAGATATATCCCATATGATTTTCTCATATGTGTAATTTAAGAAATGAAACAAGTGAACAAAGAAAAAAAAGACCAAAAAACCAGACTTTTTTTTTTTAAGATTTTACTTACTTATTTGACAGAGAGAGAGAGACAGCCAGTGAGAGAGGGAACACAAGCAGGGGGAGTGGGAGAGGAAGAAGCAGGCTCCCAGCGGAGGAGCCTGATGTGGGGCTCGATCCCAGAATGCTGGGATCATGCCCTGAGATGAAGGCAGATGCTTAACTACTGAGCCACCCAGGCACCCCCAAAAAACCAGACTTTTAACAATAGAAAACAAACTGGTGGTTACCAAAGGAGAGGTAGCTGGGGGATTGGATCAAATAGGTGAAGCGGATTAAGAGTATGATTATCTTGATTGATAAGCACTGAGAAATGTATAGAATTGTTGAATCATACATTGTACTCCTAAAACTAATGTAACACTGTTATATTATATGTTATATAACACATATTATATATATATATAATATAACATATATTATATATTATATATTAATTATACTTAGATAAAATAAATAAAATAAAATAAGAAAAGAATGTGCATTCTGCTGTTCTTGGATAGAATATTCTATAAATTTCTTTTAAGTCAAGTTTGTTAGTAATGTTCTATATCATTACTGTTTATTATATCAATTTTTATATAATTACTATTTATTATATCAATTACTCAAAGAGAATGACTGATGTCTGCAACTATAATTTTAGATTTGTTAATTTCTCCTTTCAATACTTTCCATTTTTGCTTCACGTATTTTGAGGCTATTTTGTGAGTCCATGCACACTTAGATTGTTATGTCTTTTTGATGAGTAGACTGTTTCGTCATTATGAAGTGTTCCTCTTTATCTCTGGTGATATTCTTTTTTCTGAAGTCCATTTCATCTAATATTAACATAAGGAGGACACGTATTGCATGGTGCACTGTGTGTTACACACAAGTAATGAATCATGGCACTTTACATCAAAAACTAGGGGTGTACTGTATGGTGACTAACATAATATAATAAAAAAATATTATTAAAAAAATATCCACTCCAGCTCTCTTATGGTTAATGTTAGCAGGTAAATGTTTAATTCTCACACTTTTAATCTATTTGTCTTTATATTTTAGGTGGGTTTCTTATAACAAGCATCTAGTTCAGTCTTGATTTTTTATTATGTCTGACAATCAGCAAATTAAATAGCAGTGTTTAAACCATTTACACCTAATGTAATTATCAACATGATTGAGTTTGAAACTATTATCTTGCAATTTTTCCCTCTATTTATCCCATAAGTTCTTTGTTCTCTTTTCTCTCTGCTCCTGTCTTCTTTTGATTAATTGCATAGGTTTTAGTATTCCACTGTTAAGAGTTTTACCTATGTTACTTTAATGTTTTATAGTGATTTTTATGGTCTAAAATATGCATCTTTAACCAAACACGTTCTTCCCTCAAATAATGTTATATCACTTCTCAGATAATTAAAGAACCTTACAATAATACAACAATATACTTCCATTTCATTCTCCCATCCCTTGTGCTACTGTTGATATTATATAATAACTATCAATCTATCCATCTACCTACCTATCTATATCTTCTACATATGTTATAAAATTCATTGCTATTTTTGCTTTAAATAAACAACTTATCTTTTTTCCTTATCGACATTGAGGGTAATTTATTTTACAACAGACTGCATTCATTCAAAGCATGCCATTTAATGAATTTTGACAACTGTACATACCCATGAGAATAATACCAGAATCAAGCTACAGAACATTTCCAACACCTTCCAAAAAATGCCTCATGCCTTTTTATAGTCCATTCCTTCCTTGATTGATCTTCATCTTCAGGCAGCCACTAAGCTGGTATTTGCTACTAGAGATTAGTTTACATTTTATGTAAATAAGATTATACAGTATGTTATGTCTTGCTTCTTTCCATCTGCATACTGTTTTGAGATTCATCCATACTGTGGCGTGTATTAGTAGCTGCTCCTTTTTATTGCTGACTAGAATTCCATTCTATGCAATGCATATATTACACTTCATTTTTGCATTCACTGTTGATGAACATTTTGCTTGTTTCCAGTTTAGGGCTATTACAAAGAAAACACTATGGAAATTCATATAAAAATCTTAGAGGAGACATATGTCTTTATTTTCCTTCAGCAAATATGTAGGAGGGAAGTGACTGGGTGATATGGTAGATATATTTTTAACTTTTTAAGAAACTGCCAAACAGTTTTCCAAAGTGGTTGTGCAATTTTACATCCCTACCAGCAGTGTCGGAGAGTTCTAGTTGTTCCACGTCTGCCAATAATTGGTCTTTTCGGTCTTTTTAACATTAATCAATCTAGTGGATATGTAATGGTGAACCCTCATGGTTTGAATTTGCATTTCCCTGATAACTAGCACCTTTTCATGTGTGCATTGGCTGATCATTCATATATTTTCTTTTGTCAAGTGTCCACCCAAATCTTTTGTGCATATTCGATTGGCTTGCTCATCTAATTTTTAGTTGAATTGTATTTTCAGTGTTACTGCCTATTCTAGATAACATCCCATTGTCAGATATATGTATTGCAAACATTTCCTCCCATTCTGTAGCTTGCCTTTTCATTTCCTTAATGATAAAATGAATTTTGGCTCAAGGTATTTATTTACCTGTTTCCATCCATAGAAAAATCTTGTAATGTCTGAATATCCTTGTTTCCTCAGTGAAACCCGAACATGCAAAAGATGTTGCACTGGGCCTCATTCTACAGCAAATAGGCTAGTCTGCTGTCAAACCTCCTAACTGAAACCATTGAGCTGGGACGAATGGAAAAACAGGGAAACCGTCATTTGTTTAATTGGCACTTAGATGAAGAAAAACCTAATTGTACTGAACAACTATAAGCAAAGAGCGTCTGTATTTATCTCCTAATTTCATCCTTTTGACAACCTCATGAAATAGAAAGTCATATCCCCACTTTACAGATGGGGAAACAGAGGTGCAACTGAGGTTACATACCTAAGTCAAGGTCTCTCAGAGCAGGACAGAGCTAGGATTCAAACCCAGGACTCTCTAGTTCCAAACATCATGCACTTTTCATGATAAATAATATCCAGGTCAATGCCCTGAGAAAGTTTATAGCATTCTCAATCTATGCTGTAGTACCATCACCCATGTCCTGGGCGGTGACTGCCATACAATGATTCTCAGAGAATCCCAGAGCTGACCATTTTAAAAAATGTATATATGACTCCCTGCTGACCTCCCTAAACACACACACACTCACACACACACACACACACACACACACACACACACACACACAGCCCTAGGCATTCCCTAGGGTAGAAATTGGAGAAATAAGAAATAAATAGGCTTTAAGAAAAGAAAGGCTCATGAAACTCTCTCCTGGCAGAGAGGTCTGGTGGGATTTCTTTGCAATGCTGGCTTGTGATTTTACTTAAAACTCATAGGACATGGGCCCTGCTGAGGGAGAGCCTCCATCTGCCAGATAGAGAGTGACTCTCACTCTTTATCATACCCCATGTCTGCTTGCAAAGAGGAACTGAGAAGCCTTCTGTATGAAGGGTATGTTAGAGTCCAGAAGGTGACTTGAATCTTATGAAAATCTGATATAAGAAACTTAGAGTGACCCAGAAGATAAATTAAGATTTCAGGATTCTGTGGAAAAATTATCCCTCATTTCTAAATATGTTTATTTTATGGGCAATACCTCTAGAAATATGAAGTATTTGTTTACAGGTTACATCTACTTGAATTCTTAGAACCCAACCTCAGGGTAAGATTCAGGAGAAATGCAGATAGAGTACCTCTACAACTGTTAAGTCAGTAAGAGGGCAGGATTCAATTTACAACAGCCTGCTTTACATGAAAACAGCAAGCAAGACTTTTGGGCAGTAAGATTTCAGGATTATATTAAAAACACAGTTCAATGCATAAATGGTGGTGTTGGAAGATATGAACAGATACTTTTCCAATGAAGACATACAAATGGCTAACAGACACATGAAAAAATGTTCAAAATCATTAGCCATCAGGGAAATTCAAATCAAAACCACACTGAGATACCACCTTACGCCAGTTAGAATGGCAAAGATAGACAAGGCAAGAAACAACAATTGTTGGAGAGGATGTGGAGAAAGGGGATCCCTCCTACATTGTTGGTGGGAATGCAAGTTGGTACAGCCACTCTGGAAAACAGTGTGGAGGTCCCTTAAAAAGTTAAAAATTGAACTACCCTATGACCCAGCCATTGCACTACTGGGTGTTTACCCCAAAGATACAGACGTAGTAAAGAGAAGGGCCATAGGCACCCCAATGTTCATAGCAGCATTGTCCACAATAGCTAAATTGTGGAAGGAGCCGAGATGNCTTCAACAGATGACTGGATTAAGAAGCTGTGGTCCATATATACAATGGAATATTACTCAGCTATCAGAAAGAACGAGTTCTCAACATTTGCTGCAACATGGACGGCACTGGAGGAGATAATGCTAAGTGACATAAGTCAAGCAGAGAAAGACAATTATCATATGATTTCTCTCATCTATGGAACATAAGAACTAGGAAGATCGGTAGGGGAAGAAAGGGATAAAGAAAGGGGGGGTAATCAGAAGGGGGAATGAAACATGAGAGACTATGGACTATGAGAAACAAACTGAGGGCCTCAGAGGGGAGGGGAGTGGGGGAATGGGATAGACCGGTGATGGGTAGTAAGGAGGGCACGTATTACATGGTGCACTGGGTGTTATACGCAACTAATGAATCATTGAACTTTACATCGGAAACCGGGGATGTACTGTATGGTGACTAACATAATATAATAAAAAATCATTAAAAAAATAAAATAAAATAAAATAAAATAATACTCCTTTTGGCTGGTACACTTAAAATACTAACATTAAAAGCTAGGAAATTCATTTTTGTAGCAAATTCCACTAAATGATTCCCAGGAGAGGTATCAGCTACCAACTGACCTGGCCACTAGCTCTTGGACTAACTCCTTCACATCATGGAACTTCTGCTTCAGGGACCAACAGAAAGTTTGGAAGCAAAGCTCCAAACAACTTCATGGCCAAGTGTGATGTAATGATACAAGGCGGTTTCATTCAGGTCAGTTGAAGCAACCTGTGCAGAGAGCCAGGCACTCTTAGATGTGGAGATGCCAGATTAAGGACCCACAATTTCTATGCATGAAGAATTCACAACCACAAACCAAGAGGAACCGTATGATGATAAGAGGGGCCCGGCTGCTCCAAGAAGCTTGTCGGGGCCTCCTCATTCTAGGAGAGACTCAGAGACGGTGTCTTGGAGGAGATGACAGCCTGAACTAGATCTCAAAAGATGACTCTAAACTGCCAGGGGAAGGAAGACAAAGATGTGAGAGATGAATGTGAGGCAAGATGGGGAGGCTGCTTGTGAGAAGGTTGAAGCAGGGCAGGGGCTGAGTACGGACCCTCAGTGTGGAGAAGAGAAGACCCAGAAGTGGGGTAGAGGTTGGAAGGGCCAGGCAGAGGAAGATGCTCCAAAGCCACGGGAGGGAGCTTAAGTTTATCCGTACAGGAGACACTGGCAGAGTCCCAGCAGTCAAGTGCGAGTTCAGATTCTATTTAGGTGTGGTTGCTTGTGGAGGATGGATCTGATGAAGGCCAGGCTGCATGTGAGGGGCAGGGTGCAGGAAGGGGAGCTGGGGGGGACACCGGTGAGGTAAGAAGGAGGGGGGGCCTTGAGTAATCTTCATGCAGGAGACAAACTTGCCAGAATGTGGTCATTGGTAGGGTGGGGGTAAGACACCTGAGTCTTGGGGGTGATGGCAAGCTGACCTGAGCATTACTGGCCACCACAGGAGGCGTTCTGTCATCACAGTCAGTGGGTAAAAAGATAGAGGGCATGAGCCGGGCAGTGCGGCATACATGTCCAGCAAGACCCACATGCCAAGTGCCCACCCATGTGCCCCCAAGCCAGGAAGCATGCAGGGTGCCATCAGCACTCAGCAGTTGGAAGCAGGCCTCGGATATCCCAGGCCCCATGGGAAGAGGTTACTAAGAAACCTAAGGATGGCATCCATGGCCAAAGGCAGAAAACAGGAGTCCTACCTGGTCACAAGGGCCACTCAGGCAGGACTGTTGGCTGCTGAGTCCTCAGAGACTGAAGAAGTGCCTGACACATGAGTCATGTAAGGAAGGGAGGAGGGAACACATCTGGCAGGTCTGGAGGGGGTGGGCAGGGAGAAAAGCCCTGGCAGGCTCCTCAGGAGACCATCATCTTTCTCAGAGGCCCCCATCAAGCCAGCCCTCACTTCATCAAGTCAGTCCTGCTACCCAGCAACTAAGCAGCCAGTGGGGAGAAGAGTCCCATCCCTTCCTGGACTGAACAAGCTCCAAAGGACTTCAAGTTTCTGTCCCCTCCTCATTAAAGGCAAGAGAATGTGAGTGAAGCAGGGTGGGGGTGATTGGGCTCACTAAGGGCTAGACAGGTCCTCCCTGTCTCCAGGCCTATGGAGGCGATTGGGAAGAAAGGGGATAAGGACGAGGGTGAGCAGATTGCCGACCTGCTACTGTCAAGCCCTAGGCAAGGCACTGCATGCTCCACATGGCAGGGACCGTGTCTGACTCCAGCACTAGCCTAGCAAGCAGCACCACCAGATTTGATAAACAGAAACAGAGGATACCTGTTTAAATGCGAATTTCAGATAAACAATGCATCATTTCTTAGTTTAAGTATTAGGGTATACTTAGACTAAAAAATTATGCATTGGATATCTAAAATTCAAATTTGGGTGACTGTATTTTACCTGGTAAATTTACTAGCAAGGTACCATGTAGCTACTGAATATAGAAACACAAGTGCACTGGAAGAAGCCATCCCACCTCGTGTCTATTACCTGCCTTTAACTGTGAAGTGGAGCTCTAAGGATTCTTGTTTTGTCACATTAGAAGAGAGGAGAGGCAGGGCCAGCTGACCTAGCTGGTGGTCTGTTTTTCTTGCTCACCTAACTCCAGACCCATACACTTAAGGTCTAGACTACTTTCAAGAGTATTTCTCTGTGCTTGAGGAGGACCCAGCACATTGAATAAACATCTAATTCATCAAACTCGAGGTTACCCAGCCCCTAACACTTGAAGCCAGTTGATCGGCAGCACTATACCTATGGAAATTACAGATGGGGCCTAGAAGCAAAGTCTGATAACCTTTTTTAAAATAATGGGTATGAAGTGGGAAGAGGTATTTTTAGTATTGGATTTTGCCACATTACAGCCAGCTTCATTGAACTATTTCTTCACAAGTCAGAGAAGGGGCAACAGGGGCTATAAACTAGAGAGAAACAGGAAAGCCAGACTATGTCACAGAAAACACCGGCTTCTCTCCGGGCTTGTTTTAAAACACAGACAACCTCTTCCCCCCAGATGAAGTGTTTCTTCCTGAAGATTCCAATAACCAGATTTTCAGTGGGTGAACCCCCTGCTGCAATGGGGGATAGAGAGAAAGTAACAAAGAGGAAGGAACAACAGAACCACAGTGGGGACCCTGAGCAAGGCCAGAAACCACAGAGGGTGCAAAGGAGGTGAAGGTCAGGAAAATCTGGAAGGTCCTGGGGTCAATTAGATTGACAGCTTGATGAGGCATGGACCTGACCCTGTCCTGTTCAGTACTGTGCTACCCCTGCATGGCATGGGGTAAATTACTAATTAATTTCCATTAATCACCTCTCACGTCTCCCCTTGAAACCGTAAGCTAGCATTGTCACCTCTCTATTTCTCTGATATTGGCGTTTGGAGGGTATC
Organism: Ailuropoda melanoleuca; assembly: GCF_002007445.2. NCBI lineage: Eukaryota > Metazoa > Chordata > Mammalia > Carnivora > Ursidae > Ailuropoda > Ailuropoda melanoleuca. The sequence continues at coordinate 109,011,363 of NC_048221.1, forward strand.
TCCCTAAAATCAAGAGAGACTTTAACGTTTACTAATAGTAGCAATACAGCACTTATAAAATCAAAGTAAATTAAGCTTAAATAAAGATAAAAAATAAATACAGCTGAAGAAAAAGGAAAAGCATGTGCTATACATATCACACTTCTGTTATACATAAAGATGCATGTGTATATGTGTGTATATATAAACTTATAAATGTGGAATATATGGCAACTCTTTGTTATGTGGTCTATTAACTTCTGATGTCGTAGATTGTGAATAGCGGACAAAGAAGCAAATGTGTAGATACTCCTGCCTCTTTGTAATGGTTACGAGTACCAATGGGCAAAAAATTCAAAAAAGAATTTTCTTTTCCTTTGCCATGAATGTGAAAAATTATCAGGTTTCATATCAGGTTATTTTGATCCAATTTGTTTCCATGATAATTTAATATTGCTCCCTTTTATCTGTTAGTGAAGTTCATTCCCAGGTCACACTAGGAAGCTTCCCCAAAAGCTCCTGTGATTCTCAACTCTGTTCACTGGAATCATTTAAGGAGCCTAAATACATACACTCCAGATTCTTGGGGAAAAGAAAAAGAAAAGAAATACAGGTAAAAGGAGAGAGGAGATAAAATGAAATACTAAAAAAATACTCAATAACCCCCCAAAAAAGAAAGAATTATAGCCTTATAAGTTTACATCCTATATAAAGTGGTATAATACCAATTCAAGGTGGGTACTAGCAAGATAAGGATGCATATTATAATACTTAAAGTATTCATTAGTAAAAGAAAGATGGAATGAAGAAACCAAGAAAAGACAGAACAGAGCAAGTAGCAAAAGGGTAGACTTATTAAGAATTACGAAACGGGGGGTAATCAGAAGGGGAAATGAAGCATGAGAGACTATGGACTCTAAGAAACAAACTGTGGGCTACAGAGGGGAGAGGGGTGGGGGAATGGGATAGGCTGGTGATGGGTAGTAAGGAGGGCACGTATTGCATGGTGCACTGGGTGTTATACGCAACTAATGAATCATCGAAGTGTACATCAAAAACCAGGGATGTACTGTATGGTGACTAACATAATATAATAAAAAATATTAAAAAAAAAAGAATTACAGTAAATAAAAATGAGCTTAACATTCCAAATTATAAGATTATCAAACTGGATAGAAAGCAAGACCTCACCATACGTTGTTTATAAAAATCTCACAATGGCACATGTAGGTTGATACAATGACAGATAGGTTAAAATAAAAGGGTGGGAAGAGATAGACCATGAAAACTTACCAGGCATTAGAAAACCGGTATGGTTATAACAACAGCAAAGAAAGTAGACTTCAAGACAAAAAAAAAAAAAAAAATACAAGAAACAGAGAAATATTTAATGAATATAACAGGCTAAATTCCTCTAGAAGATATAACAACCCAAAATCTGTATGTGCTAAATAACAAAGTTTAAAAATAGACAAAACTAAATTAGCAGAAATTTTTTAATAATACATTTTTATTTTATAAAGGAAGGTTTTAGACCAATGAGCTAGAAAAAGCTAGAAAAAGAAAGCAAATTAATTCCCAACTAAATAAAAGTGAGAAAATAATAAAGCCAAGATATTAAATCAATAACAGAAAATGGACAAAAATGTAAGAAAAGCATTCAAGACAAAAGTATATTATTTGAAAAGATTAACCAATCTGATAAATGTCTAGAAAAATTGGCCCCTAAAAAAAGCCAAAAACTATATTAGGGATAAGAAGGGTCATCACTACAAATCCTATAGGCATTAATATTATAATAAGGAAATATTATTAACAACTTAAATACATTTTATAAATTAGAGGAAAAGGACAAATTCCTGGAAAAACACAAATTAACCAAACTGACAGAGAAGAACTTGGTAATCTTAGGATTCATATTTGTTAAGGAAATCAACAGAGTAATAAAAAATCTTTCTACTAAAAGAAAGAAAACAACAACCATGCCCAGATGGCGTCTTGGTAAATACTACCAAATTTAAGAAATAATACCAATCTTGTAAAAACTCCTTGAGAAAATATAGGAGAAGGGACCACTTTCCTAGTCATGCTATGAGGACAGCATAACCTTTATACCAAAACCTAACAAGGACATTTCAAAGGAAAGAAAATTATTTTATTTTATTTTATTATTATATTATGTTAGTCACCATACAGTACATCCCCGGATTCCGATGCAAAGTTCGATGCTTCATTAGTTGTGTATAACACCCAGTGCACCATGCAATACGTGCCCTCCTTACTACCCATCACCAGTCTATCCCATTCCCCCAACCCCTCCCCTCTGAAGTCTTCAGTTTGCTTCTCATAGTCCATAGTCTCTCATGTTTCATTCCCCCTTCTGATTACCCCCCTTTTCTTTATCCCTTTCTTCCCCTACCGATCCTCCTAGTTCTTATGTTCCATAGATGAGAGAAATCATATGATAATTGTCTTTCTCTGCTTGACTTATTTCACTTAGCATTATCTCCTCCAGTGCCGTCCATGTTGCAGCAAATGTTGAGAATTCGTTCTTTCTGATAGCTGAGTAATATTCCATTGTATATATGGACCACAGCTTCTTAATCCAGTCATCTGTTGAAGGGCATCTCGGCTCCTTCCATGATTTGGCTATTGTGGACAATGCAGCTATGAACATTGGGGTGCATATGGCCCTTCTCTTTACTACGTCTGTATCTTTGGGGTAAACACCCAGTAGTGCAATGGCTGGGTCATAGGGTAGTTCAATTTTTAACTTTAAGGGACCTCCACACTGTTTTCCAGAGTGGCTGTACCAACTTGCATTCCCACCAACAATGTAGGAGGGATCCCCTTAAAGGGAAGAAAATTATATTCTTCACAAGTATAAACACAAAAATCCTTATACAAATACTACAAATTTGCATCCAATAATATAAAAATATTATAATACATTATGACCAAGGATTTCAAAGAATGCAAATTGGGCTCAACATTTGAGAAGTAATCAATGTAACTCATTTCACTAATTGAATGAAGAAATCTCATATGATCAGCTAAATAGATAGAGGGAAAAATTAAGTCAAAATCCAACATCCATGATAAAAATATTCAGCCAACTAGGAGTAGAAGGACTTCCTCAGTCTAATAAAAGGCACCCAAAAAAATCCTGCAGTGAATTTTCACACTTAATGGGGAAATTCTGAATACGTTCCCCCTAAAATCAGGAACAAAATAAGGATGTTTACTCTCACCATTGCTATTCAATATTTTAATAGAGGTCTTAGACAGTCCAACAAGACAAGAAAAAGAATTTTTAAAAGACATAAATATTGGCAAGGAAGAAGTAAACCTGTCCTCATGTACATGTGATATGATTATATAGAGAGAAATACACTAGATCTAGTAAGTGAATTTAGCAAGAGTATAGGAGGTCAATATAAAAAATTCAATTACATTTCTATATGACATTAAGAAACAATTGGTAAGGGGCGCCTGGGTGGCTCAGTCAGTTTAAGTGTCTGCCTTCGGCTCAGGTCATGGTCTCACGGTCCTGGGATTGAGCCCCACATCAGGCTCCCTGCTCAGCAGGGAGTCTGCTTCTTCCTCAGCCTCTGCCTCTGTTCCTCCCCCCACTTGTGCACTCTCTCTCTCTGTCAAATAAATACATAAAATCTTTAAACAATTAAAGAAAAAAAAACAATTGGTAATTAAATTTTAAAAAGCAATTCCATTTGAATAAATTTAGTAAAAAATGTGAAAGATCTCTACACTGTAAATTATAAAACATGCTAAGAAAAATTAAATTCCTACATAAATAGAGAGATAAACTATCTTCTTGGATTTGAAAGACCCAGCACTGCCCAAATTGCTTAATAGAATCCATGCAATCACAAATAAATACAATCAGGCTTTTTGTTTAAAAAAAAACACAACAACCTGATAAGCAGGTCCAAAATTGTACATGGAAATGCAAAGTGCCCAGACAAGTCAAAACAGCCCAGACAATTTTGAATAGAACAGACTTAGATGACTCACACAACCTGATTTTTTTTTTTTTGTAACAGTTTTGAGATACTTAAAATATCTCAGGTTGTAGAATAACCAGAACTCTCATACATTGCTCAAATGAGTATAAAATGATACCACCTCTCTGAAAAATGGCAGTTTCCATAAAGTTAGACATATACATACCCAATTACCCAGCAAGTCCTCTCTAGGTATTTGCCCTAAGAAAAATGAAAGACTTGTACTAGAATATTCACTGTGTCTTATTCATTGCAGCTAAAAGACTAGACACAATCCAAATGTTCAGCCCTGGCAGAATGGATTAAAAAATTGTGGTTTATTCATTTAATGTTACTACTCAGCACTAAAAATTAACAAACTATCAACAACATTGAGGAACATTAAGATATTACGTTGAACAAAATAAACTGGACACACACACAAATACATACTATATGTTTCTATTAAGCTATGGGGATAGAACTCACAAAGGTGGTTGTCCCTGCTGTGGTGGTGAGGTGAGGACAACTGCAAAGATGGAAACGTTTTATATTTGTTTGAGTGTTCGTTACACAAGGTATATGATTGTCATGGATTTATATCCTAAAATCTGTACATTTTACCATAAGCAAATTAAATCTCAAAAAGCATTCAATAATATTTTAAGTAAGAGATTGGTTGTGTGTGGTTCACATTTTCTTCTGGGTGGCTTAGATTGATTGATCTTCGTGTTACCTGAAGCTCAGTCTGCAGAGGTTGCTGTTGGAGAACGCTGGAATCCCAGGATTGAGTGCAGAGGTGTGCCCAACCAAGCCCCTCCCAGCGAGGCCAGCAGTAGACAGGCAGCCCCACAAGCCAGCAGCATGCCAGACTGGCAGGGCCTTCCCGATTACCTTCCTTTTATCAACTGCGGCACCAGCTTAGCCATCGGTGCAGTAAATTTCAAACATACACCAATTCTAAATTACTCAGAAATTAATACCCTAAGAAGCAGGATTGCATAGGGAGGAAAGAACACAGGATAAGGGTCCAAAGTTCGGAGTTATATTCCCAGTGCATCCACTCCCAGACCCTGTGATCTTGGGCAAATCCCCAATTTTCTGATCTTTAGAAGGTGGGGATGACACACGACTGCCCCGGCAACTTTCTGGGGCTTTGAGGAGGAACAGCTGAGAGGCACAGATGGAAGCCTGCTATAAAATGCAAAGCTCCATGTGAATTTATAGTACTATTGCGGCTGTTTTATTCAATAGCCTGACACTACCTCCTTCCCCACATATGCACACACCTTGACCTATTTTTGAAAACTGTAAATTAGAACCTTTGTCAGAGGTAGAGAAATTTTAACAGCCGTCTGTTTCTTTTAGAAACTGTAGAGAAATGCTGGTCTGAGGCTTCTCAAATTCTCTGTGGATCCCAACCTCCTGGATATACAGACAATCAAGATTCAGACATTGCTTTTAACCCGATCATCAGATTTTAACCACAGACTCTGTCCTGCTCCCAGTCAGAAGACAAAGCCCCTGCCTGCCTCTCCCCTCACTCCTTACTAATGTCAGGCAGGATCTCACACTCATCTTTAGAGAGCAAAGCCTGAGAGCCATCTCACCTGCTGGTGAAGGTCAAGGCCAAGGCTGTGGCCAGGTGAGGCATCAGCCGAAGGGTCTGTGTTTGGTGTTCAATGATCTTGACTTCTTCCTTGGCTTTAGGCCCAAACTGCCTCCGGCTAGAGAGAATTAAGCAGACACAATTTTTACCAAAATTCAATAGGCAACTTCATTTCCTGAGCTAAAGGTGTCAAGCAGCCATTTGCCTTTCAAATACTTCAGGATACAGAATGCCCGAGTCTCCTAAAATGTGGTTAAGATAATTAGATATCAAAAGTTTCTCAGGACAGACCAACAAAAAACTTTTCAGCTCTTCTGGAAATTAATCTTCCCACCACGGAATATTTTTAAAGCAGCCTATCTACTTAATTAATACACAGAGTAATTTTTACTCCTTAACATTTACATGGCATTTTATAGTTCCATGTGCCCCGTGATCATTAATTATTCAGCTTTACTAAGTCTGTGACATAATTAATAGGATGGCAGCAATATCCTAGACCATACTTCAAAAGGACATTCTCAACAAGGAGGCAGCGTTAACCCTGGTGCTCCTGTCAGATTCACAGGCAGGTCATTACTTTCAGCCCACCTAAGTGCCCCCTGCAGTTCCACACAGAAGCGTGTTCGCATCCTGCCTTAAATCCCACTGCTTTACGAACAGCTGCTGCGTTCCGCTCCGAGGCAGCGGTATCGGGGCGAATGGAGGCCGTCCTCAGAGCAGTTCAGGAAGTGGCGTGGGATTGTCCCCACAGGCAACACCCATGGACTAATCCTCCAGAATCCCTCAGCATCGGACTGCAAAGGAAGCCACCTCCTCCCCAGGCCGGCAATGCTCCACAGCCCTGGGCTTGGCAGCCTCTTGTCTTTGAAAGTCTCCGACCTTCATACTGATTTTTGAAAGAACATCTCACTCACACATGGCTGCATACACACACGCACAGGTGCGTGCACATAGGCGCATGCGCACATAGGTGAACACGGTGCTCTACTATCAAGCAGGCAGAGCAAGGTCGTGCTTCAGACACCAGTGAAGTGAGGGTATCTATCTACCCATCACAAGGGAAACAGCAATGTTTAAAAACTTTTAGATATGATAGACTTTCTTAAACAGAACTTGATGCTTTAATATTGTCTTTATTTGTTCTTAAAAGGAGGACAGCGTGATCTTCTTCGTGCATACGATGTCTAGAATTCATAACCTGTCCCTGCTGTGCAGGTGGGAGGGGGTACAGACACGCATGACCAAGGCACACCCAGGGGCAGCTGCCTTTGAGCTTCGTGAGCGCAGGCTTGTTGTCTATGCGCACAGACTTCCCCAGGCACAGTCTAGCCCCCCCACAGCTGGTTGTCGGAGGATCACTCCCCGGCTCTGCCCTCGGTCCATCCCAGCGTACTCCAGCGCCAGCGGGGCACGGTGTCAAATAAGGCCTGACAGCCTGTCGGGAAACATCTCAGCATTTGCGGGAGCACTGCGACACCAGGAAGAAAATCACAGATCCAATAATGGTGTCATCATGATGTCAGGTCATTTTAAAATTCTATTTGTCTCTACTCTCTTAACTTCTATTTTTGAATGCTATGATTATACTGTAGCTTTTCCTATGGTTGCTGTGGCTAAAATTTTGTGTGCTGAGAGCATTCCCTGCTACACAAGACTCACTCCTCCTGGGGGACATCTATGCGCCTGCTCGGTGCCAGCACCCAGGGTCAAGGACACCGAGGCCCCCCAGCTGTTGAGCTCACAGCCCTGCACACAGAGAGACCTAGACCAGGTGACATGGGCAGGAGAGCCTTGCATGAACCTCCCCCACACCCCACTCTGTCAATCACTGTATTTCCTAATGTGCTACTAGAGGGAACTTCACTCACACAGCACCAGGAAAAGAAGCCCCTGATCACAACACCTTTTAGCTTTTGTGCTGCTATAAATAATTACAGTAGCAATACCACTTTAGACAGCATCCTATCAAATATTCTGTTTTTGTGTGTGAAGTGTTTGTTTTGGCCCCACACACAGCATGAATGAATGAATGAATGAATGGATTTTGCCAATGAGGAAATGCAGATGAAGCACAGAAGAGTGGCTCACTCAAGATCTTAGGGAAGGTCTCGGATGCCAGATCTGACCCCTGACCTGGTGTGCCTCAATTTCCCAATTCAGGCACACCTTATAACTGTCGCATTTCCTCTTTGACCCTCACAGTTAAATTAGGATGACAGGTATAGAGCAGAAAGAGGCCACCAGGAGCCCATGTGGTAGGGCTCAGGCCTTTTCTTGTGCTGGTAGGAAGGAAAGAATTTCATTAGTGAGCGGCTGCAGACTTATCCAGCAATTTCACAAAAGTCAGGAGATTACACAAGACTCTGAATTTCCAGCTTTTCTTGAAAACTAGGAAGATCTGGCAATTCTGGACCCCATTCCCATGATTTGATCCACTGGGCTCAGAAGCTGCTGACACCTCTGTTTGGGGCATGGCTGCTCCCCAGGGTCCCCAGAGCCCTTTCCGCTCGCTGACATTGCCTGCAGGCCTGGGAGGCACTGAGTCTTCAACCCTTGCCACAGGGGATTTCTTTTTTTCATCCATAATACATTTACATCAGCATCCTAACCTGTTAATTAAGTTCTGGGATTATGATATACGGCCAGGCGTAGGCATTCTCTGTGAGTCTGTGAATTCATTAACAGAACTAGAGAGCAACACAGAACAGCTCTGGCCAGCTCGTACGGCATGAAATCCAAATGCTTCAGCTTGGCATTCAAAAGCCTACTTTGGCCTTATTTGAGTGTCCCAACTGTTTTTCCTGCTAAGCCCCTTCAGACACTTCCCATCCTGGGCCTCTGTCCAGGCAAGGCATTCCGCCAACCTCACTCGGCTGCCACCCATCATACTTTTCGTGGCTTAGCCAAATGCCCTCTCCTCCCATTGACACTTTCTCCCATTCATGACATGCCCCTTCAAAAACCAAACCAGACCAATCAAAGCAGGAAGCTACTTTTCAGAATGCCCCGAGCATTTCACCTGCTATTCCTCCCCTATGGGAGCACTTCTACCTTTCATGCTGGCGTAACGTGCGATCTGTACTGACCACATGTTTTGATGCATTGCCTTCCAGGGCCCTCTTTACTGACCCTTGAGGGACTGGCCCTCCCAGGGCTAGCCGATGCCTACAGAGAGCAAAGGACAATTCTGTCTGTCCATCTTTCACATGCAAACTCACCAATCCAGAGCCCACATCCCCAACCACATCCTTTACCAGACTATTTTACTCTGGGCCACTATCTCCCAGGGCTAGGTACCAGACAACAAGGGACAGCCCCTATGCCCCAGAACCTTCTGAAATTATTCAAACTAGCCGATCATAAACCTGCTTAGCCTGCTTGGCCTTCCTCCCCCATTCCTTCTCACAGAAGCCACAATAAAGTCTCTTGTCCATGTTTCCCCTTGCTCCTACTGCCTCTTAACCATCCCCGGTGCTTTCCCATATGGCCTTACATGGCACGGCACACCCCCTCCTCTTGGGAACCCTAACAAGCTCTCTTTTCAATGGCGGTCATCCCCTGATCTGTTGGCCTCGCCATACCTGAACAATAATAAACCTATGGAGCCAGCCTATTCTGTCTTGATATGCCCCAGCTTGGCCAGATGTGAATACCCAGGAAAGAGAAGTTGAGATGACAGATGGAATGTCCCACCATCTCCCAGCAGTTCCAACCCAACTCCTCCACCCATCCACCCTTCCATGTCTCCTTGGAATGTTCACTTGTTATGAGATGTCCCAATAAAAGGCCAAAGGTCAGACCCTGGAGTGCTGAGTGGGAGCCAGTGGGCAGTTAGGACAGAGAGGTAAGAAGCTAAAAAGATGAGGAATCCACCCTGCCCTTGTGCCCAACAGCCCACCACCACTGGTTTGTTTTGTTTTGTTGTTTGTTTTTGTTTTTTTGCCAGGGACTAGAAGAAATGCGTGGGCAGAAGGCACACAGCACCACCCACCTTCCCTCCCTCTCTCTGGCCCAAGACAGTGACAGTCCCCAAAGCTTTGAGCTGAGGGTTTCCGCTGGCTCCTTGGCTTCCCCAGGACAAAAGTGATACTAAAGTTTGGTGACCCTTCTCCTGCCCAGAGATGCAGCCAGAGGTCATCCCTGTGACTGCCACTATCAGCCTCCAAACTGGCAGCCTGGCTCCCACAGAGGCAGCAGAGACAGGGGGCCTCAAATCCCTGTGCTCTGAGAGGGTGTGGCCAGTGCAGGCACCCTGCCCTGCCGCTGTGTGGTCACCCTCCTATTTATGGTCTCAGACGCAGCAACAGCACTGTGGGTCGTGACGGTCCAGGCTCGACTTCTGGTTGCCAGCATCCTAGCAGGCAGCCCTGAGCACAGCTCTCAGGGCTGTAATCCCTGCAGCTGGCCAGCAATGACTGCCTGCCAGACCTTTATACTGCTCCAGTTCATGATCTATATGGGCACAATATTCTTCCTGTCCTTTTCCGCCGCTAGGTTACTATTTTTCTTCAAAACACATGTAAAGGCTATATTTTTCTCTGTAATCATAATTTTTATTTCAGTGCCGGAAAAAAACCTCAAAGTCACTGAGCTCAAATTTTTCATGCTCTTTAAAAACAAAGAGTGTTGCATGTGCACACAGCAACATCCATGTGAAAATAAAGCGGCAGCTCTGAGGATGCCGTGAATGATGCCATTTAAAATCATAGATTTGAAAAGCTATTTCTGGATTCCAGCAACTCATAAGGAAGAGGGGAAACATCTATTTTGGGTTGTTTTATTTCATTCCCACTCAATTTTGAACACGGCTGCTTGAAGCAACATTCATGGAAAGTGACACGGCTATTAATCACCAATGCAGCTACTGCGCACGCAGCCTCTCGGGGAGGCTGCGTTGCCCGCCTTCCCATCTCCCTCTGGTCTCTTCTCCCAAAGGAGGCCAGTGACCTACTAAAAAGATAATTGCTTCGCATGTTTCCTGCTCTGCAGCATCATGCATCAGTCTACTCTGAATGACATCCAGTCGAACTGGAAGAAGGAGAGGAGCTTTGTGGCTGGGTCTCGCCCTTGACCCTGAGACTTCTTGGTGCAGGCTGGTTCACAGGCATCCCTGCTGCCAGAGGGAGGAAGGACAAAACCTTCCTCCTTCACTGTCAAAGTGCTGACCTCTACAGACGAAAGTGAAGCAAATTCCTGGACCCAGGCCACACTCCCTGTGGCCACCTTTCCTCATTAATCTCGGCCATAGACAGGCTTCAAGGGAGCCTGTGAATGCCCCACAGATGGACCACTGCACCCCATTCCCACTGGCCCTCAACAGAGACCCTCCAGCCACTCAGAGAGCCCACAGCCCATCTATCCCTGTTTCTCCCCTTCTCTGAGATGCTGCTATAGAAGCTTCCGTAGAAACCCACAGGGAAACTATGTTACCAATGCCACAGGCTGGACCCAGCAGATTTGGTTCGGCTGAACAGTCAGGTTGTAAAACCTGGCTTTCTATTATCAAGTGATGTCAACAGACACCCTGACTCCCAACCCCAAGCCTCCCCACACCCAATCCCAACCAACCCCACCCTTGGGTCAAGCTTGGGACCGTGGAAGGGGCCTGGCTGCACATAATTCCAGCTATTTTTTTTTTTTGAAAGCTGAGCATTTAGTTTATCCTTGGGTTCTGACAAAGCAATCCTGCATTAAAATGTCAGGCTCAAGATGTTGCATCACTGTATTTTAGCTGGAATTCTTCAAATGGGCATCTTTAAATCTGTCTGTAGGAAAGATAGAGGCACCATGTGTGTAACATATATGTAAAAGCTTTTTAACAGGAGCCTTGATTGTAATTAAATGTGCAAAATGGGCTCAAGAAGAGTTCTCAAAGCACCCTTCTGATCTTGTGGCAATCCCAAATAACTTTTGCACCTTCCAAACACCTTTCTTTCTCCCAAACCTCAACAGTCTCTCAAGCCAACCACCACAGAATAGAATAGGTGATCCTTAATAGTTGTGCTGGAGTCCCTGACAACGGCAATTTATAAACATGAAAATATTTCAGATATGAAAAGAAATGAGGGTGCTTTGTTGTCAGTGTCAAAAAGTCTACAGAGAGTGCAGAGACAGCCACCCCAAACCCAGACACTAGAGCCCATGGTTTCTCAGCCAGAGAATACAGAGAGAAAGAGTGTTTGTAATTTTTTTTTTCCTTTCTCAAAGGTGAACCAAATCAAAACCCCAGGAATATAAAGCCCTCCCCAACAGGAAGCCTGTGGGTCTAAAGCATGGCCAGTCCCAGGCAGGGACCGACATTCTGCTACCTGGACTGCAAAGACTGTCCACCTTGTAAATTAGAACTGGAAGAACAGTGCCAAATGGAGCAGGCCGCAGAATCATAAGGGAATAGGATCAGCCATTCCTCCCACCAGTGGCTGGATGACCCCAGTGGAGACACCAGAAACCCTTCAGATGAGACACAACACAAGGCAGGGTAAACCTGCAGTGCTGTCCCCATATTTCCATTGAGTGGGCCAATTCTGGCCAACATTATAATCTTGGATTATAACCATTATACCCTGACCATGAAGGTCCAGTAGAGAGCCAGGAATGGGTCACTCTGAATCTGAAGATTGGCCAATTCCAGGTTGTCTGTGAGGGTTCAATGACACCAATAAGAGTGGATCTGACCCAACACACAAAGGTTCAAACTCCTTCACAATAAACACCAGTGAACTTGCTGCCTTTCACTGAACTTGTTATTATCCTCTTCCGGTGCCTCATACTTGCCCTCCTGGGACCAAATCAACAGCACATCACCCCAGGCATCACAGGAGGGGAGGCAGGAGATAGTGGTTAAAACCCAGGCTTTGGATCAGACAAACCTGGTTTGCATATAGACGCTGACACCTGCTATGTTAACCTGAGCAAGTTATACAATCTCATTGAGCCCATAAAATAAAGCTGACAACGATGGTAAGGACTAAGTGAGATATTGCCCATATGTGTTTAGTACCATGCCTGACACATAGTAGGTCTTCGAGGTATAGCAGGTGTCTTCACAGTCACTACCATTATCCCAAGTCCCTAAAATTACTTTCTCTTCTACTCATCCTTGTTTTAGAAAAGTCATTTTAATATTTCCCCAAAAAAGCACTCTGTTTCCTTTAACCCCAACAAAGCACAAACATATTCTGCTTCGCTAAAACTGTAGTTAAAAAAAAATTATGGGGTGAAGAGAAAAGTCTCTTCCACCCAACCTTAAAGATAATGCAACTGCTGACAGAAGAGAAAATAAGCTGTTTACTGGTGTGTTAGAAAAATTGTGTGTGTGTGTTTGTGTGTGTGTATTTTTGTGTGTCTGTGCATTGGAAAGCATATGAAGCTTTCTAAAAGCACCTGCCACTTTTATGTACCCAAGAACACCAGCCAATTTTCTTCTTCCTGAATTCCAGGGAAGGAAAACAAGGTGGACAAAATAAAACCAGAGAAATTGGGGGTGGGCAGAGCCTTCCAGCACATCAGGTTGCCATAGAAGCAGCAGGCTCTTTCCAGAGTCAATCAGCCTACCCCAGAGAGGGATGTGAATATTATTCAGATGGTTCCCACACAAGGGAAATTAATTTACTTTTCAGAATAACAGCCTCAGTAATATCTATGAGTGACATGGTGGTTAATGTTAGTCGTCAGAACTGTGATTCCTAGAGATTGTTCTTTAAAAAAAATCATATCCTAATGAATGCAAAACAAAATTATAATGGTGGGAGATGTGGAGCCATAAATTATAGCTGAGACCGCCTGGGGTGGGCTAATAATTTCACTGTTGAATTATTTTTATATTTTAAAAAATTATACATTGAGAAGTCTTCCATCATCAGTACCACTGCAGAGAAATTGCAGAAGCCTCCAGCACCTCAGCTATTAATTAGAGTGAGGAAGCAAGAGGACCAACCACTTTGGGAGCCAGCCTTTCTCTCCATTGTATGGCAGGTATGGGGTACATGTGCATCCTGCCTGCCCCAACAGCCATCCAGATCCTGCTGTCATCCTGGAGACAGCAAACCAGGCCACCATGTATGTGCAGTGAAACAAAGGAGACAAACACTGAGCTAAAGGATTCTTGTGTCTATATTCTGAGGAGTATTGTTCTATAGTTTCCTTTTATTATATTGTCTTAATTTGGTGTTGGGATCAGGCTATGACTGGTTTCATAAAACGAACTGGAAAGTGTTTCTTCCTCTTCCATTTTCTAGAAGTGTTGTATAGAATTATTGTTCATTCTTCCTTAAATGTTTGGCAGAATTGAATAAAATCATCTGGCCTGGAGATTTTTTTTAGGAGTTTTAAAATTACTAATTCAATTTCCTTAGTAATTATAGGATTATTCAAATTGTCTTATGCATTGGGTTAAATTGATCCCTTTTATCAAAGTTTTCAGATTTATGTTTACAAAGCTGTTCCTACTATTCCCTTATTACACCTTTTGACGTCTTCAGTGTTATAGTAATACACCATTTCATTCCTAATATTAGTAATTTGTGCTTTCTCTTTTTTTATCTTTGACAGTCTTGCTAGAGGTTTGTTGATTTTATTGATCTTTTCAAAGAACCATCTCTTTGCTTCACGATACTTTATTTTTTCCATCTTTAATTTCATTGATTTCTGCTATTAGCTCTATTATTTCATTCCTTTTTCTTCCTTTCAGTTTATTTTATTCTTTTTTAGGTTAAAAGGAGTGCTTACATGTTAATTTGAGGTGGAACTTAGATATTGATTTGAGACTTTTCCTCTTTTTTAATGTATGCATTTAGGGCTATAACTTTCCCTCCCAGAACTGCTTTATCTGTGTCATACAAATTTTGATATATTGTATTTTCATTTCTATCTGGTTCGGTGTATTTTTAAAAGTCGTGCTTGAGAGTTCCTCTTTGTACTATAGTTACTTAGAAGTGTGTTGTTTAGTTTGCAAGTTTTAGAGGTCTTTCCTCTTATCTTTCTGTTACGGATTTCTATTTTGAATATGCTGTGGTCAGAAAACACACTCTGTATGACTTCAATGTTAAAAATTTGTTGCAGTTTCTTTTATGGTACATCTTATATGATCTATCTTGGTAATGTTAGGCACTTGAAAGGAATATATACTCTGCTTTTGTTTGATGAAGTGTTTCATAAATGTTGATGTTTATATGTTTATAAATGTCCTATTGGTTGATAGTGTTGTTGAGTTTTTCTATATCTTTGCTGATGTTCTGTCTAGTTGTCACACGAATTGTTGAAGGATGTTGAAATCTCCCACCATCATTGTGAATTGGGCTATTTCTCCTTCCAGTTCTATCAGTTTTTACTTCTTGTATTTTTCAGCCTGTTGTGTTTTACATGCACATTTAGGATTGCTATATCTTTTTGATGAATTGACTCTTTTTATCATTATTAAATGTCCTTCCTTGTCTTTGACAATATTAAATGTCCTTTCTTGTCTTTGATAATTTTCTTTGCTCTGAAATGTACTTTATGTGAAATTAAAAGAGCCACTCCTACTTTTCTTTGGCTAATCTTTGCATAATGTATCTTTTTTCTTCTTTCACATTCAATGTGCATATATGATTATATTTGAAGTGCGTTTCTTACAGAGGACATAGAGTTTGGTCATGTTTTTAAATCTACTTTGCCAAGTTGTGTTTTTTAACTGAATTATTTAGACCAGTTACATTTAATGTAATTATTAATATGTTAGGGCTGAAGTCTGATTTTAGTTGTTTTGTTCCCTCTGTTTTTCATTTCTGTTTTATTTTTCTTACTTTTCTTTAGATTACTTAAACATTTTTAAAAATTCATTCTTGAGTTATCTATCTGTACAAGTTTTGTTGTTTTGTTTTTTGTGGTTTTTTGCAGATTGGGTAATTTCCATTGCTTTATCTTCCAGTTCACCAATTCCTTGCCCCTTCCATTCTGCTGTTAAAACTATCTACTGAGGTTTTTACTTGGGTTATTATATTTTTCTGTTCTAAAATTTCCACTTGGTTCTTCTTTATATCTTTTATTTCTTTGCTTAGACTATTTCTTTGTCAAGACTTTTTTTTTCCATGTTTCAAGTGTGCTTGTAATTGCTATTTGAAGCATTTTTATAATGGCTACTTTAAAATGTTTTTCAGATTATTCTAACACCTTTGTCATCTCAGTGTTGTCATCTATTTATTTCCTTTTGTCATTCAGTTTGAGATCTTCATGATTCTTGTTATGACAAGTAATTTTTTAATGAAACCAGTACATTACATTTTCATGTTATATAGCAAGACTCTGGGTCTTATTTAAACTTTCTGAATTTCTCTGACACTACTGTGGCAGGGAAGACTCATTACTTACAAGTGGAGGTAGAAGTCCAGATTCCCCACGTGGCCTCCACTGACACCTAAGTAATGGGGTGAACTCTTCTTGTTGTGTAGGGGTGGGAGTTCTAGCTTCCCATGTAGTCTCCACTGCCATGGCAGTGGGTGGGGTGTCATTATTGCTGAGTAGTAGTGAAAGTTCTAACTTTCCACTTAGCCTCCTCTAACATCACCACAGCAAGAGGTGGAAAGATGGGTAAAGATAGATGTCTAGGCTCTCCACATGGTCTCTACCAACAACACAGGAATGGGACCTGTTTCCTTCCTATGAAAGTCCCTCCTTGTTGGCCTTCTCTGATACCACCATGATAGCAGAGTTGGTGCAACTCTAGGCCCCCCACCTAGCCTTTTTGTCATGTGTGGGGTGGGACCACAGTTCTTTCAGTGGTGTTTGACTAAAATAGAAGAGTACTGTCTAGAAGTTTTATCTTATTAAATATTCTTTTCTGGTCTTTTGGCTAAAAAAAGCAGATTTTGTTGGGCCTTTTATTTTTCTTTTGCTTGTTTGTTCTCATTGGTGTTACTGTGTTTTCAGCTTTATGCTGTCTGGAATATATGAGGCAAAAAAGAACAAGGGAACTCCTTACTGTGTCATTCCTCAGGTCTCAAGGTCCTGGGATCTGCTTTCTTGTCTCCACCTTTCAAGGTCTTTGTATGTTTGTTTTATATGTAGTGTCCAGGCTTTTCAGTTGTCCTTAGTGGGAAGATTAGAGAAAAGTACATCTACTCTATCTACCAAGAAATGTAAAGTCCTATGGCAAGTTTCTAAACATGACATATTTAGATTTGAATTTCAGTAGGTTTATCTGTTAAAAGTGTAGTAATTGACTGATAACATTAGATTTATTTAGCTTTCATACACATAAAAAAGACAGAGACAGAGAGAGAAAGAAGATCATGCATAGATGTCATATATAATATCATATCATATTTTCTCCAATAAAAAAATCTCTTAAAGATGTATTGCTAATTTAATAATAATCTATCTATAAATAAGGAAATACTACATGGTTAATGGGTGCCAAATTACACATATATCAATGTCAGAAAAAAATAAAATGAACAGGTATGTGTGTTACAATCAAGGGATATCTCCAATGCATATTAATATATTTAATTAGTAATACACATGGAGTGTTCTATATCCTGATTTTCTGTTTACCTAATACTTCACTGTATGCAACTTCTCATGTTATTAAATATCCTTGAAGTCACAATTTTAATGATTATTTCCTTAAGACAACTTTCTAAAAAAAAATAGGAGTGGATTGAAAAATGTGAACCTTTTTTAAAGCTCCTGTCACGTATCACCAACTCATTTTCCAAAAGGATTGTACCAATTTTTATTCCTTCTCCCAGTGTATAAGCTTGCCCATCTTATACATTTCTTCCAGATCTGGGTATTGTCCTTTCAAAGTCTTTGCTAATTTAACAAAGTAAAAAAAAACTGTCTCATTTTAACTTGGCTTTCTTTGATTACTAATGATTTAATTAGTTTGTTTATGTATTTACTGGCTGTAGCTATGTGTTCTCCAAATAGTTATAGATCATGTACCCATTTATATACTTTGATATTAGTATTTTTCTTATTTATTTATAAAGGATTTTTATATATTAAGGAAATTAAACCAATGTCAGTCATATTTGTTTAGCTATTTTTCTACAGTGTCATGTTAAAACGTGACAAAAGTGTTGCTTTTGAAACATGTACATCTTTAAATTTTTGTATAATCAACTTAGCACTTTTACTTTGGAGTTTTTTTCTATTTGGAAGGTTTTTTAAAACTACACAAATGAGTGAGTCACCTTTTCCCTTCATCTATGCTATTTTGTGGTTTATTTCAACATTAGAAATAAGCAGAGGTGAGAGATGTAGGTCTACCCCAGTGGGATACAGGAATAAATCTACCAACATAGCTAACTGTAGCAAGTGCCACTAGGCTGACCCAAGAAGGATCTATGAAGGTGAACTGACTCTTGTTCATATATGCTTAAAATAGTCATTCCCCGGTCCCAGACGATTCCCTTGATCTTCCTCCTTCCAACTGACTTGGCAGACAAGTCCTTGCTTTAACCTCTCTCCCACTTCATTCTCTAATCTGCCAGGAAATTAATGCAAGGCCTGAGCCTCTCTAAACACCGTGTTTTCCAGACATTCTTTTTCATCTTTGATTCTAAAATTGAAATAATAAGTAAAAGCAAACTTTGCTATTCTGTTGGCAACAAAATATGTGCCTTCAAGGAATATTTATTTAAGGGCAAAAAATCTCTGAGTGGGTCTATATTGTAATAACCCCACCTCAGCAAGACCTAAATAGTTCATCCTCCATCTAACAGTTTCTATCTGCCCAGTTATTGGGCCTCATTTATGTCCAGAATCTAGATGTCAGGTGTAGGATGAACACATCTGTCATCAAGGCCTAGAACACAGCAATGAAAAGTCCCCTCAGCTGGAGTTTTCCAAAGAACCTACCATTGGTTTGCTGCCTTTAGCCACAGATAGACCTGCATGACACCAATTACATCTGCAGGTTCCCCAGGACTTCATTTCAGGACATCCTTCGTTCACCACCCAGGTTTCTCTGACACGCTTTGCCCAGAAATGTCTGTCTAATCTGTTACTTGGCTCCAAGTTCTCTCCTGGACATTCCCAAAGGGCAGTGCCATCATCCAGGTTATGACAAGCTTATCTCATTTCTTTGAACTATATCCTTGCACATAACTGAAATTAAAAAGAAAATATCCTGACAGTTGTTTTCTTTACAAAAAAACATTTCCAAAATTAACAATTTATTATGCCTGTGACAAAAATAATTCATCTCCTTTGCAGGGAAACTGCCTGGAAATAAACTTCTACAAGGTCATTTGAGTTTTTATGTATAATCTTAAGATACTGGAAATTATCCAAATCCTGGGATGCCAAAGAAGGCAATACAAGGTGATGGTTGAGGTGAATATGTTTCAAAGAGGTTCAGGGAGACTAGTGGAGGCTGGACAACAGAGATCCTGCCAGAAGTCAAGAGGTCAAGGTTCTTGTACCACTTCTTTCAGGCCTGAACCTGAGATAACAGCACACTTCTAAACTTTGTTCCAAAAGGAAACCCAATTTTCATCCCTAGCTGTACTCCACTACTTTTGCTGACCTGCATACAATGGTAGTGATATACAAACACTTTTCATTTAGTCAGTAAAAGTCATTTCTAAAACAACATTTAAAATCTCTGGAAATTATCCGAAGGGTATTAAGCAAATGGAGAAACATCTATCCTAGAATATCCAAACTTAAATCTCATTTGAGCCACAACCCACTCACATCCACCTCACTGTCTATCCCCCAATAGCTCAATGTGATGGGAACTGTACTCTGGGCAGGCACAGCCAAGAAGATGGGGAACCCTCCCCCCCCAGCTTGCAGTAGGGCTATGACTTCATGCAGGCCAGTGGCATCTCTTATTCCCTTCACCCCTTTACCTCCAGCTTCATATTACAGAAGCTCTATTCTAGACAGGTACAGCCAGGAGGACTGGGGTTCCTTCCCCCCACTTGACCCCCATTCACAGGCAGAAGCTCTACTCTAAATACAGCAGATGAAGAATACTGGACCCTAAACATACCTGTCCCAGCTTACTTCTAGAGTGGAGGTCTCATGCCAAGAAGGATTAACTGAGAAAATGAGGGGTTACTATCCTTGTCCAGAGTTCTGCTTGCAGGGGTGCCACTTTGGGGAAAACAAGACATTGTCCCACCCCCAGCTCTGATGCAGTGGTACAGAGCTTCTGACCAGAAAGAGAAGCAGGTCGTAGGAGCAAAGAGCTCTGCAGCTTTGCCTGAGGAGTCTAACTTTATTTGGAACAAAGCATGGAGAAGATTATGCCTATGAGTGCTATTTAAAACAATGGAGATCTTGGAGGTGAGAAATTAAGAGTTGCTCTCAGTTCTATAATTCTTTTAGCAACAAACTAAAAGATGATAAGCTCAGCAAGATGGTAGATTAGCCAAAAGGTTAACAGAAAGAACCAGGGAAAGGGATTTCTAAGAAGAATCCTCTGTGGTTAGAGCAGCCACAAAGACTGGCAACACTCTGTTGCAGTTTGTCCTTCTGTGATATAAAATACGCACCAGGGCATTCTTAAAAGCCATATAGCAATCAGCTAGTGATTAATTGGGTCTAATAGCTGGTATGATATCTATAGAGACAGATCATCTATAAGCTCACAGGGGAGATGAGGAAAGGAGACAGTTAAACAGAGCTCAGCTAAAGCCACAGTCATCCAGGAGACAGTCACATCCTTAAAGCTGCACCCTCTCAGGAGTGACATCAGAGACCACACTGCAGGAGAATAGATTTCACTTAAATAGTCCAGCCAAGTCACTAAACAAATGAATAAACAAACAACAATAAAGCCGAGGAGGAGGGATCAATATTCAGAGTTGCTACAATATTTATCTAAAATGTCCAGTTTTCAAAAAAAATTACAAAACATGCAAAGAAACAAGTAAGTGTGACTCATACACAGGAAAGAAGCAGGCAATAAAAACTGCCTTTGAGGCAACCCAGATATTGAACTTAGTAAACAAAGAATTCAAAGCAGTTATTATACATACTTAAAAAAAAAACTAAAGGAAATAATGTTTAAAAATTTAAAGAGAAGTATGATGATGAGAATGTTTAATCAAATAGAGAATACCAGTAAAAAAGAAACAAATGGAAATTCCATAGTTGAAAAATAAATAATTGAAATGAAAGTATTCACCAGAACAGCTCAACAGTGGAAGAAAGAATCAGTGGAGTTTGAACATAAATTAATAGAGGTTATGCAATCAGAAAAACAGAGAAAAGAGGGGCTCCTGGGTGGCACAGCGGTTAAGTGTCTGCCTTCAGCTCAGGGCGTGATCCTGGAGTTATGGGATCGAGCCTCACGTCAGGCTCTTCCGCTATGAGCCTGCTTCTTCCTCTCCCACTCCCCCTGCTTGTGTTCCCTCTCTCACTGGCTGTCTCTATCTCTGTCGAATAAATAAATAAAATCTTTAAAAAAAAAAAAAAAGAAAAGAAAAACAGAGAAAAGAATGAAGAAAAGTAAACAGAGCATGGAATAATGAGAGAAGCCATGAAGCATACCAGTATACACATAATGGGAGTAACAAAAGGAAAGGAAGGAGGAAGGAGCAGAAAAAGTATTTGAAGAAATAATGGCAAAAAACTTAACCAACCCTGATTAAAAAAAGATAATCTGTACATCCAAGAAGCTCAATGAACTTAAGTAGGACAGCTCAAAGAGATCCACACCCAGGTACATAGTAAACATGTTGAAGCCAAAGACAAAGAAAAATCTTAACAAAGCAGGAGAAAAAAAATGTCTCATCACATACAAGGGAATATCACTGAGATTAACAGCTGACCTCTCACTGGAAACAATGGAGGCCCAGAGGCAATTTATCATGCTGGAAAAAAATCAAAATAGAGTCTTATATCCCACAAAACTCTCTCTTGGAAATTAAAGTGAAATACAGACATTTCCAAATAAACAAAAACTTAAAATTAATTGCTAGCAATTTCTTATAAGAAATACTAAAGGAAGTTCTTCAGAGTGAAAGCAAGTTCCACCAGATAGTAATTTAAATTCACATACAAAAAAATGAGGAGCACAGGTAAAGGTAATTATGTAGGCAATTATATAAGATAGTATAACTGA
Organism: Ailuropoda melanoleuca; assembly: GCF_002007445.2. Taxonomy (NCBI): domain Eukaryota; kingdom Metazoa; phylum Chordata; class Mammalia; order Carnivora; family Ursidae; genus Ailuropoda; species Ailuropoda melanoleuca. Next base: position 109,033,021 of record NC_048221.1, read on the forward strand.
ATATTTCTTCTCCTTTCATCATTGAACTGATTTCGAAAAACATTTGAATATGAAGAAACAAACAAAAAGCAGAAATTAGACCTATAAATACAGGGGACAAACCAATAGTTGCCATAGAAAAGTTGTGCTGAGGAGATAGGCAAATGGGTGAAGGGGGGTAGGAAATAGAGGCTTCCAGTTGTGGGATGAATAAGTCATAGGAATAAAGGCTACAGTATAGGAAATATAGTCGATGATATTGTAATAGCGTTGTATGGTGACAGATGGTAGATACACTTGTGGTGAGCACAGCATAATGTTATAGAGATGTTGAATCACAATGTTGAACGCCTGAAACTAATGTCCCATCGTATATCAGTTATACTCAAAAAAACAAATTAAAAAAATCTAAATATGAATAAAAATTAAAGTAAACCATGAACCCTGAACAAAAAATAAGTATAAAAAGGAAAAACAAAACAATTTTTAATAGAACATTATGAATATAATTGTATTATGAGGACTATAACATATAGAAATGTAACATATTTGACAATAACTGCACAAAAAAGCAGGTGGGAACAAAGTTGTATTAAAGAAATGACACCAACAAGGACTTAAAATCTACATTAATGGTAATTAAGAAGGTTAATATAACAAACTCTATAAATGTATACTTGCTCTCATCCCTTCCCTTCAATAAAAGACATAAAATAATGTAAAATAACTAGGACAATGTATTGTTGCATTTGTAACATCTATAGATGTAACATATATAAGAATAATAGAACAAAAAGGGAAGAAAGAAATAGAACTATATAGAAGTAAACTTTCTATCTCACTGGAAGTAAGTTAGTATAAATCAAAAGTAGATTCCAATAAGTTAACATGTACATCATAAGCTCTAGAACAACCACTAAGAAAATAACACAAAAATATACTATTGAAAATAATTGAAGGCATTAAAGTGTTGCACTAGAAAATGTCCACTTAATGCAAAAGAAGGCAGTAAGAGAGGAACAGAACAAAACATAGAAAACAAAAAGCAAATGGCAAATGTAAACCCAACCTCATCAATAACACTAAATTTAAATGGCTTAAGCATCCAATAGAAAGACAGAAATTATCACACTAGGTTAAAAAAAAACCAAGATTTAACAATATAAGAGACACTTGAGATTCAAAGACAAAGTTGTTTTGGGGGGTTTTTGTTTTGTTTTTGCAAATGACATATCAGATAAAGGGCTAGTATGAAAACCTATAAAGAACTTAACCAAGCTCAACAATCAAAAAACAAATAACCCAGTCAAGAAAAGGGCAGAAGACATGAACAGACATTTCTCCAAAGAAGACATACAAATGTCCAAAAGACACATGAAAAAACGCTCAACATAACTCAGCATCAGGGAAGTACAAATCAAAACCACAATGATACTACTCAGCCATCAGAAAGGATGAATACCCACCATTTGCATCGACATGGATGGAACTGGAGGGAATTATGGTAAGTGAAATAAGTTAAGCAGAGAAAGACAATTATCACATGGTTCACTCATAGGTGCAACATAAGGAATAGCATGGAGGAACACGGGGGAAGGGAGGGAAAAATGAATGGGAAGAAATCAGAGAGGGAGACAAACCATGAAAGACTCTGGACTCTGGGAAATAAACTAAGGGTTACAGAGGGGAGGGGAGTGGGGGGATGGGGTGACCGGGTGATGGGTATTAAGGAGGGCACATGTGGTGATGAACACTGGGTGTTACACACAACTGATGAATTGTTGAATACTACATCAAAAACTAATGATGGCTATTGAACATAATACGTTGGCTAATTGAACATGATAAAAAAATGAATCATAGACCTAAATCTAAGAGCTAAAATGGTAACACTCTTAGAAGAAAGCACAGAAGTGACTCTTTATTACCTTGGTTAAGACAGTAGTAGTTCCTTAGATATGATGCTAAAAGTGAAAGCAACTAAAGAAAATACAAATAAGCTGGACTTCATGGATGGAACTAGAGGAGATTATGCTAAGTGAAATAAGCCAAGCAGAGAAAGATAATTATCATATGGTTTCACTTATATGTGGAACATAAGGAATAGCATGAAGGACATTAGGAGAAGGAAGGGGAAAATGAAGGGGGACAATCAGAGGGGGAGACGAACCATGAGAGACTATGGACTCTGGGAAACAAACTGAGGGTTGCAGACGGGAGCGGAGTAGGGGGATTGGTTAGCCTGGTGATGGGTATTAAGGAGGGCACGTATTGCATGGAGCACTGGGTGTTATATGCAAACAACGAATCATGGAACACTATATCAAAAACTAATGATGTACTGTATGGTGACTAACATAATAAAACTTAAAAAAACAAACCAAAAAAAGAAAAAAAAAACCCTTTGTGCTTCAAAGGATAGCAACAAGAAAGTGAAAAGACAACCCACAGAATGGAAGAAAATATTACCAAATCACATATCTGATACAGGAATTTATCCGGCATCCATAAAGAACTCTTGAAACTCACTAGTAAAAATATCAATAATCTCATTTTTAAATTCAGTAAAGGATCTGAAAAGACATTTCCCCAAGTAAGATATGCCAATAATCACTTAGAAAGCTGCTCAATATCATTAGTCATTAGAGAAACAAATCAAAAACCCTGATCAGATATCACTTTGTACCCACTAAATGGCTATAATAAAAAAGACAGACAATAACAAGTGTTGACGAGGATGTGGAGAAATTGGAACCCCTATACACTGCTGGTAGGAATGTATAATTGTGTAGTCACATTGGGAAATAGTTTGACAGTCCCTCAAAATGCTAAATATATCGTTACCATATGATCCAGCTACTCCACTCCTAGGTAGAGAAATGAAAACATAAATCCACACAAAAATTTGTGCGTGACTATTGATAGAAGCATTAATCACAACAGCCAAGAAGTGGAAGCAGTTCAACGTCCATCAGGTAATGAATGGATAAATAAAATATTGTATATCCACACAAAGGAATATTATTTAGAATATAAAAGGAAATGAAGTTCTGATATTTACTGTGACACACATAAATCTGAAAAACATTATGCTAGGGGAATGGCATCACTCACAAAAACCCACATACTGTAATACTTCATTAGTATGAAATGGCCAGAATAGGCAATTATGTAAGAGACAGAAAGTAGACTAGTTCTTGCCTAAGGTTGAGAGTTAGGGTAACTGGAAGTGACTGCTAATGGGCACAGGGTTTATTTGACAAAAATTTTGTAAAATTAGATTGCAGTGATGGATGCACAACTCTGTGAATTGAATTGTATACTTTAAATGGGCAATCCCGTTTAAGATTTTATTTATTTATTGGTCAGAGAGAGAGGGAGAGAGAGAGCACAAGCAGGGGAAGTGGCAGGTAGAGGGAGAAGCAGGTTCCCCACTGAGCAAGGAGCCCAATACGGAACGTGATCTCAGGACCCTGGGATCATGACCTGAGCCGACAGCAGACGCTTAAACAATTGAGCCACCCAGGATTCCCGAGAGCAACCCCATTTAAAAATGATTGAATTGTATACTTTAAATGGGCAAATTTTATATGTGAATTGTATCTCAATACTGTTTTATGGGATGCCTTGCTGTCTTAGTTGGAAGAGCATGAGACTCTGGATCTTGGGGTCATGAGTTCGGGCTCCATGTTCAGTGAAGAGATTACTAAAAAAATAAATAAAATAAAATAAAATAAAATAAAATAAAATAAAATAAAGCTATTTAAAAACAATAACAGGGATTCCTGGGTGGTGCAGTAGATTAAGCATCCGACTCTTGGTTTTGAGCTCAGGTTGTGATCTCGGGGTCATAAGATTGAGCCTCACAATGGGCTCCATGCTCAGCACGGAATCTGCTTAAGACTCTCTCTCCCTCTCCTGGCTCTCTCACTAGCTCTCTCTCTCTCTCTAAAATAAATAAATCTTAAAAAAAAAAAAACAGTTATTTGAGCAGTTAATTTTACTTCACCATGAGCTCTTAATTTCCAGTCCTCCACGATCAGAAGCTTGCTGCTGCTGACAAGGCACTGTCTGCCTCTCATCATCCACAGACAGACGTCCATGAGGCAGTCTGCGCAGCCATGTGGTAAAGCACTAAGTACTTGGCGATCTATAGAACTGAGTGCAAAAGAGCCTTTCCAATGTTCCCAGGTGTTCATTTTGATGATAAAATAGAAGGCTTCTGATAGGTAAGACAAAACCCACTCCAGGAACACTCCATGCAGAAGATACTCTAAATTTAGCTGTCACATTAAGCTGATTTGTTGAACAAAAGCTACTGGGCTGGCGTCTTCGGCTTTTACTGCAATTCTCTTTAGACAGACAGGTTTGGTCTCCTAACTCTGAATTTCCTTTTGCTCGTCCATTATTCATAAGTTTTTAAATGGCACATTCTGTCACAGTTTTCCCCCAGACACTGAAAACTTCCTTCAAGTTCTATTATAATTTGAATTTGCAATTTCCTCCCCATAAGCACACCACTCAAAGAAGTGAAGCTGCAATGAGATCGTTCCTCTTCCTCCCTGTCCTGCCGATGCAGACGTGTCTTTGGCTAATCAGCAGCCCAGGGAGTGGGGAAGTAGAAGGATGTATGGCTGGCACAAGAACACTTCTAGCACTGCGGTCATGAGTGAGGGTCTTGACCCCGTTAGTCTGTGGCCCCCTAGAATTTCTCCTGGGGGCTAGGAAGGGAGGGAGTGGGGAAGATTTGGGTTATTATTGGATCGTTACATGCAAGCACGTTGAGGATAAAGGAAGGAAATGAGAACTTACAGAGCAAGTGCTCTAACTGCCACATGTGTGTTCACGTGGGTTACAGCAGTTAATCCAGGCACGTATACAGAAACTCAGATTTCTAGAAGAATGAAAACCCAGCAAAGCTGGGAAGTGAAAGTCTGAGACTTTATTGACTAAATAAAGACAGAGACAAAACAGATGCAGCCTGATTATTATGAGTACACTAGATACTAATCAGCAGGTTAAGGCTTCGGGGAATAATTTTAAATATTTATTCACTCCAATTATTCAAATAGTTGTCTTTCTCTTCAAATGAATGTTGGGAATTTTGGGTGCCTATAGGAGAGTATTATAGATAGATGCTCTCCACTGTCAGCAGGCAAGTGAGCAGAACTTCCCATGACGAAAAAGAGAAAAAGAGGAAAACTTGGATATTATCCAAAAGGAGAATGGTGAACTTTTTGCCTAAACTAGAACGGCAACACATACATTTAAGGCAGCAGTAAATTAACTCCCCATGTTGGACTACCAAAAACAGCCCCCGGGAACTGGCCAACACCGAGCAGCCGTGTGTCACGGCGCCCACTCAGAGGATCCACAGGAGGTGGGAACAAGGCTGGGGCCCTGGGTTGGGGTTTTTGCTCTCCATTCTCATTGAAAGGTGGGAAAATGATCAAAGGATGCCGCGCAACTGAGTCAGTGCCCTGCCCTTTCTGTCAGCTGCCTGGTCCTGTACAAAAGCATTTTGATGTATTTTGAAAAAGAGGCCAAATTTCCACTCCTCACCACAAGATCTGAAAATTCAGAACATGCTAACATCATCAAGAATTTCACTTTCAGATCAAGGTTTACCCCTTCCAAGATCATCTTTAACACGAGGAGGCAGGCCGTCTTCCTGGAGAAGCATACACAGCGGGACCTGTTCACACCTTGCCAGCATTTCCTACACTGCATGCTGCAGACCTCTCGCAAAGCAGCAATAGTCTCAGGACTGTGGTCAGGAAACACTGAACAAAGTGTTGGGGTAATGCAATGGCCAGCCTGAATGAACATATCCTGGGAAAAGGCAGCACAGTGACTGGCAGATTTCATGAGCAAGTGGAAGAAATGTTAACCAAAAACCAATTTTCAGGAAACAGGTCTCGCATGCAGTAGGGGCTCAATAAAAACCAGCTGGACCCCAAAGCACATCTCTGAGAGATGAGTCTGGGCCCGGAAAAAACGCTTTCTGGGACAGAAATCTGAAAAAACAATGCATTCTGTTCTTCTGCGAGGGTAAATCCAGCTGGGTGCCGAAACACGGTGTGCAAAAGGATCTTGGGGGAGGTTCCGGCTGGGGGGGAAGAACGCTGTGATGCTCAGGTAAAGGCCACACCTGCTCCATACCGCCAATCAATTGATAAAAATGCTAAACTAGAGTTTAATATTAAAGTAATTTATGCACATGGTTTAAAAATTGGTATAAAGAAGACCTCCTCCTTCTCCGTCCCTGCCCATACCCTATAAATAACTACTAGTGACATATCTGATATATCTGATCAGATTGTGCGTGTGTGTGTGTGTGTGTGTGTGTGTGTGTCCATCTATCCTTTTCTTCTCACAAATAGGATCACATAGTACTCTTACTCCGTACCTTGCTTCCTTCACTTAACATATCTTGGAGTCTTTTCATATTACTGCACATTACCATACCGCCTCATCCTTCATTCTTTGTAACAATCACATGTATTTCATTACGTGGATTAACACTTTTTATTATCAATGTCCCCTGATATTTAGGTGTTTACAGTATGTTTCTGTGATAAGCAAGGTTATCCCTTAATATAGAGTTTTGCTCTTCTACAAAGGACACGGAATCTCTAGGTACATTTCTAGAGGAGAAATTTCTGCTACAGAAATTAACGTTCAACTCTGCCCGAGAGTCCTCATGCATACTTAACAGCACAGTGCGCTCTGAGAATGGCTCTGAGAAGTACCGCAGTAAGGAAACCTGCTTACCCCAGAGTTTTCTCAAGTTACTCAAGCATCTAAACAAATTCTGCAGAGCGTATTTTTAGCATTCTGTGAGATACCTTTTGGAAATGCCAGGTTCGATGTTGCCTAAGGTCACTTTTATCCCAATCCTATATGCACAGCCAGTGGGACTCAAAGGGGCTTCCTTGAACAAGGCCTTGCGTTTTTGGCAGGTGAAGACAGGGATTGTCAATCTGCTTAAAAGTGGTTCCAGACTGTGAGTGATCTACATAATTTCCTCAGAAGAACCAACCTTGGGCAATTCTTCCACCCTTTCTTGAACACAGAGGAGGACAGCAGAGCAGAAGTCGTCAATGGGCTGAGGTAGCATTTAAGAGTTTGGACACTAAGTGAATATTACTGAAGTTGAAAGTTTTTATAGCAAGGCGTTCATGGGAATCTTGACCTGTTCAAGACCACACCAGGAAGCAGTTAAGGATAAGGCAGGCCAGACTTGGTGTGTGACCTCACTCCTCTATCTGGAAGAACACCACCAAGCTCCGACTACAGGAAGTGGGGATAGGGGAGGGGTCCTGCAGAGGTGGGAAGTGCTCTTCCCAAAGAAATAAAAATGCAGAGGTCCATCAGCAGAGAAATTTTTGACTGAATTGAGACACAAAACTTTTATGCACATCTTTCCATCTTTTGCCTCATTGGAGAAAAGAAGTAGATTTACCATTTCATCATTTCATCATTTAGTCCACCAGTAAGTTTTTATTGAGAAGCTTCTATCTGCTAGATACTTCCGGGGCTGAGGATACAGCAGTAAGCAACCAGTCTCTTCCCTCAAGAAGCTTACTGTCTGTGGGAGGGAGAAAGAATATGCATGGAACAAACAAAGAATAAGTAATGGGGATATTCTTCTGGCTTGAATTGTTGCAAAGAAGACTCCTTCAATCCATTTGGAAAGTCCATCACCTCTCTGGCTGCCTGTTCTCCAGCTCAATACAGTAGGATTGGATGCAGATTCCTTTTTATTCATTCTCTCTGGGTTTGGTTGGGCTTCTGACTCAGAATTTGTGTCTTTCACCAATTCTGGCACATTCTTAATCAATATTTCTTTTATTATTTCCTCCCTTCACTTCTCAGGATTTACTGTTTCTGGAATATCAATGAAATATGTGTGAAAACTTCTCACTCTTTGCTACATATTTCCTAACCCCTCCTGTATATTTTCCATTTCTTTGTCTCCTTGTAATGTGTGATGCATAATTTCTTCAGATAAAACTTCTCATTTACTAATTTTCTCTTTGGTTGTATCTAATTTATTTAACCAATCTTTTGAGTGTCCATTTTCAATTATTATCTTTTTCATTTCTAGAAGTTCTATTTGTTTATTTTAATGCTCTTAGTCATTTCTGATAGTTTCTTATTCCTTGGTCATTGTTTTGATACCTTCTTTTGTTTATTTACATATATTAAACATACTTCATTTTCTACATCTGGTAATATCTGCAGTCTTTTTCTGATACTACTATTTATTATTTCTGCTGACCTGTTCATTTTAACTCATTTCCTCATATGTTATGCAAGTTTAGACTGTGAGTCCATGTGTCTTTGAACATTATTTCCGGAAATCTAGGTTTAATGTGTTTTCTCCACATAAGATTTTAGATTGGTTTCCAGGGCCTGGGGGTATTCTCAAACAAGGGTGACCTTAAACTAAATCAGGAATCCAGATATCTATCCCCAGACTCCATTTGGGTTTGCTGACTCCTCCATCAGACCCTAGGTCAAGACAGGAAATTTCTCTATCATTCCCATTTTTTATTCTGGTTCTACTGCTCATTGACAGCATCATCCTGCCAGGTCCCAGCTTTATGCACAATTCTCAACATGCCTCCTAATCTTGTGTTGGCCCTTGGTTTTGTGTCCCATTCTGCAAGCATGCGTCCTGGTAAAACAGATTAGTAGATAAGCCCAGGGCACCATCAGCTTCAGTTTCTAGTGCCTTACCTGGAGTGATGTTCCCGTACCACTTCACCTCACTCTATCTGGCACCTTAGTAAAGCATTAAAAAATGCTTTTTACATTTTACCCAGCATTTTTAGGTGTTCACTACTTTCTGGGAGGGCTGTCTGTAGTTACTTTGTCTGCCATTCACCCAAACGGAATTTGTTTTCAAAGGACAACACACAACCTATAAAGAGAGTATTTAGCTCTGGGCATATATATTGACATACGATATCGATATCATATATGATATTGGTTCTCATTCGGCCATCAACTAGGGTAGAACTGGCAAGTCAGTTACCTGTTTATATAAATACTGTTTTATTGAAGTCAGCCATGCTCATTTATTGGTGTACTATCTGTGACTAATCTCGAGCTATACCAGCAGGTTGGAGTAGTTGCGACAGGGACTCCATAGCCTTCAAAACCTAAACTATTTACCATCCAGTCCTTTACAAAAAAAGTCTACTAACCTTGCAACTAGAAAATGCCTGGAAAGAAAACACTTCCTCTGTTATATATTTATTTTCCCAACCTGTGAAATGGGTATGTCGATCCTTTCTGCTGCTCTTCTCTCTCTCAGCCACGAAGGATAATCATGAAGAAGGCATTGGTAAAAGTTTTTTTTTTTTAATACAAGCTGAAACTATGTAAAAACTAGGTTTTTAAACCTTTGTTTAAAGCAGAAACTCAGAAAAAAACTTATGATTTTCAGAAAGCAGGGGACTGTTTTAAATTTTGACATAAGAGATTGATGACCTATATGAAATGAGCTTTTTTTTTTTAACACTTTGAGAAATAATCCAAATAATCCAAAAAGTTATCCTGACTGGCTAGCTTCCTAGTTTTCTCACACCCAACCGTGTAGTACCTGGGGGAGAGCTTGGAATATGTGCCCCTCAGATCAAGAGCATGGAACACGTGCTTTAAAAGAAGGATCACTTCACAGCAGCGGGATGCAGGCTTCTCCCCAGAAGGGCACCACCGTGCACAGCAGCAAAGTGATCATCACCAGTGGGTAAGACACCAGCTAGCACCCCTCCCATCCTGTCTTCACCATCTCAGTGGCCAATCTTGTGCCAGGGGGACCTGCTGGCCTCCAGTGTTTTATCAGAGGAATGTGGAGCATCAATGTCAGTAGAGGGCCTGACCTTTGCAAAGACAAGATAACCTGGTAACATTTACTCTCTGTGGTGACCCAAGTGCTGTGGGAGTGTGTAGGAAAAGGAAATCCTGTGTGCTTGTGAGCTGTACCTACTTAGTGGTTATGTTCAAAGGGTTAAGTTCTGTTTTCAGCTAGATATACAGTGTTTGAAAAAAAACAACAATCAAACAAAAACCCATTCTCGCAGATCCTATAGAAGTGTGATTTCTTATTAGACCAACATAAAAATGGGTACAAGTTACAGATCTTTCTCCAAATATCTAGAAAGCCAGCATGTGGACCCCAGCAGAAGCCTGAGCTGACACTAGTGATCCCAGAGTTGCTGAAGACTCAACGGCAGCTCGCATCAAGGTGATCCAGTAATTGCACTACTGGGTATTTACCCAAAGAATACAAGAGTGTTGATTCAAAGGGATACGTCCACCCCAATGTTTGTGGCAGCATTATCCACAATAGCCAAATTATGGAAGCTCAAGGGTCCATCTATAGATAAAGAAGGTGTGTATATATACAATGGGATATCACTCAGCCATAAAAAAGAACGAAACCTTGCCATTTGCAATGACATGGGTGCAGGTAGAGAATCATGCTAATAAGCACAGTAAGTCAGGCAGAGAAACAAATACCATACGATCTCATTTATACGTGGAATTTAAGAAACAAAACAAGCAAACAAAGGAAAAATAAGAGAGAGAGAGAGACAAACCAAGAAATAGACTCTTAACTACAGAGAACAAATTGATGGTTACCAGAGGGGAGGCACGTGGGGGATGGGTGAAATAGGTGATGGGGATGAAGGAGGGCACTTGTGGTGAGCCCCAGGTGATGGATGGAAGTCTGAATCACTATATTGCACCCCTGAAATTAATATAACACTGTATGTTAACTAGAATTAAAATAAAATCTTAAAAAACTTTCTTTTTAGTAATAATTTAAAAAAAGATGGAGAGATGCTCTGCTCCCTGCAAAGCAGAGGGCAGGCAAAAGCCAGCTTTGGCCTGACCATGAGGAGAAGGCCTGGAAGAAGTTTCTATGCCGCCAGCTTCCTCCTCCGTGTGCTTGACGGTTATAACGCCCCGCAGAGGCAGGATCAGAGAGTCAGAACGGCTGTGGCTGCTGGCCTCACGGAAGACAGGAGCGTCCCTCTGCAGCAAACCACCAAACTCACCTGATCATTCTTTCTTTCATTCACTGAACTGTCACTACAGAGCCCCTCTCAAGGTTCGGTGAAGTGGGAGACCACAGAGTCACCGGCAGGCACAGCCTGAGGTGGTCACTGCTGTCAGGGCGAGTGCGAGCCAGGTGTGAAGGGAGCACCAAGAAGGGAGCAGTGGAGAGAATGAAGCTGAGAGCCTCCAAATTACTCTTGCCTCCCACTGGCAGTTTAAATACCACTAGATACAATTCCTATTTTACTTATCCCAGTTCTTGTTTGCTCTGCTAGAACACCAGCTCTAGAAGGCAGGCATTTTCATCAGTGTTTGTTCATCCCTGAATCCCCAGTGCCTAGAATAAGGCCTGGTGCACAGTAGGCCTGCAACACAAATTGCTGAGAGAATAGATGAATGGACCAAAAAATATTTTCAGAACCTGTCCTTCACTCTGACTTGCAGTGCCACTATCTTAAATGTGTCAGTGTGCTGTCACTGTGAGGCCAGACATCCAACCGCCAGGACCGAGGGCCCCATCATCTCAGTCTGAACACCTAGGTGCAGAGGCTCCCACGGTCTGCTGGAAAGCCCCCAGCAGCCCACAAACAACAAAGTGCGGGGGATCCACACAGCGCAACCTCCCTTGGATCTGACAGAGGCAGGCCCCTGGCCTGAGCCTGACCACCACTGCCCGGCCTGCTCTTTCCCTCCCAGCGGATCCTCTCCCTTGGCAGGAAGCGGCCCAGTCCTTTCTGCCCCAGCCTGCAGGCCCAGTACCTCAGCTTCACGCAAATGCTCCCCTCAGAGGTGGCCTCCCTCCACCCCAGAGGGTGTGCCCAGCCCTTAGGACTTCGTGAGGGACATTTTTTCAAGCACCCTGAAATCCAAGGAAAGCAGCACGGATACGATGAAGATGCCAGTATCCTGGAAAGCAGAGGCAGTTCTGGTGCACCTACTTTTTCTCCAGGATGTGAGCTGACTCTTGACAAAATACAGCAGAGTGGGTTCAGGCAGGCTCTGGGGCCAGAAGGCCCAGACACAGATCTGCCATTCCTTCCCAGTATGTCCTCAAGCCAGCAACTTACCTGCTCTGTGCCCTAATATCCTCAACTTTCGCAGAGAATAAGAATGCCTTTTACAGGCCTTATTTAGGTACGAAGTAGGTGGAGTTCACTATCCACATTTCACAAACAAGAAACCCAAGGCTCAGAGAGGCTCGACAACCTGCCTGAAATCACACAGCACTAGGATCATGGGAAGCCCTGCCTACCCCAAGCCCAGATTGAGTGTGGCCACGAGGGCTGACAGAGGTGGGCCCATGCAGGGTGCAATTCTTCCTGGGCTGCTAGAAAAAACAGGTTTTCCCTTGGAAGGATAAGGGTGGGAGGGAAGGGGGCGGTCCCAGAAGAGAGAAACTAGAAAACACAGCCAGAAACCATACTCATATACCCATGCACTGGGACCACACATAGACACACACACACACACACACACACACACACACACACACCCCACATCCACACCACCTGCCAGGTCACTGACTCCAGGCCCCAAGCCCCTCCCCTCTCCTGCATCTGTAAGTCTCTTGCGTGTCAAAGGTGTAAAGAGGGGGATTGTCATAATCTTGTGGCTTGTGGTGACCCGGTTTTCAAAGTTATATTCTTCCCTCCCCAAAGCTATATTTAATAAAAAAAAAAAAAGTAGAAGTGTGTCCTGACTCACAGAAACCTGAAATCATGCTCACCGCGGGCCTTTCCAGGTAGAGAGTCAAGGAAAATACTCTAAAGGGTGACACTGTCATCTCAGTCACTTCTGCATGGATAGCCGTCCTCTGTCCCTACAAAGCCAAGCTTACGTCCCAGCCTAAGTGCGCAGGTGGGAAGCAGACCTTGCTTTCGAACTCCTGAGCCTCGTCAGCCTGGGTGCAGACATGACCCAACTTGGGCCATTCGGCAGGCCGGGAGCTGAACTTGAGTTTAGAGCCATGATTACATTGTGTATGAAATAACGAGGGGTGTGTTCTTCCCGAGAAAGGGTGGATGGTGGGACAAGGCAGGGAAGCCCAAGAGAGAACACAGAAGAGATCTCAGCCATCTCCCAGCTCAGGGCTCCAGGACTAGAAGCACCTGTGTCATAAAGGGCAAATTCCTAGGTCCCACCCCCAGGGAGGCCTATTCGGCGGGGTCCACTAATACAAATTACAAAAACAATAATTCTATAATAATAGCACCTGTGGCCTTCACCACGTGCTGAGCCCTGCTCACAACATCCCTGAGACGAAGGAATTATAATTTATTAGCATGTGCCTTCTCGTTATTTTAACGACCCCTCCCCACCCCATGGGGCCCCAGGTCATCACAGAGGCTCTTTCAGAAATGCCCATTGAGTCCACCCCTTCACTTTGTAACAAGGACAATGATGGATCTGCCAAAGGCGACCGTCTCTGGCAGAGATGGGCTCTTGAGGCCTCCCCACTCCCAATTTCTTTGCTCACTCAGCCTCAGACATCATCCTCTCTGTCTTGTTGCCCGGTTGCGCCCTCCAGCGTCTGAGCCCAGCCCTGCCTGTGGGGAAACCAGGGGCTGGGGCTGGGCTGCAGGCGGCTGGGGTGGGAGAGATGCATTTTGCAGCAAGCATGAAACCAACCACAGAACAAAACGATCTCTTGTCTTGCGGATGCCTACCCACATGCAGCATGTAAATGTCGTGCCTATGTCCCCTGCCCCTCACCCCCTCAGAGCCTTCTGCTGCTTCCACTGCGTCCTGCTGGCCTTCAGTCTGGCAGGTGGTCTTGGGGGGAGTCTCTCCCTGGCAACCTTCTTTCCCAAGGCAAGCAGCACCCTCTGCTCACATGGGCATCCCCAACTCTCCTGCTCTGGGGTGGGTTTTGGTTTTTTTCTCCCAGCTTCAGAGCCTCTCTCCCATCCAGAAGCACGGTACTCTGGGCATCAGGCTGCCCACCCAGTGCAGTGAGGGCACAGATAGGGCCCTGGGGATGACTGGTGCCCACATGGTAGATGTCAAGACCACAGAGCTATCTGGTGCCCTGTCCTCAGCCTCAAACACTGGTGAGGAAAGGACTGCATGATTGTTCCAGGGACATTTCAGAAACTGGGGGGAGGGTCTGTTTCCTATATATAAATCTGACCTCTTGGACGGATGCAGACAATACTGTGTTCCTCCCCCCCGCCCCACCCCAACAGAGGCCCCCTTGCTCCCTCCCACTGCAGAAGCTAGAGCCATTTGAGGGCTTAGGAGAGGAGCTCAGAGCCTCCTCTGGCCCTGCTGGCCTGCTCTGGAGAGAGGCAATGGGATCCATGGTTGAGGTGGCACCGGGGTCAAAGCCTGTCCTCCCCCTCACCCAGCATGTGCCTTAAAGAGAGACAGGGATAATTCCAGAACTTTCGTCAAAGGGTGTTGAGAGGTATAAATAAGATAATACTTGGTGAAGCTTGTAAGAACAGGTTCAGTAAATGCCCTGCGACCTGGAACTTGTGGCATCCTGTAGACCCCAACCGACAGCATTGTTCCCCCAGAGCCAGGTTTGAGCCCATGCTCGGCCTCGACTGTGGCCAGACCTGGCACCCGCTGCCACAGGGCCTGCCCCAGGCCTCCCCCTGGACTCCCTGGCAACAAACCTGGGTGCCCGCAACTCCTCACCATCCGAGGAACGTCCTACAAGCCACGGACAGGGCCCTGGGAGAATGCCAGCTCCAGTGGGCCTGATGTGGACAAAACAGTTTCACGACAAGAGCTTCCCAAGCTTTGTCACTCTTCATGGAGGCGCGAGGCCCCAGTGGGGTGGGAGGGGCAGTGACCGAGAAACAGCACCTCCGCCTAGAGTACCGATGTGACTCAGTGGCAAGCAATATGAAACATTTGTTTTATGTTCAAACAAATGCAGACAGAAAGAGCAAAACAGAAATGCTACATGAATTTTTATTATGCAACTAAAATACATTTTGACTGATTTGGGCAACCTAGTGCTATCACCCCAAGCTCCACAAAGCAGCCCTCCATCCTCTCCTTGGAGACGGGTCCTGGAACTGAGCAAGGAACACGGTCTCACTGTCCAGCTTAGAGATTCACCAGCTCTCCCCTCCTTCCATCCCCTCTACAGCATCCACATGTCAAGGGTTTCCTAAAGCCAGGATAACAGAAATGCCACAACATCATGCCTTGTTCCAAAGAACTCACACTCGGGCCTCTGTCTCGGCCTTGAGGCAAACAGAGCTGGGACAGCCCTCAGTCTCTGGAGCCCGGGGCAGGTGGCCGATGACACCCAGCTCTCCTAGAGGCCTGCCCATCTGCAGGGGCCACCCTCCCTTCATCCACCCACCAGACCAGGAGCTAGGCACCTCTCCCCTGCCCATTCTAACCTGGGGCAGGCCCAGACTGCACCTAGGCGGCACATTAAAGAGAGCCATACATTCTGGCTCTCCACCCATCAAGAAACGGCCTCTATTTCCCCTCCTCTTGATTGGAGCAGGCTTCTGCCTTGCTTTGACCAAAAGAACGCAGGGGATGTGATGCCGTACCCATTCCAAGTTAGGTAGTTGTTATTTGAAAACGCATAGAAGTGAGGTTCCTTCAGGGAGTCACTGAATGGATCCAGAGGAACATTCACGTCAAAGGAAGCCAATCCCTTCTTTTTCCTGCTGATGGTTGCCCTCTTTTCCCCGGAGGGAGAAGCGGCACCAACCAGTCTTGAACCAGGATTCAGAGGCCCCAGGTCCAGAGCAAAAGCTCCAGTGCCACAGATGGCAGTAGCCGGAGGAATTAGGGAAGATGACCAAGCCAGATAAAGCAAACATAAAAATCCACACTTTCAAAATAAGTTTAATTTAAGAAACTATCTTTTTTTTTTTTTAAAGATTTTATTTATTTACTCAACAGAGATAGAGACAGCCGGCGAGAGAGGGAACACAAGCAGGGGGAGTGGGAGAGGAAGAAGCAGGCTCATAGTGGAGGAGCCTGATGTGGGGCTCGATCCCGTAACACCGGGATCACGCCCTGAGCCGAAGGCAGACGCGTAACCGCTGTGCCACCCAGGCGCCCCTAAGAAACTATCTTTATCATTGCTGTTACTTTATGTTTAAAACAATTCTGCAGCTTAACTACCTTTTCTCCATTGCCTACATGAAATTCTTTACAAACACAGTTAGTTAACAGAAATAAATACAAGTGTAAATAAATCACTTCCATGACATTTATATGGGGAACAGAACTTCTTAGTTACTTTTTTATGTTGGCTTTTTGCTACATACTAAACAGTACTTAGTATCTTCTTCCAATATGGAGGGCTGGGGGGTAAATCACAAAGATTCTTTTGACCCTGGAATTTAAAAGAAATCTTTATCTGTCCCTGCCCCCTACCCAAAATTGCTCGCCTTCCCATTTCCTGTCTACTTCTCAGGGTAAAGCAATTCCTCCCTGCCTCCCTCCCTCTCTTCCTCCCTCCCTCCTTTTCCTCTTAGTTACAAATTCTGCCAGTCCTCCTCCCGCTGTGGCCCTGTTGTCTGGCCTCATGCCTCTTTTACGTATCACAGTTTAGAGCCTCATTTCCTTTCAGACCACTGACTCATTGCTGGTCAAAGATGAATGGGTACCCATCTGGGGCAAGATGCCATTCCACAGCCTATAGAACCCTACCGATTTGGGGACCACATCTTATTAGTCACTGACTTCCCACAATCTGGAACAGAACGAGTCCTCTGGAAATGGTGAAGATGAACAGACAGACATACAGAAAGATGCAGAGAAGCAGGTGCCAATCAGTCTCCCAGCCTCCACCTCTCCTTCTCCATCCAGCCCACCTACCGGCATGGCCCAGCACCTCTTCCTTCAGGAGTAAACCAGGTGCTAGGGCTCCCCCTGTCACTGACATCAGCTGAAGGCAGAATCTCAGCTCTGTGTTCCCAAGGCCCTTCCTGCTTTGCATCCTGCCCACCTCCTTTGCCTCCCTCATCTGTCCCTGTCTGGACCTTCTTACACTCCAACCACACTGGCTTCCCCCATCCCAGGACATGATGGCCATGTCAGCACAGCGGTACTGCACCTTCCTTTCTCCACCCAGCAAAGCCCTGTCCATACTTCCAGGCCAGAGAGATGCCGAAGGGCCTTCTTCCCCTGACACCTCAGGCAGCCATTCCTGTACCACATCTGTACACATCTTTCTCCCAGACCAGATGGGAGGCTGCAAAGGATAGAATTCTAGTCTCTCATACCGCAGGTTCCCCAGCGCCTTGGATGGCAACATAAACTTGGGACAGTTTATGCTGAGTGAGTGAGTGAATGAATTAAGAGATGGACAAACGGACAATGGCCACCTCAAGTTTCTACCTCCTCAACTCAAAGATTTTCACCTCTGTTTCAGCCACCCTGGCAAGCCCCAGCTCTGCCTCCCAATGCTGAACTGGTCCTCCTTGCTGTCCCTCCATGCGTGGCTCGGCACTCCACCACTGTGCTGACCCTGCTGTCATGGTGCCCCATGCCCTGTTGGCCACAACTCAGGTACCACGCCTCAGCCCTGAACCCTCTCAGACAAGGGGCAAGCCTGGCTTCTTCTCTCTTGGTGAATCTTTCTTTAATTTTTCCTTTATTAAAAAAAAAAGGGCCTACCACTCTGGGGAGGAAAAAAGAAAGTTGATTTTGTCATTGAAACAGAGCTTCACTTAGATACACTGAGAAGTATAATCATTTTCTTTCTATTGAGAGGGGATGGGTTAAATAAACCTACCATAGAATATGTGTCAGCAGGTAAAAATAAGGCAGATCTTTTTTTAATGATATGGAATGCTGTCTAAGATAGATTGTTCTGTGAAAAAAACAAGTTACAGAACAATGTATAGATTACACTATCACTTGAATGCAAAAATAACACACATAAATAAAATGATATATTCCTCTCCACACACAAACATATAAATGCATACAAATCATCTAGAAAGATACACATTAAAATGTTAATATGGTGACCTCAGGGAAGGGGTCCAGAATGGGGGTGGGGGGCACAAGGAAGACTGAATTTTATAGTAAGAATGTGCTCCAAGAATCACATTAAAATCAAAATTTAAAATACATATAACCATCTTGAAATATAACAAATGCTCATTCTGTTAATGCCTCTTAGATTGGATTCTTCTCAATGGGCTCAAATAAAAGGTGAGTCATCACTCCTCTGAAACAGCCTTTTCTTCACAGAACTGAGACACATGCTTAGTTTCAGAATGTGAAATCAGGCCATAATTCAACAATCTAGAAATGCAAAGTTAAGGTAAAGTAAAAACGAAAAGGTTTGGAGGCAGATCTGAAAAGGCAACCCCACCCTGCACACACCGCTGTCCTGCTCTGACCCCACACCACCCACAGCACAGGGACCCGAAGCAAAGGTGCCCCTTCCTTCCTTCACCATTTACAACTGGAAACATTACATTTTTCAACAGAGAAATTTAGTTTTTGGGTATTGATTCCCATAGTTCTACATTGTATTAATTTCCCCTGCAACCAGAAATTCTCTCAAGGGCCCTGATTTTCGAAGTCCTTTCAGAAGCATGGACAAATAGAAATCATCAGCCATGCAGAAATAGGTAAGAAATAGAACCATCAGTCAACAGAGAAGAGAGGCCTGCTTTGACACCTCACGTGCCTGACTGTTCCCGGGTCCCCATCTGCACGCCCACCCATTTGCTAGAAAAACTGACCAGCAGGTGCCTGATCAGAGCAAGATTTGTTGACCACGAGGTCACAGTGAGACACCAGCTCCGACAACCTGGGTATAAAGCTGCTTAGGATGAAACTGGCAATTTCTACCTAACCCCGGGACTCCAATCAGATGAGTCGGTTTGTTCTCCGGGCGCAGGGCTAAGAATGACACTGTATTATAGTCAGTGAAAGTCCGATTAACTCTACAGAGATGTTTTGCAAGGGAAAGATATTCAACTTGGAAAACACAGCAAGTGCTGAATCTTAGAGGCAATCAACAGTGCTCTCTCTCCCTGGGAGATAGAGTCATCGCTAAGGCAAGAAGCATTTGATCTTCTTGAAAAGACCATTCCCACGTGGGTAGGAAAGCTTCATATGACCTCAATGCAGAGGCACTTCTGAAGATCCAGCCAGCCTGAAAGAGAATTTGACCTCCCAAGGATATGTCTACAGGGATGGAATGTTCTGGTGGGTCTGCCTTGGCTTTCTGGATCACCAGACTACTCAATTTCTTGCTGGCAAGAATGAAAAGCTTTGGGTCACTGTGAGCTTGGTTAAACAGGAGTCCACCCTTGAGAGGTGGAGCTCCTCTGGTGTTCAATTCGGGGGACTCCTCCTTAGGAACCATGAAAACCTTTACTGAGTATCCCATCAGACATCTCCCCCACACCTTAGAGAAAGTTGTTCAACAGAAAATATTCTCCTTCCCATTTTACTTTGTGGGAGGTGCTCTGAGAAAGGACAGATTTGCCCAGGCTCACCAAAACAGTTAGTGACAGGAGTCAGGAAGGGGACTCAGGTCTTTGGATCTCAAGGTGCTTGCTGAAACTGCTACCATTTTGGTGCAAAGTCAATGGGTACACGTGGGCGCTTTTCACAGCATCACTTCCCTGCCTCAATGAGGGGGTCTGAGTTGCTCTGACTTGTCCTCCCTAACAGAGAAGAAGCAGATGAAGAGGGAGGAACAACAGAAATTGGAGAAGATCTAGCCCAGGTGTGCCCTCAAGGAAATTTACCCACAGGTCACACAGTTGTGAAGGTTTGTTCAGTGCGGAGTTACATCTAAATGAGGTCTAATATCTACTGAAGGGGCACAGTTATCTGGTTCTTAATGGTTGTTCATCACAGTGAAATCAAAGGCAAAACAAAGGACCTACAATTATACACGGCCCCCCCCATACAGCCAAGCACACCCAAATAAAGCGCATGGGTCCTGGGTGAGATCTCCGGGGCCCTAAATCTCAGGTGCACAGCTGTAGGCAGCCTGACCCTCTGGAGTGGGTACCCTCTGATATCCACATCAGAATCAGGAAACGGGTTCAGGTCCTGACTTTGTACTGCCCAGCTGGAGACTCAGGGAAAATCCCCTAATCTTCTAGGTTTCTTTTTCTTTATTTGTTAATGGTTTTTTCTGAATATAAAAGCTATGCACATTCACTGTAGAATAAAATAAAATAAAATAAAATAAAATAAAATAAAATAAAATAAAATAAAATAAAATAAAGAGGAAATAATCCGATAATTTCATTGCTAAGAAGCAACCACTGTTAATATTTTGACAAATTTCCTCCTGGTCTTAGTTTATGCATATTGATAACTGCTATCACATTTTGAGAGATAAGCGAGTGCATACCGGAAAAACAAACTTGCCGTTGGCTTTTTTTTTAATCCAACACTGCATCATGAACATCCTGCTGGGTCATTAAGAACTCTGAGTAAGTACCACTTTCACAGCCATATAAATCTCCACTATAGGAATGCATCATAATTCGGTTAACCACTCTCATGGTTAGATTGCTTCCCGTTTTGTATATCATGAAAGATGGAGAGAGACATCTTTGTAGCATGAAATGTTTTCTGCATCTTAGGTTGTCTTATTAGGGTGGATTCTAAAGGTTCTTGTTAGATATTTACATTTCAGTTTCTCTGAAAAGATTGTAACAAATGCAAGGTTTATGAACTCAAATGCCTCCTGGGGTTAGTTGGGGATATGAGTTCAGCTGGCTGGATGTGAGAAAAAACAAAAAACCAGTGAGCGTGAGCCATCAGAGGCGGCAGCTGCCCCGGGGCTCCAGCAGGCGGCTGCCATGTGGGATGGGGCCAGGGTGCTGCTGGACTGCCCAGTGTTCCAAAGAAGCCAGAAATCCAGAATTTCTGCTAATGTGTAAATATTGGCCACAGAGGTCTACTTGCCCCTTCAGGCTGGCCAGAAGCCGGACACAGCCTCTCCACAGTGGGCGACTCTTTTCTGAGAGCCTGGAGGGTTTCCCTGGGCCATGAGGGGCATCTTGTCCCCATCAGGGTGCTGGTGTGAGGCTCCAAAGCAGGCCCAGGGGGTGATCCACCAAGACCACACACAGGGTTTTGTAGTTTGCACCAATTTTAAAACTCCATTATTCCTTCCTTTTGTACCCCTCTGGGCTTCTCCCTATACATGGAAACTTCCTTAGCACTAACCTCTAAGTCTTAGCCGAAACCTGGAAAGCAGCTACTTACAGATGCCCGTTTCATAAGCAGAATCACAGAGGCCCCCTTTCCACTCTCCTTCTTGATAACTCTGGCCCTCTAATCTCCAGAGAACAGGTGAAATTCCCATCAAGTGAAATCCCCAGGGTTCCGGGGTGCTAAGCTTCCCGGGAAGAACCTGCTTTTCCAACTGGGCAAGTGGCTGAGACCTCCGGATTTGCCGAGGCTTGCTTGCGAGGGACATGTGTGTCCAGGAGCAGGTGTCTGTGGACATGCGAGGGCTCTCTGTCTCCAGGGCCTCATGATTCTAAATGGGCCACACTGCAGCTCTGACAGCCATCACAGTGGTGCCTCCAGAAATGACAGAGAAAAAAAGATTCTGAGAACCCAAATCCCCCTTCACAAAGCCCATGGAGGTGCCTTTTCTGCCTCTGCCATCTGTCATCACAAAATTCACAACAGCTCCCGAGTCTCACGACACGGACATTTCTGCAGGGGTCATCCGGAGCAGTGCAGACGCCCTGACAGCGAAACAATGTGCAGCAAGGTGAAGACCGGTGAGAAAATCCTGCTAAACAAACAAGAGGGGTCAACGGCTCAGAGAGCAAGATCCACTTAAACCCACTAATTGGAAATAATTCCAAGTTTTTCAGACATTACGTAGTGACAATAAGGTGCAAACACCGGATTAGTGGCCTCGAAAAGACAGAGAGCTTTTGTTCCATCTTTGTAAGAGCAGAATTTCACCCTGTGTTTTGAAATTCCCATCAACTACCCTGTGTGAATTTAGAAGTTTACAATTTAATAACATAGCCAGGGTTACACTTTGAGTTTCCCGTTCCAGGTCAAGAAGCAGAACCTATGCAAGGAAGGATGTGGGGGAAGGGAATCAATGAAGCACTGAAAGTAGCTGGGGAGCCATTTTCATTCCGGTCGTTCTCAGATGTCAGCTAACCAAATGGACACCTTAAACTGCCATCCCAACGGGAAAAGCCACGTGTATTTTCAGGGTTTGGGTTTTGGTTGTTCTTATGTTTTAAGTTAGTCTTGTCAAGCTATATTTGTCAAGGACCTTAGTCCTAGACCAAAGTTTGTTTTGTTTTGTTTTTATTGTTCTAATATGCTGTAAAATTTCATTGAGCTTCATAAGCAACCTAAAAGAAAATAAAAGATTTCTGAAAATGCCTTATGAGTCTGGAGTCTGGTTTCGCTTGGAAATTATGAACATTTTGCAAAAATCAATATTGAAACAAAGTCATTAAAAAAGAAACATCTTGTTACTCATAGAAGCCCTTGTAGAATTTACTATGGGCTTGGTTTCAATAGAGTTACATTTACTCCCAGCATCACCCCCACCTCGGAGAACATGGGAGCCCTGGGTAAAGCAGGGACATTTTAATCAACCAGCTCCATGTGTGGTCCCCAAGATGGAGATGGGGCCAGCTGCCACTTCCTGGGTGTTCTTTGCCACAGTCTCTGTGAAGCACTTGACTTGCACAGAATCATGCAGCTACAGAGAGGAGCCAGGCTTGGACCCAAGTCTGTCTGTCTGTGTCTCTCTAGAGCTCCTGGTCTCTGCAGTGCAGGCCTGTGTGGAGGTCTGTCCCAAGAGGAAGGCTCTTAGGTACCCCCAGCATTCCATCTTTGCACAAAGATCCATGATCTTCAGTTAATGACACAGTGATGCTCTCCAAAGACCTGTGAGCAAGCCGGGGACAGCAAGCCATGTCTCAGCCCAGGCCAGGCTCAGAGTGGCCCCCCCGAAAAGACCTGAGGAACTAAGGTGATACATAGGCATGCCGGCTGCTAAGAGGGTGCAGCTGAGGGGGTGAGGGACCTTCCCCTAGGAAAGCCTTTAGACAAAAATGCAAAGTGGCCATTCTGGTGACCACAGAAAGGAAAGCTGGCTCACTGGACAAAAGAGCAAAGTGTGAAACCAATGCTGCAGAAACACAAACAGGAAGTAGGAAGGGGACGATGAGGTTGGGGGCCAGGAAGGTTGTAGGAACCGGGGTTGAGGTTACTGGAACATCCCGTGGCCAAAACAAGGCTTCCCCAGAATTCCAGAAGCTACCTCCTCTCTTCCTTCTTTGGGGAGACCGAGGGGTGCCTGGGGAGACCTAGCATGGTCTGACAGGTCAGGAACCTCGATGCCACCCTCAGACACAAGGGTGAGCTTCACACATGCCTTTGCCTGGGGTGTCACGGAGCGCCAAACACCAGGTGAGCATATACCCATTGACGAATAAGACCTCAGTCCAGCCGTGCAACCCTCCTGTTTGCGGAGCACCCTAAAATTAGATTCCACAAGTTGGAAATGGAATCAGGTTTCACCTTGGGCCAAGCCCCCGGCCATGTGCAGCATCAGAGGTCAACAGCAGCTGCGTTTCTTCCTCCCTGCTCCCTGGGCGCCCAGTTGGTTTTCCTCCTTCTCCTTCCTCCAGGTGCATTCCTGCCACAGCCTGCCCAGAAAGTCTTCCTTTCACAGCGTTCTGATGAATAGATTGTCTGTGTTTTCTTTTGCATTCTTTTTAATGGCCTGGACTAGGCTCCAGCGACCCAGCTGTGCATGTCAAATAAAATGTATTGGGGTCGGATAGATTCTCACATAGCACTGAAATGCACAGCGCATGAAACAAAGGGCACCCAACCACAACATGCACGTTCTAGAAAGCTCCACTAAGAACTGTAACTGCTACAAAAGCCACCCGGACTACACGAGTACCAAGTCAAATGGCATCATTTCATGTCATTGCTCCATTCTTTCTCTTTTTTTTTAAGGTTTTTTTCAAATATAGTTATGCAAAAGACTTCTGTTTTTAATCACTGTGCAAATACTAACATTTTACAAAGCCCAGCAGATAAAATCAGCTCAGGTTGAGCATCTCCTGCACACGAAGCTATAACTGATTCAGCTTTGCAATCTGACCTTTAGTTGTCGGGTAGAAATGGAGAAGCGTATTTAGAGAAATGGTGAATTTATTTTTATGTTATATACAAAGGTACCACCCCTCGTGAAGCATGTGAACTCTCGTCAAAGGAGCAAATGTTTAAAAACTGAAGGAAAATAAGAAGGCAGGTTTCCTGTTTCATGCACATGGAGGAAGAGGGGTCTTTTAAACCCGTCATAAAACAGGTGGGCTCACGAAATGCAGAAAAGGGTGCATGGAAATATACTCTTACTGCCACCGTGATATTTTGAGGAAATAACATTTGTATTTTGTTCCATTAACTGCATGAGATCAGCTGAAGCCATAGGGAAAGTACATGTGTTTACACCCCAGCCCAGAGTTAGCTTGTTGCATCTGACTTTCTGTTCTGGTTAAAAACATCTCTTTCTTCAGCCTGCTGTTGTATATACCCTCACAGCTGAGGACAGATGTGGCTAGCAATGCCTTGTGAAACAAATGCCAAGCAACAGACCGCTACCACAGGCTCACGCACCTGCAGGTGACATCACCAGGCTCTATCTTACCCCAGAAATCTATTAACATGCAGAAACAGGTGTCATCAAACCAAAACCCACTCTTAGAAAGCATTCACCTCATCCGCCTGAGAGTGGAAATGACAAACGAGATGCCGAACTTCCACTCACCTTCCATGTGTGACTAAGAGGGTAGGGAGCACCCCCTTCCCACCCCCCACGCAAACCTCGCAGGACACCTGTTCCCTGACATCCCAAGGATTCCAGATGCAGCCAGAACAAAAGCTCTGGAGGAAACCCTGCTCCCTGAACGTTGCATTTTCCTTTGTTTCAAGGTGTTTAGTCTTTTCTCTTTAGCAAAAAGTAGTTAATACCAGGTTGGGTTTTTGCTGATATCTTATCCCTAAAATGGCCTTTCTCTTTGGATCTGTAACCAGGCATAAAGAAGGTACTGAATATATGTACAGAGACATTTAAAAATTATATATCTGGGATTTATTTTAAAATACTTCAACAGGAGGTGAACGGCAGTATAAAAATAAACTAAAATTGTCAAAATGTTGATAACTGTGGAAACCAGGAGATGAGTAACTGGGAATCCACTATGCTATTTCTCCTTGTGCTTGAAATTTTCCATAATCAATATAATTTTTAAATATGTAGCAGCATTTCCAGTTGTTGGGCCAGCTCCTCCTCCTCTCTCCTTAGTAATAGAATCCCTATTTTGTTCATGTAATTCACCCTCCTCTCTGGAGCCACTGAGCCAGTCACAGTCATCCCAATCCTCCTTGCTAGTTTTAGCCTTAGGGATGGACAGATGGTTCATGTGGCCAATGAAAGAAGAAGGGAAGTCTCTCGAAGGGTTTCTGGAAGAAAAGTTCCCATGCTGCTACAAAGTGGCATATAGGAAGAGATGGGTCTTCTTCTTTTGCTAAAATTTGTTGCATCTGCATGTGACAGCAAGAACCTCAGCAGCCATTTTGTGACCATGAGGGATTCAGCCAAAGACAAAACCAGTTTGCTGAGGGTTGCAGAGAAGAAAGATCAAAGCAACCCTGGTTTTTGAGGATGTCACTAAGTTACTGAAATAACCACCCTGAAACTGCCTCACTTCAGGAATCATTAAGTGAGAAAACAACCCACTTACTGTTTAAAACAGTTGAGCCAGGGTTTCCTGTTACTCATAGCTAAAGGCATCCTACTTGATACAAAATAACTGTTCAATGAATGAAAAGGAAGAATGGATGAAGGCAATGTGCGGGGAGAATTACCAGTCTTAGTTGCATCATTTGAGTCTAAGAAAAGTCAGTGTTTTTGCAATCCCAAATAAGAGTTGAGATTTACATTCCATCTCACCTCAATACACAGGATCTCCTCTCTTATTTCACAGCACACATGGTGTATTTTATTTCTTTGGCAACCAATCAGATACTTCCTGTTATCTTCTCCTATAAAGCTGCCCTTTGATTTGTTTGGAGCATTTCCTCAAATGGCACCTCATATTCATAACTATGCCCAGGTCAGTGGGAGCTCCCAGTACACTGGAAAGACCATGGTCTTCATTAAGTGTCTCCATGGTTTGGGACAAATCCCTCAACCTCCTGAGCATTAACGTCCTTATATACAAGACAGAATTAGTAATGCCCATCTTAGGGGCTGAGAGAGTTAAATGGGGAAGCATGCAGCAAATCATCTAAAGCATGGCACAATGCCATTTCATCCACATCAAGACTGGTTTTAAGGTCAAGGGTAACTCAGTAACTGGCAGAATCACTTTTTTATTCTTCTACCCTTGCTTTCATGTATACAAAAAAAAAAAGTAACAAACTTCCCTCTTTAAGAACCATTTCATTTCCAACATCTCACATGTCTTTTTTCCCTATCTACTTTCATCACAGAGGACATGTGATTAAAAAGAAGACCGAGGGGCGCCTGGGTGGCTCAGTTGGTTGAGCATCCAACTCTTGATTTCGGCTCAAGTCATGATCTCAGGGTCCTGGGATTGAGCTCTGTGCTCAGTGGGGAGTCTGCTTGAGATTCTCTCTCTCCCTCTGCCCCTCCTCTGCTAAAAATGAATAAATAAATCTTTAAAAATATAAATAAATAAAAGACTGAATCACTATGATGTACATCTGAAATTAATTGATTATTGTATGTCAATTATACTTCAATAAAAAAATGTTCTGGAAATAGCAGTGATGGTGGCATGACATTGTGAATGTACTAAACAACACTGAATCGTACACTTGAAAATAGTTAAAATAGTAAATTTTATGCATTTTTTACCATAACAAAAAATATTTTAAAATTTATTAAAAAGAAGAAAAAAGATCCCCAATGGCTTCGTTTCAAACAATATAGGTCCCTTGGGGTCAGTAACTATCTCAAATGGGAGAGAATTTCTTGGAACACATATTGGTAGCTCCCCTTCCTACCCCACCAATGCCTGGCCGTCAGGTGTAAAGCACTGGGGGTGGGGGCAGGCTGAGCAGAGAGCAGCAGTCTCTGAATCCTTCACTCTATACCAGTGGGACAGGGACCACTGCCTCCCTCCCCTTTCTCAAGCAAAGGTATGAAAATTGAGAAAATTCTGGTCTCTCCTGGATCACTTGAGGTTGGCCACCTCTCCCCTGGGGTTAAGTGGGCGCTTTCCAGACCACTGCCATGTGGATGGCCCTCGATGGTTTCTGTCAATCATCACAGCATGTACTCAGATTTTAAGTAAATGTATTTTTAAATAAAGATTTTATCTATTTATTTGTCAGGGAGAGAGCACACAAGCAGGGAGAGTGGCTGGCAGAGGGAGAAGCAGACTCCCCGCTGAGCAAGGAGCCTGATATGGGGCTCGATCTCAGGACCCTGGGATCATGACCTGAGCGGAAGGCAGGCACTCAACCGACTGAGCCACCCAGGCGTCCCTTAAGTAAAAGTCCCCCCAACACATCAGGCGTCCCTTTAAGTAAATGGACGCCACCCAGGCGTCCCTTAAGTAAATGTAAATGTATCAGCATTAACTGTCCCTTCCAGCCCAAACGTCATTTAATTGCTCTCCCGCCAGGCCATAGCCCCTGTGAGTGACTAGAAAACAAGCACTCCTCTCTGGGGCTGAGTCCATATCAGAGCTGTAAACCACATGAAATCATCCTCGGGACTCCCAGTGGGGTTGGTGACACATTTTAGGAAACATGTCTTCTGCTGGGTGTCAGAGGTGTGAGTGCAAATCTCCACATCCCCTTGGTGTAAAACCATCACATCCTGCCTCCTTGGTGAGGATACAGTAAGTCTCTGCCTGGACAGTCACAAACAGCTACAGATGGGAGGGAGTCTCGAATTTGTACTGGCAATGCTAATCATATCCTCCACCTGCCATCTGCCTGCCAGTCTCCTCTTCCTCCTCCAGAAGTTGCCTCCAGCCCATCCTATGGAGCCTGGCATGGCCGACAACACCCCCCCCCCAAACACACACGTGCACACATTCATGCCGCACGACATCAAACACTTCTCTCATCACCCTTACCATCCAGGATTCCCACCAGAGTCACCAGAGGCAGACCTGGGGAGCTTTCATCTTTATCTATTCATGGTAGATACTCAATAAATACTAGTTGAATGAAGAAACAAATGAATTTACATTCAATTGGAATTTTTTTAATGTCCTAGATCTTATTTCTTTTTCATTTTAAGGTTTTATAAGCGGGAAGAGGTGAGAAGAAGACTGGAAATAGGACAGTCAAGGTAAAATAATCGACTGCCTTCCAATTACCTGTCACACATCAACAGGGCAGAGCCCTCCCATGTGTCTCCAATGACAGCCAAACTGGGGGTGGGAGAGGGCTGGCTCCAGAAAGTGACAAATGAGGCTGATTGTTGATTTGTACTTCTCCACCATTGCATAGACAACCATAAATGCATTCTGGGTGAGACGCCATTTAGGAGAGGCTACCATTCTCTCCCACCCATTAGCATGATTAATTGAAAGCTGATTTGATTTCTATGCTTAAGCAAAGAGGCAAACAAAAGAGGACAAAGAGGTTTTCAGGAGAGTATTTTGTCAACACAAAAGCCGACATAGCATGTGAGCCTCTTAATAACGGATTTGCTTCAATCTCTGCTGACTGAACACATGATACGTGCCAGGCCCCGAAGATCGAATGAACACTGCGCTGACCTTGGGAAGCTCTCGGTTAGGGAAGGGTTTCTCCACCTTGGGATTATTCACATTTGGGGCAGGATCGTTCTCGTGGTGGTGAGAAGCTATCCTACACACATTGTAGGAGGTTAGCAGCACCCCTGGCCTCCACCCTCTGAATGCCAGTAGTTGGGACAACCAAAAATACCACCAAATGTCCTGGGATACAAAATTCCCCAGTTCAGAGCTCCTGGTCTAGAAGGAGTGTAAATCAATAACCACAAGATGTACCACCAGGTAAGAGGCCACATGGTTGGGAATGTGGACAGGGGAGCAATTCGTTCCCTGGAGGAGGAATGCTGTGGACATCTGCGGATGCCTACACGTGAGGCTATAAATGTGCCTCCGTCTGTGCCGCTAACACCCCCACCATCTCCACCCACCACAAACTCTAAGGGGGAGGAAGCTGTCTTGTAGAACAGAACAAGCTGCTGTGATAAGCAGTCACATCTACCTTATAAAAGACTCAGGAGTGTAAATTTGCATATTTCCTTCTCTACTTGGCACTTGAGGCTCTACCAACCTCAGCAGGAAGCAAAATCTAAGTGATAAGATACCTCAGGAAAAAGAAAAAAGAGCTACCTTGCACGATTCCTTTCCCACTGGGCCCACAGCAATGGCACAAGTGCTTCCCCCTTCAGGAGACCCCTCACGTCCTCCACAGGCCCAGTCCTCTGTGTACAGAATGTTCCAGATGTATATAGATAGTGCAAGCCACATAAGAGGCCAAAATGTCTTTTGTAGGAAAAAATTACCTATAACTGCGGCAACCTGGTTACTGGAAGGGAGTAAATCTAGAATTTTCTGTGGCTAGTTTAACATAGGCTTGGGATTACGTCTTGCCAACTTAACTGTACATTAAAACTTGAGAAACATTCTTCAGGAAGACAGGGTATAGAACCTTAAACCAAGTTTGCAGGTAAAGCCATAGAAAATCAGCCTGTGGACCAGTCCCCCCAACACATCAGACTGATCAGAGAACCCCTCTGTCCTGTCCCACTTAACAGAAACATGACCAGGGCCTTAGTAAACTCTCCTCCAAAATGGGTGATGACCAATTGCTTGTTCACTATAGGTGATCTGTTGGACCAGGGCATTATGGTACCAGTCAAGGGAATACAGAGAAGGACCCTGCACTTCCCCCCACCCAGCTTGGCTCATAAACACTAGCCTAGACTGTGGTCCATGAGCTGCCTCCGCTGGGCCTGGCAGAATGGCAGCTCCTCTCAGCACAGTGAGGAGTGTGCTGGTGATCTTCATCCAGGCTGGTTTCCCTGTCTGCCCTTAGCCCTGGTGCCCTGGGCTGCAGCCCATTCACTGGGTGCCTGGGCCTTGCCCCCTGCCCAGTGCTCAGCGGCAATCAACCAAGTGGGAGTTGGGGTGACACCTGCCACATTTGCCTCAGCAGCCAGGGGGGCGGAACGCAGAGCTGCTTTCTCACTACTCTCTCACTGGTGAGATCTGGAAACAGCTGCACCCCATTCCCCGAGTCTGCAGGGAGAGACCAGCCAGCCGATGAGTTTTCCAGATGGATGAGATGAGCAGTGCCTCCTGGAACGTGACCTCAAGCACCTGCACTGGGGACCTCAGCTCCACGGAGGGGAGCAAGCCAAGCCCAACATGTCGTCCCAGCGCCCTCTGCAGACTCAGTGAACCACAGAATGGAGGGCCAGCTCTGGCAGCCCCCTGCCAATGTCCCCCTCCCTGGCAGCAACCTAGTGAGCGAAGAATAAGGTCAAACCCAACTGCCTCAGGCTAAACTGCCCCCTGAGAGGGCCTCGCTCCAGCACCTTTCAACCTGAAAAGTCCACGGTTGACAAAAGTTCTGACTGCATCTGTGAACTGGTTCACATGGGAAGCCTTAAGACCAGCAAATTAACCTGCATGCGGTTATACACCTAACAGCTCATGTTCACTGAAAACAATCAAGTGAGCAAAACTATGAAACGGATGCCTCACCCTGAACATACCAAACACAACGTAATTCCCTACTCAGAGGCACTTGGACACAGGACAATTAACGTGGCCTCAGAGAAGGTGGTCTCGCACAAGACTGGCCCAGGCTCTCCCCTCCCTTGGTTCTCTTTAATTCAAGTTCATTGAAGTTTCATTCACTTACAGTAAAATTCCCGTTTCAGCTGTTACAGTTCTGTGGGAAAAAATATACAGTCATGGAACCCTCACAACCAAGATTTAGAATATGTCCATCACCTCCCCCCCAAATTCTTCATTAACCCCTTCCCCTACCCACTTTTCATCCCACGATTTTCCTTTTTCCAGAATGTCATACAAGTGGACTCGTACAGCATGTGCACTTTGGAGTCTGGCTTCCTCCACTCACAGTGATGCCATTTTATTGTCGAGTACTATTTCACTGCACAGATGGGCCATAGTCTGTCTATGCACTTCCCAGGTGAAGGGCATCTGAGATCATTTCCACTTTCCAGCTATTGTGAACAGAGCCGCTATAGATATTTGCATAAAGCCTTTGTTTGGGCACATGTTTTCATTACCCTCGTGTTAGGGCTACCTGGGAGTGGAGTCACTGTGTCACATGGTAAGGTGATGTCTAACATTATAAGAAACTCGAAGGATCTTCCAAAGTGGCCACACCATTTTGCTTTCCCACCAACACTGTAGGAGAGCTGTAATTTCTCCGTATCTTCATCAGCAGCCTCGTACTGTATTGTCAGGATTTTGTGGCTTTGCATTTTGTTGTTTGGGGGGGATTTTTTTGGGGGGGTGTGTTTAAGCCATCCTGATGTATGTGTAATAGTATCTCATTGTGGTCTTAATTTGCATTTCCTTAATGACTAATGAGGTCGAGCGTCTCTTCATGTGCTCATTTGCCATCTCTTACACCTCTTTTGCCATCTCATTTGTGTCTCTTCGGTAAAATATCAGCTCAAGAGTTTTTTTGCCCATGTATTAAATTGCTTTCTTGTTAAAGTTCTGTTAAGAGTTCTGCACATATTCTGGATACAAGTCCTTTATCAGATATGTGTTTTGAAAATATTTTCTCCTGGCTTGTGGCTTGTAGTCTCTAGGCAGTGGTTTTCACAGAGCAGATGTTTTTAATTTTGATAAAAATCCATTTTACCCAATTTTTCTTTCATAGTTTATTTTTTTATTTTTTTTTTTTTAAAGATTTTATTATTTATTCGACTGAGATAGAGACAGCCAGCGAGAGAGGGAACACAAGCAGGGGGAGTGGGAGAGGAAGAAGCAGGCTCATAGCAGAGGAGCCTGACGTGGGGCTCGATCCCATAACGCCGGGATCACGCCCTGAGCCGAAGGCAGACGCTTAACCGCTGTGCCACCCAGGCGNTCTCTAGGCAGTGGTTTTCACAGAGCAGATGTTTTTAATTTTGATAAAAATCCATTTTACCCAATTTTTCTTTCATAGTTTATGCTCTTTGCATCCAAAGCAATCTTTGCCTTGCCCAAGGTCACAAAGATCGGCAGCTATGTTTTCTTCTATAAAGTTTTCAGTTTTAGGTTTTATTTTGGGCATATGACCCATTTTTGTTCATAGTAGTACATGTTGTAAGGTAAGGGTTGAGGGTTTGGGGTTTTTTTGTTTTTTTGTTTTTTTCTTTAAAGGGTGTTCAATTGTTCCAGTACCATGTATATCCTTTCTCCATTGAATTATCTTGGTGCTTCTGTTGAAAATCAATTGATCATATATGTGTGGGTCTGCTTCTAGACTCTTCATTCTGTTCGACTGGCCTATCTGTCCTTTCACCAGCACAACACTGTCTTGATTCCTGTATCTTTATAGTAAGTCTTGAAGTCAGGTAGTGTAAGTGTTTCAACTCTTTCAAAATTGCTTGGGTTAATCCAGGTCTTTTGCCTTTACACACAAATTTTTTAATTAGCTTGTCACTCTGAATTAGCTTATCACTATACAAAATATTTACATTTACGTTTCTATGTTTGAATTGGTGTTTTGTCAAATCTCTGGATCAATTTAAGTTAGGTCCCTTATCCTTTTGAAAGTAGGGGGGTGGTCATTCTTCAGAGATACCATAAAAGAAAGACTGACCAGTTCCTTCCAAATGCACCCACACAGAATGGCTTTGCCAAATGGCCTTGGCTCTAAGCGCTGGGTTGTGGAGTCCGCGTGTTCTGATGTGTGAAGGGGACAAGAATGCAGTCTGCCTCTCCAACCTGCTCCCTGATATAGAAAGGAAAAGACACAAAGTTGAGGTCAGCCCTGAGCCCTAACAACAGAAAGAAGCATGGTTCCTTGATGCATTTTTGAAAACGAGGTGACATCTTTTCCATCCAAGGGGCCCCTGGAGGAGTAGGAGTTCACTAATGCAGAAGAGAAGAGGGAAGTTAATTCTTCAAAGGAAACAGCAAGAACAAGAGTCCGAGCAGGCAGGAAGCTCAGGGCTGCAAAATTTGAGGAGACAGGGTTGGAGATAAAGTCTGGGGTCAAAATTCTGTTCCCTGAGCACAGAGGCCGCTGGAAGCTTTTGAGTGGAAGGGAATAATCAGGTCTGTATTTGAGAAAGATCCTCTTACTGGCAGGCTAAATATCCTCCCAGAGATCATCCTGTGGGTGTGGCACCAGACATGTGATAAGCAGGTTTGACTGGGGAAATGGCTGAGAGCCTGGGCCAGAATGTCTTTGGAGAATAAGGCCACCAAATTAAAATCAGACAAGGGATCAAAGGGGATGGGAGAGGCACAGGAAGGCACATTCACATGCCCCTTCCTCCCCTGGACCCTGAAAAGCATCTACCTCTCTCCAGGCACACCCACAGCCCCAGGCAGAGCTCTGCTGTCGGAGGCCAACAACACACCTGCAGCACTGGAGGACCTCACTGAGTCAGATCATATAATTCAGACACCCTGTGAGCATTCGTATTCTGCTCTTCAGGGGCAATATTTTGTGTTGAGGTTATCTTTAAAATGCAACCTTCCAAAAGATGGCGTTGCTTTTAAGATTATGCCATTGGGGTTGAATAAATTTCTTGGCAACCTTGTGTACAAATCTGGTCGGGGCCTCACTGTGAAGTCTGAAAAAGAGACAGATGGAACAGTCGGCCAGAAAGCCCCAGTGACAGAAACAACTATTCCCTGGAAGGGGAAAAAAAAGGGCAGAAAGGCATCTTTGTTTATTTTTACAAAATTTGGAGAACAACAGTGTCCCCCAGCTGTCTCTGCAAGATCAAACCAGCTCCAAATGGGAGTTGCTAGGTATTTGCCAACACTTGAAATCAAAGTCCAACAGGCTCGATGGCCCTGTTTCTTGTCTTTCCCTCCCTTTGTATTTCAAGATGACAATTTCATTTGTTCATTGATGCAGCCTGTCCATTCAATAAGCATTCTGATTCATCTATGAACTTCAAATTCCACTTCTAATCTAAATCAGAACACAAAAGTACATGACCCTTTCACTTCTTGCTAGGCCCTCTGGCTCATTCAAAGCAAACACTCGAAGGCAGTCTCAGAATGTCATTTAATCATGGGGTCTGCATTTTCGGCATAAGGCCATGCCCTCCAAAGTCCAACTGAGAGATCGTCAAACTGTCAACTCGCCCACTTCTCTGGGACTGATCACACACAAGTTCTCCGATCCTCCCTTCCCCTCGCCAGCCCTCAGGGAACACCAAAGTCTGTTAGGGGATTGGTACCCGTAACTCCGAAATTAGGGTTAAGGCACAGGCCTGGGACAGGGTACCAAATTTGGCCTTTGTTAGGGCCTATAAGAAACTGATAGAAAAAGTCAGTTGTGGAAAAGACATCTTTAGGCTTCATCTAAAAGTCAAACCTCTGTGAACTTCCATTTAACTGTAACAGGCCAAGTGGAAAATTTGTTTCCCTCCTTATTTATTAAAGGAAGACAACCATCAGAAACAAAAAACAAAATAATTCTGTCGGGGGCTAGTTCACCACTCTCCCATCCTGCTTCCACGGGCTATTCTTCAAAACGTGGACACAGGTGCCATGTGCAAAAATGCCACGCTGTTGGCTTACGTGGCCTCTCCGTTGTATCAGAGAAGCCAGAGCCAAAGGTAAGATGATCACTTCTGAGCCACTTTGTCTCTGCCCAGGAGCTCCCACCAGGAGGGAGCAGGCTTCTCCGGGCTGCTGCACAGTGACAGACAGGAAGAACATCTAAACTCTCTTTCAAACTTATAGAAAAAGAAAAAAACAAAACACCCACACAGTGGGGAACAATTTCCCCACTGTGTGGGTGGTGGGGCCCCAAGAGCTGTTATCTGCAAAGGGCACTTCTGGGGGTTACCCAGCTGTCACCACTGTGTGGATTCCACTCGAAAACCTCAAGCCAAGCCGTGGGGGAATGAACATCAAGAGACAATTTTTCCACTCTGTGAAAATGACTTGACTTTACAAAAATAAATTAAAACACCCTGATAATAAGTGAAATGTGTGCGGGACCTGTTGTCAAAGGCACAGTTGGTCACGGTCGTTGCTCTTCCTTGCTTGGCACATCTCTACCATTAGAATATGACTTTGTCATTCTCCACTTCCTGACCCCTCAGCACCTGACCCCACATGACATCTCTCTCTCTCTCTCTCTCTCTCTCTCACACACACACACACACACACACACACACACTCCCACACCGCACAACCAGGTCTGGCATTATTGGTCTAGCAAGAGTTAGAGGCAGAACCAGCATGTCTGAGGCAGGGGTGGGAGTCACTGGGGTGGACATGTGTTAGTACGGGGACCGGGGGAAAGGGTGTTCTAACTCTGTTCATCATAACAAGGGAGATTTGATGGCTGTAGCAAAAATGCAGAAGTATAAAAACAAAACTGGGCATCCTTTGGGCCTTAAGTCCCTCTTTTGCCATGCAAGGACTCCCCGGTTCCGGACTGTTCTGCCCCCTGTGTCTATGGCAGCCCAAGAGGCACTGCCTGCCCACCGAGTTTATAGGATTTAGTGATTCCTCTCCTCCTCTGCATACTCACGTCCTTGAAGTCCCTCCAACCCACTCCTAAGTGAACCCATCCTCCCAATGCTGCCATCTGGAGCCACGCTCACCCCTCCCTTCCCTTCATCCCACCCCCATCTACTACAGGAATCTCACACCATTGTTCTTGGCCCGGGTCCTCCTGTTAGAATTTGGGAAACAGACCTGGTGATTAGAACCTCAAGTCCCAAACCTTGTTTCCAAAAGTATCCTTACCCACACAAAGAGGACCTAGGAAGCCCTCAATTCCAGCATCTGGGTTCTGGGTAGACATGACAATAGAAATGGAAACCATTTCTCAATAGCAACTGTGAGGTTTGAAGGGGACCCAGAACTACATACACTTAGGCTACAACCCATTTTAAAAAGTAACCAACAGAAGAACAGTATGGCGATTGCTCAAAAACCTAAATATGCAATTACCATGTGATCCAGCAACTCCACGTCTGGGTATATACCCAAAAGAATTGAAAGCAAGGTTTCAAAGAGATTTTTATATGCTCATGTTTATAGCAGCATTATTCACAATAGCCAAAGGCAGAAGC
This sequence comes from Ailuropoda melanoleuca, assembly GCF_002007445.2. Taxonomy (NCBI): domain Eukaryota; kingdom Metazoa; phylum Chordata; class Mammalia; order Carnivora; family Ursidae; genus Ailuropoda; species Ailuropoda melanoleuca. Next base: position 109,069,340 of record NC_048221.1, read on the forward strand.
AACCCAAACGTCTGTTGACAGATGAAAGGATAAGCAAAAAGTGATATATATATATTTATATATCCATATAGATATATAGATACACACACACACACACACACACACACACACACACACACACGTAGTGGAGTATTATTCAGCCTTAATAAGGAAGGAAATCTGACACATGCTACAACATGGTTGAATCTTGAGGACATGATGCTGAGTGAAAGAAGCCAGACACAAAAAGACAAATACTGTTTAACTCCACCTATATGAGGACACTATCAAATTCAGAGACAGAAAGTAGAATGGAGGTTACCAAGGGCTGGAGGCAGTGGGGGTGGGGAGTCAGCGTTCAATGAGTATTGAGTTTCACTTTGGGAAGACAAAAAAGTTCTAGAGATAGATGTGGTGATAGTTGCATAAGAATGTGAATGTACTTGATATCACTGAACTGTATACTTCTTAATCGTTTTTCAGGGTTAAAATAACAAATTTTATGTTAGGTGTATTTTACCAAAAAAAAAAAAAGTGGTCAACAGAAAGATTGAAGCTTCAATTAATCGAAATAAACTAGCAGGATTTTTTTTTTTAAAGAAGAGACACAACCAGAAACCCACACCCTTTATCTTCCTCCTTCTGAGGACAGAGGTGGGTGACAGGGTCAGGCAGCAGGAGGGACAGAAGAGTCTCCACCAATCCAGGGAGGCATTGGTAACCATATAGAACGATGCTAGGCGCCTGCCCTGGCCGAGGGCGGGGTGAGCAGGAATCTCCTCTGCAACACAGGCCTGACCCCCACATAAACACGGGGGCAAAGTCACCACCCAGCCTTCCGTCAGGTCTACCCGGCTCTGCTATCTTACCTGATGCCCTGACTCGAAAAGACTGATAGCTGGCAAAAGTCCCTCAGCCTCACCAAGGATTAAAAAGAAGCTTTCTTCTCCAGCTCCATAGAGACTCTGAGTTTCTGCACCAGTTAGAACTCTCCACAGAGCCACAGGGTAACCGTCACCATCGCAGAAACAAGCACATGTTTGTTTTCCGAACTAGAGCAAGACCTTAGCTTTCTCAGGGAAGAGGCACCTTTAGCTCTCATGCGGAAGGAGGCAGCTACTTTTCTTGAGAAGAGGGACTCAGATATAAGGAAAGTTCCACCAATAGGAAAAGAATGGAAAGGGCAATATCTGCCGTCCCACACACACCCCACCCAGTATGCAGCCCACATGAGAGTCCAGGGCCCACTGTCCACACCAGGCTTCCCAAGTGCAGAGCAGCTGTAGGTCCTGTCCGTGGCAGTGGCCTGGCCCTGCTGACAAGGGAACAGGTGCTTCTGCAGGACGTTCAGCCTGGCCAGGCGTGAACATCAGGCACACCCACGATCCCCAAACATCAAAGTATGCCGCGCTCCTCTGGAACAGCGTTCTTCCAAGAGTATCCAGAAACGTCCAGCGTGAACACTTTCTTCCCACACACTCATTCCCAGTTCCGAGTGGTTCTCACCCAGTCCTGCCATCTTCCTGCTCTACCCCACACAGGGCACCAACAGCACTTCAAGGCCTCTCTGACTGCCCACTTTGTGGCTCAAGTCACAGCTGGATGTAAACGAGTACATGCAACCTGCTACAAGCATTTGTAGAAGGCAATCTCGTTGGAGGTAACTACGGTTCGTTTGTGGAGAGCTGGCCAGATGTCCCAAGCTAACCAGTGGGTGGCACTTTGGGGAGGCTGTGAGCAGTCTGTGTAAGGATGGGAGGGACACTGCTTTGTTGCCCCTCCATGGAGATGGGATCTTTCACTAATTCAACATCTTAATACATTTTGATGAATATTAATACAAGAAACCAACACTTTTCATAAACAGTGCACTTGAGAAACAGGCAGAAGTCACGAAGCAAGACAAACAATGGAGCTTTTAGCCATTCTCAGATGTAAGACGGGGGCCCCCATGGAGGGGCCAGGGGCTTCACTAACAAGCCTTCACCCAGCTTTCTGTTTGCCTGGCCTCCACCTCTCATGCAGGACATCCCTGATTTCTGTTCTTATCCCTAGACAGAATACATTACCCAGAAATTACCCTACAGCAGTCCATTTTTTGTTTTATAAGAAATGCACTACCTACCACCACTTTTACATAGAAACCCTAGTCCTCCAAATAGCCAGTAACCTTCACCAGTCAAGCCACCAGAACAATTCTAATTGCTGTGAATTGATATCATGGGTACAGCGGCCACCAAAATTAAGCTCAAAAACCCACAGACTTGAGCAAACCAAAAGCTATAAACCAGTAAGATTATGTCTTAAGAAGAAAAAAAAAATTAACTTTACCTGTGGCTGTAGCGAATGGCTATCGTCAACCCAAGCTGTAATTTAAAAGAGGGAAAAAATACATATTAAATAATATTCAGAGTATGCTGAATTCACAAGAAAATTAACTTAGTATAATCCATTATTTTTTAAACATTTCCTAAAATCTCCTATTGCTTACGCTTCATAAATAACACCTTTTAATGATAGATCTTTAGTTTCAGCACAGGTCTTAAAGGATAGCCATATTTTGAAAGGGTCTTAGAGACACCTAAAATATTTCATGTGTCTCTCAAATTAGACAGCTGTCTCTCATCTGGAAGACCTTCCATAACAGAGCTCTTTTTTTTTTTTTTTTGCTTTTTTTTCTTTCTTTTTTTCTTTACATTTTTTTTAATTTAATTTTTAAATTTTTTATTGAGATATAACTGACAAATTGTACATATTTAATGTATACAATGTGATGATTTGCTATACATATGCAGTGTGAAATTATTACCATACATTATCACATTAATGAACACATCCATCACTTCACATAGTTACTTTTTTTTTTTTCTTTTTTTGGTGAGACCACTTAAGATCTACTCTCTTAGCAAATTCAAGTATACAATACAGTATTGTTAACTCTAGCCACCAAGCTGTGCATTAAATCTCCAGAGCCTATTCATCTTACAACTCAAAGTTTATACCCTCTGACCAACACCTCCCCACTTCCCCCACTCCCAGCCCCCGGCAACCACCATTCTACTCTCTGTTTGTATGAGCGAAACAGGGCTCTTTCAGCTCTGAGACAAAGCCATGAAAGGGCGGGATTTAGCGTGTGGCTGAATCTGAGGTTTGCCATACCCGGGTCTAGGGAGGAGTTCTTTTCCTACCCCTCTGCACCAGGAGTGCCGAGTGGAGACCAGGCCATGAGGGGGACTGACCACCTGGGCCAGAGTCTTGCCAGGGGGATCTGCACAATCTTCACACTGATCCCATAAGCCCAAGGCCAGCAAATTGCGCCTCTGAGGACAGCAAAGAGATTAAGCCTGCAATGCATGTGTGACATCAAGAGAAGTGTATACCATCGCTGGACACAGCGACAAGTGGAGACCAAGGTGACACCATGATTTCCTTTTTACTCTGTGGGGGTGTCATGGAAACCTCTCAAGCATAAGCAGGGGTCGAATCATACGGCAGGGACCCCAGCTAGTTCGTACAAGTTCAGTAGCGGATTCCAGGAAAGTCAGGCCACGTGAGTTCAATGGCTAACTGTATGGGCATCAAGTTACTTAAACTCTCAGAGCCGCAGTGTTTGCAATTATATAATGGGCAAATAATTATTTTCTCGTATAAGGATTAAACAATTTTTCTATTTTTGTGTTTACACCTGTGTGTACACACACGTGTGCCTACTGCCTATAGATAGGAAAAACTCTATAAATAGTTAATTACCACTACTATCACTATATACAGGCAATACTTCATTTATGAAAATGTTTTCATTTTCCAAAAATTTTTTTAAAGATTTTATTTATTTACTTCTTTTGAGAGAGAGAGACAGAGAGCGCGAGTCAGCAGGTGAGGGGGGATGAGGAACAGAGGAAGGGGGAGAGAGAGACTCCCAAGCAGACTCCCCGCTGAGCACAGAGTCCAACACAGGGCTCGATCTCAAGTCCCTGAGATCATGAGCTGAGTGGAAATCAAGAGTTCGATGCTTAACCCACTGAGCCACCCAGGCGTCCCTTCATTTTCCAAAATTTAATTTTTAAGTTAGGACTTGGAACTTAGAAAGTATTTCATCATGTAAAAATGATGACCAGCCTCAACCATGCCTATATAAGCCTCATCAATCCACTTGTGGTTGAACTATGGCACTATTAGTTTAAGGAGCTCACAGCAGTTAAAAATCCAAGCATCATCAGGGCCGAAGTCTACCCAGCTGAACCTTCACATCCCTGAACATGTCACTGGCAATTCCCCCGATGTCGGCCCCAGTGGTGGTGGGGGGTGGAAGCTGTCACTTCCATGGGGCTGTCCTGGACCCCAGATGACACAAGGGTCCCTGGGCAGTGGGAGGGTAGAGGGGGTGATGAAGAGACAAGGGGAGGGAGAGTTACGAGAAGTAAAATCATTGGGATGAATATAATATGTCAACTATATTTTAATTGATTTTTTTTTTTTAAAAAGGAAAGCAAGCCCAACACCTTAGTCCAGCTTGACACACTCCAGAATCCCCCAGCTACTGTTCGAACAGCTCAGCTCCAGAATAATTTGGCTGTGTGTTACCACCATGCATACCGCAAATGCAGAACCGACATCAGTGAGCCAGGACTGGGGGGGGGGGATAGGCTTAATTTTACAAAAAGATTATCTAGAAGTGAAGGCATGAAATATATAACATTAAGGTGATTTCATATCACACTCACCTGAAGTATTCAATTATCTGTCAGCTGAACCGGGAATATACTTTTTTGAGATTTAAGCAAACGGAAAAGGAAGATGCCTCAGGACAATCAAGAATTTGAAGAACAGGGGCGCCTGGGTGGCGCAGTCATTAAGCGGCTGCGTTTGGCTCAGGGTGTGATCCCAGCATTCTGGGATCAAGCCCCACATCAGGCTCCTGTGCTAGGAGCCTGCTTCTTCCTCTCCCACTCCCCCTGCTTGTGTTCCCTCTCTCACTGGCTGTCTCTGTCAAATAAATAAAACAAAATCTTAAAAAAAAAAAAAAGAATTTAAAGAACAAGGAGGAAATTATTTAGGGAAGGAAATAAAAACAGAAAATGCAGCCAAAAGATCAGGATGAGCAATTTACGATTTCACATGCCACGTAACTTTACATTTCCTAGAGTTAAAAAGTTCTGGCTTCCAGTGAGGCTAATTATAAGATAATTTTACCAACTGAAAATTTTGATAAGCTTTAGAGTACTGCTTAATTGGTGGCTTTTCCACAGTTGAAAGATATGCCTTTGCTGGAGTGGGGAGAGAAAATGGGCGTGGGAGGGACAAAAATAAGAAAAAAGCAGAGGAAGTCTTTCGGTGGTAGCCGTGCTGGTTAAAAGAGGCTGGGTGATAAATCCTTCACAGAGATGAATTTCAATTAAGCACTTTTATTTGTCTTTTCCTGGCTTCTGAATCAAATATGTTTTATTGTCATTTTAAAAAGGACGTCTTTGTGAAGGACGAGTGCGAATCAGGGAATCACACCGACCCGCCCCAGCATCCCGCGGGTCTCTGTGTGAACAGGCCAGGTAACAACATGCTAGGGACGAAATGATCTGAACCCATGCAAAGGGCCTGGAGCTTGGTGGGAACCGACCTGTGTGGTGGATGGGAATAGGGCACTGCAAAGTCATTCTGGAAACATGGCTTGAACTCCACACGGAATGCACCGGATCCAATTAGGCAGCCCTGACAAGACACTGGAACGGTGTAGTAGTCCTCATAAGGCCTTGCCGTAAAGTCCCAGGTTGGAACATGAGTAAGGGGACTGTGTCTATTCCTCCTCCTCCTGCATATTATCTGACCCTAGACAAGGCAGGGGAGGTAGAAAATTCTCTGAGGCTTCTGTACCATAGCAAATACAAGACAAAGGCAACTGTGTAATCTGCTGAGAGATGGCCCAGAGATAATCTTCTGCCCTGGCATTAGGAACCTAGCTAGTCAGGCCTCTCTGAGCCGTCGCCGTTGCTAAGAAGCATCAGCAACTCAGAAATGCTTTAAACAAGTCTCACTCCTGCCTGTGTCTGCACAGACATGCATGCAACCATGCACTAGTGCAGACTTTATAACCAGTTTACACATGCACGTGCACACAGATGTACATACGTGTGCGCACTGAGACCCAACTCACCCATGCGGGTGCGCACACTTTTGCATGCATGCGTATCCACGCTCACACATATGCGTGCACATGCATACCACTCGTGTGTGCACATGTCCCAATGAGCATGTGTTCATATACGCACACATGCACGCACATGCTCACACAGCACTCAGATGCAGACATATGCAGGCACCGGCACATATGCACACATACACATTCTTACAGACATGCACACATGCACTGACCCACGCGCACAGACGCTCTGGCATTCAGAGAGGCCCACAGAGCCCCCTGAGACAAAGGGAGGCCTCAGACAATTGACCCTTTTGTTGCTGGTCTCAGCAGGAACCCAGAGGAGAGAGAGGAGGGAGGCCTAGGGGTTGGCCCCCTGACCCCAGCCCAGCCAGGGCAGAGGCCCAGGGACATGGAGGTCAGCTGGAGTTTTGTGCTGCTGCCCTCCCTGGAGAACAACCCCCCAGGACATACTGTAAATATTACCAGAATGCACTTAACAAACTCCCACTCAGAGTCCTTCTTTTTAGATTTACACAATTTGTTAATAACAAAATTAAATCACATTTTAATGGCAAGGAAAGAGTAATTTAACATTTTTCAAAATCTCCACCAGCTACAAAAACCTTTTTCCTGCTGCTTCGGCCTAAAATTGCTCCTTTTTTGGAACAGCTGACTGAGGCAGCTGTTTTGTATCACATCTGAGGGTTTTCCATATGACCCAGGGAGCTCAGACAACAGGCAGACCTTGCTGCATTAAAGAGTAATCCGAGAATAATTTGCCATAAAACCCCCCAAAGTGCACCAGCTGTAGCCGGATACGCCCTATAAAGCACCACGTAGACTGCATGGATCTTGTAAAATAATCATAATAATTCTAGAAAACGCATTTTTAAAACACCTTTAAAAAATTTTTTTTAAGGAAAGAAATGGGTGACACTGTCTTAGGGCACTTCTCTTACATGGGTTCCCTTCCCTGTCCACAGGGTGTCACTAAGCGTCTCTTGCCCACTTGACCAAGGGTGCCTGTGTTGTTGGGACCCCCCTTCTTACAGGTCCACTGTGCTACGTGTTTATGACGTGCTGTCACACTCACAAGCCAGCCGAGAGCTGGTGAGGAGGAAGAGTCCATTAAATGCCAGTCCCAAAGTGGCCCTGCTGGTGAGTGGTGGTGCTCCAAGTCTGGGCCCAGAACCTTCTAGATTGGGCTGATATGCTGGCAGGGGCTATGACCAAGAGTCATTCCCATTTTCAGGGTCAGCTACCAACCAGCCACTGCCCCGATGCTAGCACTCCCTATTCCTCAAGAAAATCTGGAAACCAAGGGCTTTAGTATGAAAACTCCCACGTTTTAAATGCATATGGACTCTGGGAAACAAACTGAGGGCTTCAGAGGGGAGGGGGGTGGGGGAATGGGATAGGCTGGTGATGGGTATTAAGGAGGGCACGTATTGCATGGTGCACTGGGTGTTATACACAAGTGATGAATCATGGAACTTTACATCAAAAGCTAGGGATGTACTGTATGGTGACTAACATAATATAATAAAAAATATTAAAAAATAAAATAAAATAAATGGATTTGCATATTTTTCAAATAATGTGAGCCAAATAAAATATATCAGTGGAATTTGGCCAGGGGGCCACCAGTCTGCAACCTCACTTTACACCTTCCATATTGCCAAGTCTCTCCTCCCTGCGTTCTCAAATCTTCAAATCTGAGTTAATTAGCTTGTGACAAATCTAGAAAAAGCTTTCATGTTATTCATGAGTCTTCTTTCTTTTTCATATAATTATGTGAAGATTTTCTTTAATTTACTCCTTTTTAAGTTTCATGGGTCCAAAGGGTCCATCACAAAATAAACTCCAAAAAAAAAAACTTGTTGCTTATTTTCTTCCTGCAGTTTTCAACTATTCCTTCCCCTTTTATGGGAAATATGGAAAAGGAGCCTGAAGGGGAGAAGAAGAAGCATGGTGTGGACAGAATCTCACACAAACAGAGCCACAGTGTGCTGACACCAGGAAGCCAGCACAGGGAGAAAGTAATCCACCAAATGGTTCCTTAACCCCTTCCCTGGCTGTCTTTCCAACACTGTTATCCCCTGATAATAACTAGGACCCCCTTGCTCCCCACACAAGCACCATCCAGGACTGCTCTTTCCACAGGCATCACCCCAGTTCTTCCTGGCCTCCCATGCCTGACTCTCAAACCCCTGCCACGACTCACTAGTTCTTAGCCTTGGCACCTGTCTAGGGCTTTCTTAGGCACTTGCTACTTCCTCTGAAAAATTAACTGTGCTAAACAGATGCTTATGGTCAGTAGCAATGAGCTTTGGGGTCAAGTGTCCTGACTTTTCTTGCCTTCTCTTCAATGTAAAATGGCGTTGTTGTACGCAGATTAACTTAGACCTCAAAGATGAGGACCAGCAAGGATCCTCGTCTCCCAGGAATTTGTGAGAAATGCAGATTCTTCAGCCCTAATTCTACTGAATCAGAAACTCTGGGGTGTTTTAGCCATTCGTCTAGGGCTAGGTTTAGAAGCACTGAATGAGACGATGTACGGAAATAACATAGCAGTATGCTTGGCGTAGATGACTCTTGTTACCAGCGGTCGTGGTGATGATGATGTCACAGCACATAGTAAAGCTATTTGCACTTTACATGCTCTTAATGTCCTTTCAGTGTCCTCCACTCAACTTCAGGGATTCTCATCACTGCGAGTTCAGGCAGGCTCATGGGCAGGCCTGAGGGTATGTTTTGGGAAACGAGGCCTCCCGCTGCTCCCGGGTGATCACCCAGTCATCAGGGAGAGGTGTGTGCACCCTGCTGAGGTCCACTGTTTGCTGCTGGCCTGCAAGGACACGGCCAGCTTCCTGGAGGCCAAGGGTGAGTCTCCACAGGCGGCAGCCCTGTCCTCCCTTTTGCCATTCTCCTCGAAAGAGGGAGAACACAGCAAGAAAGGCAGGAGGAAGAAAAACGGCAACATATTTTTCATTACTGAGTTTATTTGGTGATATTATCCTTCCTTGGTCCCTTAAAATTAAGGGAAAAAAAACTCAAAAAAATCAAGAAAAAGACACACTAACATTTAGGGAAAGAAAGGGATATGCATAACGTGTAGGATCTTTTCAGATTTGTCAGAAACCTAGCAATTCAGATCTGAAACTTTCAAAACCTGATGTAAAAGATAAGTTGCTAAATCAATGGAAATTAACATTGAACGAACATTGAAATGTAGGCAGCAGTTGTTTAACCAACCTAAGAAAACAGGTTGTTTTTAAGACTCTCAGCCCCAAATGACTAAAAAGGTAAGACCAATGATGGTGCTGTTCCTCACTGCTGTCCCCAAGAACCTGAGCCACACACGGTCTTTTTGGACTAAACATCTTGCTTAAAAAACAACTAGATGGGTTTTCACAAGGACTTGCGTTGGCCCGCAATTCACCCGAAATGAAAACATTTGTTAACCTTGACTTGCTGCCCCACAGTTAGAGCACCGTGGACCCATTCTGCTAGGCATTTTCCAGGGACCAAGCCCCGTGCGCTGTGGGGCTCTGGCAGGGGAGGAGCCCCCTGCTCTCTACCTCAATGCCCTCCTTTGCGGAGATGACAGTAACTGTGGTCCCCAGGAGACACAGGGAAGGAAGGTCTCAGGGCCTGGCAATGGTAAGGGCTTCAGGAGGCTGGCTTTTGTGTTTGTCGTTGTCATTAAGTGGCCATGGTCTATGTCACAGCACCGTGAGTGTGCAGCAGGGCCTGGTTCTTCTTTGCGTGCCTGGTACCCAGAGCTGGACAGTCAGCTTCATGAACTACTGAACTCGCTCCAGGGAGTTCCTCTGATGCTTACAGTTTGTTCACGAATGCATTTTAGGTTTTAGGTTTCAAACAAAATAATTGTGGATTTTGGTTTCTTTGCTTCTCATGATAGGAACTGTTGGGTGTTCTATAATATCATGAATCACACCCTCTTGTCCCAGAAAGCCTACCTTCAATGTAAAAGAAATCAGCATGACAATGGACTTGGATTCTGGGTGCAGCCTACATCACAGAATACCTAACCCAGAAAACTCCGGAACTTTCAGTGGCAAATACTACTTAAGTGAAAACTTGATTACTAAGTCAAAGTGTCAGCCAGGAGAGGAGGAGGAGGCTAAAGAGAAGAAAAGGAAATGTACAAAGGGGAAAAAATAGGTGACGCCCTCAAATGCAGACAATAACAAAAACATTTGAGGGCATTTCTAAGGTGGATTTGGGGCTGTTAAATGCAAGAAAACAAAAGGCTGTTCATAGCCTGTCACAGCAGCTTAGAGACCCCACCACAGCTTGCAGACCCACTCTGACCCCCCAGACCCCCCATCAGGGTCAAGAGTAAAACTCCCAGGAAAGGATCTCTCTTTTTATTGTAAAATACAAAAATAGTTTGAAGAAGCTTATTTCAAAGAAAGAAAAACACTTTCCTCCTTCTAATTTTTACCTACTTTCTCATCTAATCTTCACACACACAAAAAAAATTACACAAAACACATAAACAGACAAACAAAAATCCCTCTGCCCAGGCTTACAGTATATAGGCTAAAATAAAGCATTCTATGAAATATGTCAGCAGCTATTAAAAACGGTACGGTAGATCCATTATTGAAGTAATAATGTATTTTTAAATTACACTTTTTAGTATGAGATAATTGTAGATTCACATGCAGGTATTAGAAATTACCCCAAAGATACAGACATAGTGAAGAGAAGGGCCATATGCACCCCAATGTTCATAGCAGCATTGTCCACAATAGCTAAACTCTGGAAGGAGCCAAGATGCCCTTCAACAGATGAATGGATAAAGAAGATGTGGTCCATATGTACAATGGAATACTACTCAGCCATCAGAAAGAACAATTACCCAACATTTGCAGCAACATGGACAGGACTGGAAGAGATTTTGCTAAGGGAAATAAGCAGAGAAAGACAATTATCATATAGTTTCACTTATTTGTGGAACATAAGGAATAGCAGAGAGATCAGTAGGAGAGGGAAGGGAAGAATGAATGGGGGGTAAACAGAAGGGGGAATGAACCACGAGAGACTATGGACTCTGGGAAACAAACTGAGGGTTTCAGATGCGGGGGCGGGGGTTGGGCTAGGCCAGTGATGGGTATTAAGGAGGGCACATATTGCATGGAGCACTGGGTGTTATATGCAAACAATGACACATGGAACACTACATCAAAAACTAAAGATGCACTGTATGGTGACTAATATAACATAATAAAAAAATTTTTTTTAAATTAAAAAAAATTATATAAAGAAATAGTATAGAGAGTTCCCATGTATCCTTTAACAGTTTTCTCCAATGGTAACATCTCACATAACTACACTACAATATCACAATGAGTATATTGACATCAATACAGTCCAGTTATAGAACGTTTCTGTCACCATAAGGATCTCTTGTATTGCCCTTATAAATGCACCCACTTGGCTCCCATAATCACTCACTGTTTAGCCCCTGGCAATCATCAATCTGTTCTCCATTCCTGTAATTTGTCATTTCAAGAATGTAATCATACAGTATGTAGCCCTTTGGGATGAGATCTTCTCATTCAGCATAATTCTGTCAAGATTCATCCAGGTGGTTACATGCACCAATAGTTCATTCCTTTTGATTGCTGAGTATTTCATGGTATGGACATACCACAGTCTATGAATCTGTTGAAGGACATATAAGTTATTTGCAGTTTGGGGCTATTATAAATAAAGCTGCTATGGAGACGTGTGTAGGAATTTGCATGAATATAAGTTTTCATTTCTGTAAGATAAGCGCCATAAAATTTCTACATATGCGTTGTGAAATTTACTCCTAAGCATTTCTTTTTTAAAAGCAATTGTAAATGGTATTTTTTTCAGTGTTCACATATTTATTGTTAATATATAAAATTGCAGTTGATTTTTGTTTGTTTATCTTGTATCCTGCAACATTGTTAAATTCATTTATTAGTTCCAGGAGCCTAAATAGGCTCCATGGGCTTTCTATGTAGACAATTATGTCTCCTACAAATAGAGTCAGTTTTATTTCTTCCATTCTTATCTATACACCTTTTTCTTTCTTTGTAGTGAGAGCAGACATCCTTGCCTTGTTCCCAAGTTTACAAGGAAAGCATTTAGTTTTTGACATTAAGTATAATGGTAGCTACAGTTTCTTTTTTAGATGCTTTTAATCAAGTTGAAGAAAGTTTTTCGATTCTTATTTTTCTGAGAGTTCTTTTTTTTTAAGATTTTATTTATCTGACAGAGAGAGAGACAGCCAGCGAGAGAGGGAACACAAGTAGGGGGAGTGGGAGAGGAAGAAGCAGGCTCCCAGCGGAGCAGGGAGCCCTATGCAGGGCTTAATCCCAGGACCCTGGGATCATGCCCTGAGCTGAAGGCAGACACTTAATGACTGAGCCACCCAGGCGCCCCTTTCTGAGAGTTCTTGTCATGAATGGGTGTTGAATTTTGCCAAATACTCACTTAAAAAACACTTATCTTCCTTCTAACTACCCCATACCTTCTCCTCCATCTAGTTTTTACCATAAAAAAATTTACACAAATTTAAGATTTTATTTATTTATTTGACAGAGAAAGCGAGAGAGGGAACACAACCAAGGGGAGTGTGAGAGGGAGAAGCAGGCTTCCCGCCAAGCAGGGAGCCCAATGCAGGGCTCGATCCCAGGACCCTGGGATCATGACCTGAGCCGAAGGCAGACGCTTAACTGACTGTGCCACCCAGGAGCCCCTACACAAAACAAATTTAAAAAACAAAACAAAACAGGTCCTCTGTTCAGGTATATAGAACATAGGCTAGGATGAGGCTTTCAATCAAACATGAGCACAGCTGTTAAAGAGTACAGTAGATTCACTGTGAAAGGAGATACAACATATTTTTAAGCAAAAACAAACAAAATAAAACAAAAACAAATCAACTGTAGATACAATGTAGATGTGTGTAATATGTGTTGAGGTGATATTTGATATTAGATGATTATCTATATAATTATAAGGAAAGAAGTCTGGAAGACTACCAAATTATTGGGTGGGAAGGGATGAGGTAGAAAAGGACCTTCACTCTTTTATATTCTTGTTAATGTGTAGTTTGAATGTTTTAACATAAGCTGGTAGTGAATGCTGAGTTTCAAAAAATATCTAATAAAGAAAAAACATGGGGAAAAATCACAGTGCAAAATGCTATGAACCACGTACATTTTTGCATACCCGAATGCAATTTTTATCTTAAGATGCTGTCTTTGTCAGCCTAAAACATGAATGCCTTGGCAGAGAGATACTATTAAACTATGTTCCACCTCCACTCATGGATAAAAAGGACAAAAATTCAAAACAAAGACTCAAGAAAGGAGGTAAAAAGGGACGCCAGGGTGGCTTATTCTATTAAGCATCCAACTCTTGATTTTGGCTCAGGTCATGATCTCAGGGTTGTGAGATTGAGCCCTGCATCGGGCTCCACCCTGGGCATGGAGTCTGCTTGAGATTCTCTGTCTGCCCCATCCCTACCGTCTCCTCTAAGAAAGGAAGAAAGGAAGAAAGGAAGAAAGAAAGAAAGAAAGAAAGAAAGAAAGAAAGAAAGAAAGAAAGAAAGAAAGAAAGAAAAAGAACGGTGGGTGGAAGGAAGGAAGGAAGGAAAGAAGGAAGGAAGGGAGGGAGGAAAAAAACAAGGTTATAATCTCTTGGGGTCACCCCCACCCCAAACAAATTCTCACAGAGGTTTGTCATGATTTGAATTTTTAGGTCAGTATAATCTAAAGGTGGTAACTTCAGACTTTGACGTCAGAGAAGAGAATTTGTCTGAAATGATGGATGTGAAAGAAGCAGTGACTAATATGCCTGCACGCACACGCACACACACCTAGCAGAGTGGAATAAAGACATCTTTCTTCTTCTTCTCCTGCCTCAGACTAGGTTCATGGAAGGACACAACCAGACAAAGAAAGCCCTGCTGAAGTGTGATCATGTGGTCATAGAGAAGAAATGGAGCAGGAAACACAAGAGCCAAAACACTTTCACTAGTTTATAGACATTGCTATGACCCATCATTGCCTCATCAGGAGACAGAGGAAAAATTCTGAGTTTTCTCAATATTTCCAGAACAATTCTCCAGGGTGTCTTCTCTTCCTCTGAAGAGAAAGAACAAACTTCCCAAGGAGTAACCAGGTCCAAGAGACACAGCTAAGGGTAGACCAGCACATCCCACAGCTATCGGTGAAGTATGAGACTACTGCTAACTGCCACCTTGACCCAACAAAGACCCCAAAACACAAACCCACCACTTGATGTTGGTGCTACTTAGACTGTAATGCACTGCCACTCCAAATTGGGATGGGGATGGAGTATGAAGAGCTTAGTAAGTAAAAAAAACTCTGACAGACATAAAAGGGAAAGTCACTAAATAACATAACAAATACCAAACATATAGAAAAATATTTAACCTCATCAGAAACCCCCAAAATGGAAATTTAAACAGTGAGACAGTACAAGTTGGTGATTACCCATGGCAAGGTCTCCCCAAAGACCCTACCTAAATTCCAACCACAGCGCCAGCATTTCTGAACCATATGACCTTGGGCAAATCACTCAATCTCTCCATGCCTCAGTTTCCTTGCTCTAACCTGAGGATATCAACTGTCACTCCCTCCCAGCCTTTTTGAGAAGGCTGTATCAGGTGATGCACTCAAAGCACTCCACAGTGTTAGCACAAAATGATCATTCAGTATCTGTTAGTCATTGTTGATAGTTACAGCAATTAGATCTAGAAAAAAAGTCTGGTAGTAACAAATGCCAGAGTGGAAGGAACACATTCACACCTGTTGGCATAGCCCATTTGGAAAACAACTTGACAAAATGTATCAAGAAGTCATGACACTATTAATACCTTCAGATTGTCCCCAAGGAAATAATATAAAAGCGAAAATCCAAGGATGAACACTAAAGTCCTATTTACAAAGGTAAAAAAAAATTTTTGAAATAATGTAAATATTACCAATAATTATAAGAATAATTAAGTCAATACAATACTTTAACTCAATATTTTGCTGCCACTAAAACTTACAATTAAGAAAAACATATAGCAACAGGGGATTCAAGATCAGGATGTCATATAAAAAAAGCAGAACATAAACAATAAGCATTTCAACACTGAGGTAACAACCACATAACAAAATAAAACATGTGACTCCCTCTCATCCTCAGTTCACCCACCCAAACACTCTTCAGCCCCAGTCAGTATCTCTAGATTTAAAAAAAAAAATCTCCAGATGAGTTGTTCTAAGCCTGGCCCCTTCCCATTAGCCCCATTGTCACCTCCTTGAGAATGTCACTTTTCCTCACAGGAAGTACAGGAAGAGCTTTTTAAGGGGCTGCCTTTCTTCAGATGAAAAATCAGAGCTGATCACACCATTGCATCTTGTGGAAGACGCATGTGGGACTCCCAGTGGCCAAGTGATAAAGCCAAGACCCTAAGGCTACCTCACCTGTCTCTTTGCCCCTTTTTCAACCATTCCATCTCTTTCATTCCTACCCAGGACATAAAATCACCCCAGGCTCCCCAACACAATGTACTGTTTCACTTCCTTTCATATCCCATCTCCCTCAATGCTCTTCTCTCCTCATTCACTTTTGAAAACTCCCATTCATCCTATACACTCCTTCAGATATCACAACACCTAGGTGGCTTCAATGCCCCACTCTGCCTTTTATCAGTTCTTCATCTGGCTAATTCTGCGTGGCACATGCAAGAGCTACAGTCTGTACACAGATCTCCCCACCATCCTGCAAGCTCTTGGAGAGTGGGTATTTCTCTTCTATCCCAAGCTGAGTCCAGTACCACATGAACAGCAGGAGCTCAATGAGCATTTGCTGAAAGTATGGGTTTTATATTCATTTCATTAATGTTTTTATGCAGTTGTCTGTGTTTCTAACTCACATCAAGCCCATATTTTACTCCCTGATTTGGACAGTCAACAGAACGGCCAACCCAGTGGCCTCCCTGTTCTGCTAGAGCCACACAGCAGCCAAGAACATTCTGCATCCTCACCATGGTGAAGGAGACATATCTGTATAAGGCACCCAACTAGGTTATTTTTTCCAGGAGCCTAAGAAAAGATTACAGGATGAACTGAACACCAAAGATTCTAATTGCTGTTTAAAAGTCAAGAGAGAAAAAAACAAAACAACATGCCCCAAACTCAGAAAACTGTTTGGATGTCTTCAAACTTTAACCTGACAGTTTGTAACACCAGCATGTCCATTGCATTGTTTTGGTTCAATGGCCAACAATGACAAAGTTGTATTATGTTTCTCTACTGTGGTAACTGCCCATTAAATGCATGTGAAATACAGGGTTCCAAACCCATCATCAATGTTTATAAAAAGCCCATTGTGTACAAGACACTGAGGAGGGCATAAAGAGGTACATGGCATTGTCCCTGAGCTCAGAAAGCACCACATAAACCAAGGAAATAGCTACACTACCCACTGTGTGAAGTGCCAGGAGTTCATAGGAGGGTGATCTTGCTGTGAGAGAGATTGATCAAGAAACCTCCACAAAGGAGCTGGGACTTGAGCTGGGTCTCAAGGGATTGGCAGGATTCAGATAGCTATGGAGAACAGGGGAGGGCATCATGGGGGGAACCTCAGCATCAGCAATAGTTTAGCAGTAATAAATTTGAGTCAGGCAGGAAGTTTGGACAATACTACCACTGGGTGCATCCACTGAGCACTTTCCATAAGTCAAATTTGGGGCCAAGAGCTGCAGAAAGCTAAGCCTATCAACAACTCTGAGAAGAAAGTATGATTGCCCCCATTTTTGGACGGGGAGAGGAAGATTCAGAGAATATGCTACTTTGCCTAAGGTCATACAGCTACAAAGTGACTGAAAGCCTGAGGATATTTGGGACTGGAGTATGGTGGGTCTTGAGTACAATGCTAGACATTGAGAATATGATCCTGAAACAATCAAGAGATGCTGAATGAGTTAGGGAGACTCTGTGATGCTTCTAAAAGACTCACCTTGCCCTTTACCTAAGAGGAATGGGAAGAGAACGAGGCAAAGAGAGAAAACTTTGCTTTAATGTGTTATATTTTTTCCAAAGATGACTTTTATCCTATGTTGATGAATAACTAAATCAGAAATGGTAAATTAAACAGTTACACAGTTTTGTGGGGATGGGCTAGGGCTGTCACTGTCCTTTTCCATCAGACTTCCCTACTCTTCTCAGGTGAGTACTGTAGAGCAATCTCTAAAACTTCTGGAATACTTGGCACTCCTCAATATCTCACCTCTCCTCCACATCTTCCTGCCACTGGATATACCCAGAAACATGACCCAGGCTTCAGTCAACCACAGGAAGAAACAGAAATCATGCTACTACCAAGGAAATGAAGTTTTTCAAGATTCCAAGAAAAATCTTAGCTGAGGGCCCAAAACATTTCTCCACCAGGACCTCAGAGCAATGTACAGGGGTACAAGGACATTTGATACAGCATTATCTCTAAAAGTGAAACTTTGGAAACAACATAAATATCCACCAGGAGGGGTCTGGTTATAGTGGACTACTAGGCACTATTAAAAAGACTGAGGAAGTTGTCTGTATGCTCACTTGGAAAGATCTCCAAGAAATAATGTTAGGTGAAAAAAAGCAGGCAGAAATTCATTTCTAATATGGCAGTGTAAGCCCTCTCCAGATGGAAACGCCCACAGGTTGCAGCTATAAACTTCAGGCAAGATACAAAAAACAACTACTGAGAATTCCGGAGAGTAAAAACAAACAGACTATACGGTAACAACTGGCACAGGGTGAAGTTCCCAATTTTTTTCCCCTGTTTTTTTCCCTGAAAGCAGGCCACAGGTGAGTAGTGCAGCATGGGTGGCTAAAACTGAGAGAAAATCTGTTGTCTTTCTGGCGAGAGAACCCAGGAAAATAAATAAAGGCAACTGTCATCGCAAGAGTATGAGGAGGAATCCTAGAAAGGCAGGAGTAGAAGAAGGGGATCCCCTGATTCTGTGCATGAACTCTGGATGAATCTCAGGCTGACCACTAAACCAACATGCACTAGAAGGACGAAGCAGTGCAGCCAAGGCTTAAAGAATTAAACTGAGAAAAACCCACAGAAGATAAGACAAAGCTCAAGGTTAGGCCTTGAGTCTAACCGGGTTAATTATGGGCTAAAATAAACCACCAACTTTCTTCAGAAGAGTAGCACATAACTCAGAGTCCCCAAAACATAATATTCACAATGTCCAGGATATAATCCAAAGTTACTGATTTTATGAAGAATGAAGAAAATGTGACTATCAATAAATGCCTACCTTAAAATGATACAGATGTTGAAATTATCAGATAAGGGCTTTCAAGAAAATATTATAGTTGATCCTTGAATAATGCAGGGGTTAAGGACACCAGCTCCCTGCGCAGTTGAAAATCCACGTATAACTTTTGACTCCCCAAAGACTTAACTGCCAATAGATTACTGTTGACTGAAAGCTTTACCAGTAACATAGTCAGTTAACACATATTTTGTATGCTATATGTGTTATATATTGTATTCTCACAATAAAGTAAGCTAGAGGGCACCTGGGTGGCTCAGTCAGTTAAGAATCTGCCTTCAGCTCAGGTCATGATCCCAGGGTTCTGGGATGGAGCCCCTCATCAGGCTCCCTGCTCAGCAGAGAGTCTGTTTCTCCCTTTCCCTCTGCCTGCCACTCCCCCTGCTTGTCCTGTCTCTCTCTCTGTCAAATAAATAAAATCTTTTAAAAAAATACAGTAAGCTAGAGAAAAGAAAATGATAAGAAAATCATAAGGAAGAGAAAAAACATTTATAGTACCATACTGCACTTTTAAAAAAATCCATGTATAAGAAGATCTGTACCATTCAAACCCATGTTGTTCAAGCGTCAACTCTATAACCATGGTCTAATTAATGCAAATATAGGAAATCTCATCAGAGAAACAGAAGATAAAAACAGGAAATGAATGAAAATTTTATTATGGTATAACACAATATCTGAAAATTAAGCAGTCTTATTAATAGGTTTAACAGCAGAAAGGAAATGCCCAAAGAAAAAGTCAGTGAGCTTGAAGATAGATCATTATAAATTATCCAAAAGAAAAAGAAAAAAGATTTTAAAAAATGAACATCAAAGAAAATATAAACAAATGGAGAGATATTCTATGTTCATATATTGGAAGACTCACTCTTGTTAACATGTCAGTTCTTAAGATCTCAGCATAATCACAATCAAGTTCCCAAGAAGTTATTTTATAGATGTTAACAAATTAATTCTAAAAATTATATAAAAAGGCACAGGACCTATAAGACCCAAAAAAACAATGAAGAACAACAAAATTGAAGAACTCATACTATCCAACTTCAAGCCTACAATATTTAAGATAGCATAGTACTAGAGAAGAAGTAGACACATAGGTCAATGAAAGTGAATAGAGAATCCATAAATAGTCCCACACAAATATAGTCAACTGAATTTTGATAAAGCTACAAAGGCAATTCAACTGAGAAAGGATCAACTTTTTGATAAATGGGGCTGGAACAGTTAGACATCCATATGCAAAAATGAAACAAAGCAAATAAAAAAAAAAGACACAGACCTTACATATTAAACAAAATTAACTTAGAATGGGTCACAAACCTAAATGTAAAATGCAAAGCCATGAGATTATTGGAAGAAAACATACGAGAAAATCTCCATGACCTTGGGTTTGTGATGAGTTTTACACACATGAACAAAAGCATAATCCATAAAAGAAAAATGAATCAATTGAAATTTATTAAAATTTATAACTTCTGCTCTGCCAAAGTTACTTTGTTAAGAGAACAAAAACCATAAATTAGGATAAAATCTTTGCAAAATACATATCTGATAATAGACTGATATCCAAAATATCCAAAGAATTCTAAAACTCAATGATAAAACAAATAACTCAATTTTAAAATGGGCAAAATATCTGAAGAGACACTTCATCAGAAAAACTATTCAGAGAGCAAATAAGCATATGAAAAGATGCTCAACTTCATATGTCATCAGGGAAATGCAAATTAAAACAATTAGATACAACTACACACCTATTAGAATGGCTAAAATCCAAAACACTGACAATAACTGGCAAAAATCCAGAGCAACAGGAACTTTCTTACGCATTGCTGGTGGGAATACAAATTGATAGAGCCACTTTGGAAGACAGTTTGGAAGTTTCTTACAAAACTGAACATAGTTTTACCATATAATTCAGCAATAGCACTCCTACATATTTACCCAAATTATGTGAAAATTTATGTCCACAAAAAACCTTTATGTAAATGTTCATAGCAGCTTTATTTATAATTACGAAAAACTAGAGGCAACCAAGATGTCTGTCCTTCAATTGGTGAATGGATTAACAGACTGTGGTACATTTATAGAGTAGGATAGTATTCAGCAACAAAAGCCATGCAAAAACATGGATGAATCTTAAATGCATATTGCCAAGTGAGAGAAGCCAGTCTGAAAGGGCTATACACCATGTGATTATATTTACACGACATTCTGAAAAAGGTAAAACTATAATTGGTAGTCAGATTAGTGGCTGCCAGATTTGCGGAGGGAAGGAAACTAATAGGTGAAGCACAGGATATTATTTGGGGTGGTGACACTATTCTGTATGATACTGTAATGACAGGTACATGAAACTATACATTTGTCAAAGCCCATAGAAATTTACAGCACAAAGAATAAAACTTAATGTATGCAATTTTTTAATCATGTTAAAGTTAAGAGAATTGCAGGATGGAATTCAGACTGATCAAAGAATCTATCACAAATGTATAAAATGACCTCTCTGAAGGGGGTGGGAGATAAAGGTATTGAAATAAGTAACTTTGGAATTGAATGTAGACTGTAAAACCAAAAGCAAAATAAACTGAATATAAGTACTGTACTCCGGATGATAAAATTGTTTCCCATAGGGGCTTGAGTTAGCAATTCTGAAACCACTATACACGTATACTGGAATTGAACGATTAAGTAAACGGATGGCAAATGGCTGGAGCTAGCTTTCTCACTATTGGAGCAGGAGGTTACAGACAAGGTAGGGGAAAAGTTTAGAATGATCTATGTGGTAATGGATTGGATATGAGACATCAGTATGAACTCAATTTTAGCTTAATATAGATACAAATGGATACATATTGAGATACCTGTATATACACGGGTTAGTATAAAAACATATATTTCCATCATACAACTGATGAATTACTGAACTCTACATCTGAAACTAATGATACACTGTATGTTAAATACAGGAATTGAAATAAGAGATATTAAAAAATTATATATTTCCTTGCTCTATCAACTGAGAAGACCTAGAAGTAACAATACTCTAGTAGCAATGAGAACACTTGGCACCCAAATCTTGGTATCTAAAATCATTCTCCAGTTTGTTTCTCAGAGTCAGTAAACTGAGGGCTTCAGAGGAGAGGGAGGTGGGGGAATGGGATAAGCTGGTGATGGGTATTAAGGAGGGCACGTATTGCATGGTGCACTGGGTGTTATACATAACTAATGAATCATTGAACTTTACATCAAAAATAAATAAATAAATAAAAATTTAAAAATTAAAAAAAAACCTCTTAGAAAAAAACGTAGAGTAAAACCTTCATGCTATTGGATTTGGCAGTGATTTTTTGCATGAGACAAAAACAGCAAATGAAACAAAAGAAAAAATAGATAACATGAATAACAAAATTTAAAACTTCTGTATATCAAGTGACACAATGAACAGAGTGAAAAGCAACTTATGGAATGGGACAAAATATTTATATATCATATAAATGATAAAGGCTTAATATCCAGGATATATAAAGAACTCCTGCAACTTAATAAATTAAAAAAAGACCTCATCAAAAAATTGGCAAAGGAACTCTGGAAAACAGTATGGAGTTTCCTCAAGACGTTAAAAATAGAGCTACCCTATGACCCAGCAATTGCACTACTAGGTATTTACCCCAAATATACAGATATAGTGAAAAGAAGGGGCATATACACCCCAATGTTCATAGCAGCAAAGTCCACAATAGCCAAACTGTGGAAGGAGCTGAGATGTCCTTCAACAGATGAATGGATAAATAAGATGTGGTTCATATATACAATGGAATATTAATTACTCAGGCATCAGAAAGGATTAATACCCGCCATTTACATTGACATGGATGGAACTGGAGGGGATTATGCTAAGTGAAGTAAGTCAAGCAGAGAAAGACATTTATCATATGGTTTCACTCATATGAGGAACATAAGGAATAGTGTGGAGGACCACAGGGGAAGGGAGGGAAAACTGAATGAGAAGAAATCAGGGACAGCGACAAATCATGAGAGACTCTGGACTCCAGGAAACAAACTGAGGGTTTCATAGGGGAGGAGGGTTGGGGGATGGGGTAACCAGGTGATAGGTATTAAGAAAGGCACGTGATGGGGGCGCCTGGGTGGCACAGCGGTTAAGCGTCTGCCTTCAGCTCAGGGCGTGATCCCGGCGTTATGGGATCGAGCCCCACATCAGGCTCCTCCTCTATGAGCCTGCTTCTTCCTCTCCCACTCCCCCTGCTTGTGTTCCCTCTCTCGCTGGCTGTCTCTATCTCTGTCGAATAAATAAATAAAATCTTTAAAAAAAAAAAAAAAGAAAGGCACGTGATGTGATGAGCACTGGGTGTCATACACAAATAATAAACCGTTGAACATTACATCAAAAACAGATGATGTTCTATATGCTGGCTAACTGAACATAATAAAAAAAATTGGCAAAGGAAAAAACAAAACAAAACAAAACAAAAACAAAAAACAAAAAAATGAATGCATTTGACCCAACAAATCCAATGGATATGGTCTTTTGAAAAAATAGATGTATGTACAACAAAAAACTAGAAACAAAGTTAATTTGCATCAAGAAATGATAACTCCATAGAATATTGAACAGCTGTTAAAATAAAATGATTAAATCTTTAAAAAAAATAATAAATAAAAATAATATCATTCTCCAACAAAAAGAACTAGGGATCCTTGAAAAAATGACTGATTCTCGGACCAGGCTACGTGACCATGAGACGAGGGGTTTTGAAAGCTCAGCTTTAATGGACTGCACTTGAGGTAACAATCTGAGTAAAATCCTGCAGAGGAAGTATAAAATTCTTGCCATAAAATTTTCCATATAGATGCCTTATATTTTTTGGAAAATGAGATCTGAAAATGAGTCATATATATTATTCATCAGAAGTTCCTAATCAGGGGTGGGTGGCTCAGTCGTTCAGTGTCTGCCTTCGGCTCAGGTCATGATCCTAGAGTTCTGGGATCGAGCCCTGCATCTGGCTACCTGCTCAACGGGAAGCCTGCTTCTCCCTCTCCCACTCCCCCTGCTTATGTTCCCTCTCTCGCTATCTCTTTCTCTGTCAAATAAATAAATAAAAATCTTGAAAAAAAAAAGAAGAAGAAGAAGTTCCTCATCATATGCTGGCTATTCGACAACAGTGGAAGGAGGAAAATTTTCCCTCAGACCCCAGTGTCCCTTTGTCCCATTTCTACTCACCCTGGGCTTCCTTGATTCACACCTTCCCAGCAGCCATCATCTCATTGTCCTTCTATGACCCAATTTCTAAATCTGGGCCAACCCAACCATCCCATTTCCCTACCACTGCCCCAAGTACTAACTATATGATCACAATGTCTGGCCACAACTATACACAACACCACAGCAAGCCACTCAAGACCAGGTCTTCCATGATCTCCACAAGCCCTCTTCTTCCTTGCTTCTCTTCTCCCCACCCTATCACCTTCTACGGCTGTAAACACTAAGCATCCTCTTCCAAAATTTCCACTTCATCCCTGCTCCCTTTCCTCACACCTTGATCTAACTCTGCATTCCTGAAAGAACAGAAATCATCTGTTAGAGTGTTCCCAATTTTCTTGCCCCTGTTTGAAAATTCTGTTTCCTCCTCTCTTCAGATTTTCTGTCCCTCCTGTCTCTGAAGCAGAAACATCTGCTTTGTTTTCAGGGTCATTCCTCCATCTGTGTTTTAATGGCTTGTCATATGTCTCCCTGTGACCTTCCACTAGGAATCCCCCCTTTCTCTGGCAGCATTAATCTCTCCCTTCCTACTTCCTCTTTCCTTTCTGGGCTCAGACACACTCAAGTTACTCCTACTTCTAAAACACCATTCCTCCACTCCATGGGCATTTAAAGTCTGGTCCCACATCACCTCCCTTGGTTGAAGGCATGGCACAGGATATGGTCCCACACAGACTGGGGTTCAAATTCAGCTCCACCACTTACCAGGTAGGTAACACTGGGAAATAACCAAGACCATGTTAAAGTCTATGGAGGGACTCCTGCATGTTGGGCACATATGAAGAGCTTCCCTTAAAATAAGGCAATTACTCACAGAATCCTATCAACATCCTCAGGAAACTGGGCCATTATATTTCATTTAGAGAAGAAGAACCAAGTAATCTGTACAAGTATGCACAGATAATAAAAGCAGAGGTGGAACTCAAACTCAGCTTGTCTCACACTAAAGCCCCATGCTGTCTTCCAAGAAGCCTAACATCCTGGTCCTCAGTCCCTTACCTACAGAATATCAACATTAGTGTCACCCTTGTGGAACTCTTGTAAGAATTAAAGGAAATGATGTATGGAGAGCACTTAGCAAAATGGTTGGCACTCGATGAAGGAGCATCATTCAACAAATGGTGATGATTACTGTGGGATCACTAACTACACATTCCTTCTTGAAATTCTCTCCCCATGGCTCCTATGAGGCTTTAATCTTCTGGGTCTCCTCCCACTTCCCTGATCGATCCCTTGCATTCCCCCTTCATGCCCTTTAGCTTATCCTTTAAATGTAGGCTTTGCCCCGAGTTGCTCATAGCTACTTCTTTTTTTTTTATAATAATATTTTTTTATTATATTATGTTAGTCACCATACAGTACATCCCTGGTTTCCGTTGTAAAGTTCGATGATTCATTAGTTGCGTATAACACCCAGTGCACCATGCAATACGTGCCCTCCTTACTACCCATCACCGGTCTATCCCATTCCCCCACCCCCCTCCCCTCTGAAGCCCTCAGTTTGTTTCTCATAGTCCATAGTCTCTCATGTTTCATTCCCCCTTCTGATTACCCCCCTTTTCTTTATCCCTTTCTTCCCCTACCGATCATCCTAGTTCTTATGTTCCATAGATGAGAGAAATCATATGATAATTGTCTTTCTCTGCTTGACTTATTTCACTTAGCATTATCTCCTCCAGTGCCGTCCATGTTGCAGCAAATGTTGAGAATTCGTTCTTTCTGATAGCTGAGTAATATTCCATTGTATATATGGACCACAGCTTCTTAATCCAGTCATCTGTTGAAGGGCATCTCGGCTCCTTCCATGATTTGGCTATTGTGGACAATGCAGCTATGAACATTGGGGTGCATATGGCCCTTCTCTTTACTACGTCTGTATCTTTGGGGTAAACACCCAGTAGTGCAATGGCTGGGTCATAGGGTAGTTCAATTTTTAACTTTTTAAGGGACCTCCACACTGTTTTCCAGAGTGGCTGTACCAACTTGCATTCCCACCAACAATGTAGGAGGGATCCCCTTTCTCCACATCCTCTCCAACAATTGTTGTTTCTTGCCTTGTCTATCTTTGCCATTCTAACTGGCGTAAGGTGGTATCTTAGTATGGTTTTGATTTGAAGTTCCCTGATGGCTAATGATTTTGAACATTTTTTCATGTGTCTGTTAGCCATTTGTATGTCTTCATTGGAAAAGTGTCTGTTCATAGCTACTTCTTCCTTCATGATGTCACCCACTCCCCTCAGCTTTGGCCAATGCATCCCAGAGCCTCCACACTCCTTCCTGAAACTTCTGCAAACTCATGCTTTCCTCCCTAAACCTGTTCCTCCTCTGTGTTCTCCATTCCAAACCAAGGTGTTCCCTGAACCACAAGCTAATTCTCATTACTTCCTTCCTTACAAGCCATCAGTAAAGCCCCAATGCCAAGAGAATAAAATGCAAAATCTTTAAAAAGGCAAGAAAAGCCCTCCAACATCTAAGCCAAACTGGCTTCCCAGCTGCCTCCAATATCCCCAGTTTATTACATCGTTGCTATCATGCCTCTCCACCCCAAGATCTTTTTTCCCAGCTAGGCATCCCCAGATGTTCCAGTAGTTCCTAGCACGGCATTGCGTTAAATCCCTTTACTATCCTGGGTATCATCACCAGACTGGATCCATTTATCTGGGTCTCTGTTTACAAATGAAGCCCAGAAATCAACAATATTCCAGGCACTGACTGGAACTATCCCCTCCAGTGTTCTGAAAATCATGCTTCTTACAATACAGTATGTCCTCTTCATGCCGCCCAGAGGCCAAGTCAGGCTGGCTTCTACCTACAGCACGGAAGCCAAGTCAGCCTGTGCTTGCTATAGCTTCCTCACGCTCCCAGGACATCGGTGTTGATGTAGGATCCTTTCAGGTCTACATTCTGCTTTTCCAACAGGACTGAAAACCCCTGAAGTGCAGGGACTTACATCTATGTTCTATCCTCCAAAACTTACAATACTGCCATGTCTTTAGTCCATGCAGTGGACAAAAGTGAATAAACCAGAGGATTCATAAGGTCATATATAAAAGTGGGGTTGTGTCAGAGGAAAGGCCATACTTAAACTAACTTCCTCACTTTTAAAATTCCACTTACTTTAAAAACGGAGTATAGGCATAGAGCTTACTTTTGTACTAAGCATCTCTTGTGATCGGATGTTCAGAGTCATGCTGCAGCAATGACAAAGTGTCCTCTAAATTTAGGAGATATCTCACGGCAGTAGAAGGTATTATTTGGCTGACAAGATTAGTTCTTTTAAAAGAAATGTCTGGAGTGTGCATTGAAACAAAGCTTAGATGAGATGCCAAACACGAGAAAGGGAAAGCGCTGCAGTCAACAAGCCCCTCAGCGCCTTACCCCATGACAGTTATTTATTCAAGCATGAAAACTGGGACATTGTTCTTACAATGCTAATTAGACAAAGAAATGAGATATGCAAATATTTTTAAAATGTCTACTCACTTCAATATTCTCATCAGATGAAAATTAATAAAGAAAACATGGCCCAAGAGGGTCACTTTGGTGCTAATGTCCGTCACCCTAACTAATTGACCTATGATGTCCCAGTGAACAAAAATCAATTTGAGTCTAAGGTTGCCCCCACAAACCCAGAGACAGAAAGGATCTAATCCTCAGACTATCACATGAGCCAAGTGGGCTCAAAGGTCAGAGTTTACCCAAACAAAAGGCATGGAGGTTTCCAGAAATCTAAGATGCTGCACTTTGGGGCCCCAGGTCCAACACTCCTTCTCCAGTGCAGCCTCAAAATAGAGAGTCTTTCAAGTAGTGACTGAATGGATAGAAAACCAAGACACATCTAAGTGCTGCCTACTTCAGACCTAAAGACACATACAGATTGAAGGTAAAGGGATGGAAAAAGATGTTCCATGCAAATGCAAGCAAAAAATTAAAAAGCTGGGGTAGCAACACATATAAGAAAAAACAGACTTTAAAACAAAGACTGTAAAAAGAGGTGAAGAAGGGCATTACTAATGATAAAGGGATCACCCCTACAAAAGGATATGATGATTGCAAATATCTATACACCCAAGTAGGAGCACCTAAATGTATAAAGCGAGTATTAACAGCCATCAAGGGAAAATTGACAGTAATACAAATAATAGTAAGGACTTTAACATCCTACTTAAATGAATTGATAGACCATCCAGACAGAAAATCCCTGAGAAAACAGTGGCTTTGAACAACATATTAGATTAGACGAACTTCAGATATATTCATAACATTCCATCCAAAAACAGCAGAATACACATTCTTTTCAAATGTGCAAGTAACGTTCTCCAGGATAGATCACATGTTAGGCTACAAAACAAGCCCCAGTAAATTTAAGAAGACTGAAATCATATCAAGCATCTTTTCTGACCACTATAGCATAGAACTAGAAAGAAAGAACAAGAAATAAACTGGAAAAGACACAAACATATGCAGACAAAACAACATGCTTGCTCTCTCTCTCTCTCTGTCAAATAAGTAAATAAAATCTTTAAAAATAAATAAATGAATAAATAAATTGAAGAGGAAGGATGGGGCTCCTGGGTGACTCAGTCAGTCAAGCATCTGACTCTTGATTTTGGCTCAGGTCATGATCTCAGGGGGATGAGATCAAGTCCTGCATTGGGCTCCATCCTGGGTATGAAGTCAGCTTAAGATTCTCTCTCTCTTAAAAAAAAAAAGAGGAAGGAATGCTTCCAAATTCATCCTACAAAACTAGCATTACCTGATACTAAAATCAGACACACTACAAAAAAAGAAAGAAAGAAAAAGAAAAATCATAGCCTAATATTCCTGATAAGCATAGCCCAATATTATAGCTTAATATCCCTGATGAACACAGATGCTAAAATCATCAACAAAATATTAGCAAATGTAATTCAACAATATGTTCAAAGGGGTATTTTCCACGATCACGTGGGATTTATTCAGGGGAGGGAAGGATGATTCAATGTCCATAAATCGATCAATGTGATACACCACATTAACAAAATGAATAAAAATCATATCATCTCAATAGACACAGAAAAAAAAATTTGACAAGATTGAACATCCATTCATGATAAAAACTCCCACTAAAGTGGGATAGGGGCACCCGGCTGGTTCAGTCGGTGGAGCTTGAGACTTTTTTTTTTTTTTTAAAGATTTTATTTATTTATTTGACAGAGATAGAGACAGCTAGCGAGAGAGGGAACACAAGCAGGCGGAGTGGGAGAGGAAGAAGCAGGCTCATAGCAGAGGAGCCCGATGTGGGGCTCGATCCCATAACGCCGGGATCACGCCCTGAGCTGAAGGCAGACGCTCAACCGCTGTGCCACCCAGGCGCTCCGGAGCTTGAGACTCTTGATCTCCAGGTCATGGGTTCGAGCATGATGTTGGGTGTAGAGGTTACTTTAAAAAAAAAAAAAATCTTCAAAAAAACAAAGTGGGCATAGAAGAAACATACTTCAACATACTAAAGGCCATATATGACAAACCCACAGCTAACATCATACTCAATGGTAGAAAGCTGAAAGCTTTTCCTAAGACCAGGAATAAGACAAGGCTGTCCACTCTCGTTACTTTTTACCGGCGCAAAAATAAAATAAATACATGGATGATAGAACAGAATAGAGAGCCCAGAAATAAACCCACAATCTGATGGTCAATTGATCCACAACAAAGGAGGCAAGAATATACAATGGGGAGAAGACAGCCTCTTCAATAAATGGTGTGGAGAAAACTGGACAGCTACATGCAAAAGAATGAAACTGGACCCCTTTCTTATACCATACACAAAACAAACTCAAAATGGATTAGAGGCCTAAATGTGAGAACTAAATTATAAATTTCCCAAAAGAAAACATAGGCAGTAAACTATTGGACATTGGTCTCAGCAATACTTTTTTGGATCTTTCTCCTCAGACAAGGGCAACAAAAGCAAAAATAAACAATTGGGACTACATTAAACTAAAAAGCTTTTGCACAGCAAAGGAAACCATCAACAAAACAAGAAGACAACCTAATGAATGGGACTAGACATTTACAGACAATGTTTCTGATAAGTGGTTAATATCTAGAATACATAAAGAACTCATACAACTCAACACCAAAGAAAACAAACAATCTGACTTAAAAATGGGTGGAAGACCTAAATAGACATTTGTCCAAAGCAGACATCCAGATGGCCAACAGACACATTGAACAGATCCTCAACATCACTCATCATCAGGGAAACGCAAATCAAAACCACAATGAGATATCATCTCACACCAGTCAGAAGGGCTAATATCAAAAAACCAAGAGATAACAAGTGTTGGTGAGGATATGGAGAAAAGGGAACCCTTGGGCACTGCTGGTGGGAATGCAAATTGGTGCAACCACTGTGGAAAACAGTATGGAGATTCCTCGAAAAAATTAAAAATAGAACTATGTACAACCCAGTAATTCTACTTCTGAGTATTTACTGGAAGAAAACAAAAATATAAATTCAAAAAAATATAAGCTATTATTACAGCATTATTTACAATAAATATGGAAGAAACCTAAGTGTCCACTGATAGATGAATGGATAAAGAAGATGTGGTATATATACACATATATCACAATGAACGATTACTCAGCCTTAAAAAGAATGAAATCTTGCATTCATGATGTGAGTGGACCTAGACGGTATTAGGCTAAGTGGAATAAGTCAGACAGAGAAAGACAAGTACCATTTTATTTCACTCACATGTGGAATCTAAAAAACAAAACAAATGAACAAACAACAAACAAAAAGACTCATAAATACAGAGAATAAACTGGTGGTTGCCAGAGGGGAGGAGTGCAGGGGGGATGGGTGAAATAGGTGAAGGGGATTAAGAGGTACAAACTTCCAGTTATAAAATAAATAAGTGTCGGGGATGAAAAGTACAGCATAGGGAATATAGTCAATGATACTGTAATAACTGTAGAGTGACAGATAGTAGCCACACTTATCATGATGAGCATTGAGTAATGTATATAAATACCAAACCACTCTGTCGTACACCTGAAACTAATATAACAATGTATATCAACTATACTTCAGTTAAAAAGAAAAAGATGAAAAAGGGGTCTTTGACAAGAGTTATTCAGAGGGGACCCTCCAGTCATTCTGGGGTGAGGCAGGCAAAACACTGCATTGCCCCCACAAGAGCTATTTGCCCTTGCCAGGCTACCTTACCTCACGGAGCCTCTGTCTTCCCATCTGTAAAATGGGGATCATGGTAGAGCTGTTGTGAGCCCTGGGTGAGCAAATGCCATAGAGCATCGCATGTCTGGCCCATCCATGAGCAGTCAGCACATGGCAGCTGCCTTTCCCTTCTCCTGGACTTCCTTCGAACAAAAATGCTGGTAATGGGCTGGGGAGTCCCTGGGGCTGAATGAGTTCACAGATATTACTGAGGGCGTCCTCTGCACCTGGTGCCGTGTGACGCCCCTGTCCTCTGCTAGTTGCCAGTCTAACAGTCGGACGGAGAAGCAGACAACAGCTAACATGTAGGGCCGGACCAGCGAGGTGCCATGAGAGCTCCATGCAGGAAGGGCAGCCGCAAGAGTGGGGAAGCCTCCTAAGGAAAGAACAGCTACCCTTAGACAGAACGGGTGGATGGGAAAGAAAAGAGAGAGGTTATGGGCAGAGCCCAGAAGTGACAAGGTGTGGCCTGTTGGAGGAACGGCAATCGGATCTGTACTGCTGAGCATGAGATAATTTCTGTTGCCCAGAAAGAATCCCCCTTCACCCAGCTCCTCCACAGTCTGGGCCCGGCGCTGCTCACTGAAGCTTTAATCCTGTTACATGGCCATCTCTAGAGAATGAGAGACCATCCCCAGACCTGTGTGTCATCTGCCCAGAATAGCACTCTAGTCACACTGACAATGTCGTCAGACCCATGAGGCTCACCCATGAGCAATCTGCAAGGGTGAGCCAGGGAGAAAGTGAGCTCTGCAGGAAATAAAAAACAAAATAGTCTCTGCCTGTACAGACCCCTGCATGGACTGAAAATACCCTAAAGGGGGCAAGCTCCAGAGTTATAAAATGAAGGTCTGGATATACACAGCAGAAATGGAGAGTGCTTGCTTTTAATTGTTTAAAAATTCAGATCAGGGTTCACTGTCCTTAATTCATTTAAAATGCCACCAAATGACATACATCTGATCTCCATGGAGCTGTGATGTGGACTGACTTATTCTCCACCAAAGAAACCTTCCTTTCACCACTATAGCCATCCATCTATTCATCTACCCATTCATTTACTAAGTCCAAAGGGGACAATAGTGACCAAGAAGACACAGCTCCTGCTCACTTGAGGCTAACATTCCCAATGACTGGCCTCACAGGGCAGGCACCCCTGGCAAGACCTACTTGCTTCTGAGTCTTCCAACTCAGACTCCACAGAAGCCCTCAGGCACTCCGCCCAGGGCCAACCTTGCAGGCAGGGAGGGCCCATGCCTCAGTTTACCTCGTGCTCCAGCCACAACCTCTCCAAACTCTGGTCAAGTCTGATCCAGAGGGGATTCCCTACAATGTAGGCAGGAACCCCTTCCCCACCCATAAACTGTGTAATGAATGTAGTGAAGGCCACATACCCTCATGGGAGCAGGGCACTGTGCTTCTCATCAGGCACTTACATTTTAAATATGAACATTCCCTCTTTTTATGGTCCCTACATTGGGGTCTAAAAGGCACCCCCATCTGGCTTTTATACAAATTGAGAAATAAGCCAAGGAGCAGTAGACACAGGCCAAAATGTCACCTTTCGTATTGATTCAAGCCAGGCTAGAGGAAGTGGCTGAGGGAAGTGGTGGAAGGACTTGCTAAGACCACAGTCCAGCCTTCGGCAAACTCGCCCATGCAGCCCTGGCAGAGCTGGACATGGAGGCCTCCCATGAGAAGGAGCCTTTCCTGGGGCTAGCCCTCAACACCTGCTCCTTGAAGAAGGGGGAAGCGGGAGAGCAGGTTTCCAAAAGCCCCAGGGTCTTGATCTCCAGCTTTCCCATGAGGGAGGTCACCCCACAGTCCCTGTGGTAGTGTAAGTTAGGAGTAGAGTCAAACCAGTTGTATATTTAAAGGAAAATTTGTATTGGTGAAAGCATAGGAAGCAACACTTTCTAAACTTCCTGAATGAGTTCAAGGTCACAGTCACCAAAGCTAGACCTGCTGTCATCTTGGTCTCTCACATCCAACCAACCCCAACATCCTCTCCATTCTGTCCTTCGCATTTACACCATATTCTTCCCCCACTCCTTTCACACATCATGTCTTACTTGGACCATTACCATAGTCCCAATAGGCAGCCCTTCACCTGTTCTATCTTCCACCCATCTGCCATGACACTCTATCTAAAACACAATTCCAGTCACGTCCTTATACTGCTTGTAAACCTTCCTTCGCAGGTTCTCTGTGGCTCCTGAGTCCTTTTCCATCATGGCCCACACTAACCTGCCAGCTTGGTCAGTGTGATAGATAACTGCCACAACTTCTCAAACAGGCCAAGGAAGCTCCGGCCACAGTAAGCCTTCTGTTCATCCACCGTGGGCTTCATTGATTTACATACCCTCCATGTCTTCATGCATGGCCTCCCCTCTGCCTGGAATGTTCCTCCCCCTCTTTGTTTCCCAAGCAAATTCTACTTATCCTTCAAAAGTCAATGAAAAGTCATTGGGGGAACTCTCCTCTGAATGGCTTAAGCTAATGCTGGTGGCCCCTGGCCTGGTCCTGCTAATAAGTCCATTATAGCACTAACCTCACATTGATTGTAATTGATGGTTTCCAATCTCTCTGTCCCCCAACCCTCTCTTTCTCTAATTGACCCCAGCTGACACTATGGGGGGAAAAAAGATAATCTAGAGAATAGAACTCTGAAAAAAATCTCCAGTTGATCTAGGTTACAGAAGCAACTGCATCTAAAACACAAAAACATATCCCTATAGAAAAAGAATAGTTAGAGAAAGAGCTCTTGAAAATTAAAAGTAACTGTACAAATAAAAATGTGTAATAAGGAAAATTCCAGAACATAGAGCAAATCCTATTGAGAACTCTGAGGGGAAAAGTAAGAGAGAGGCAATCAAGACAAAAACTCCAACCTTCGAACAATTCAAGTTCTGAGAAAACAGAGAAAAATGGGGGGGGGGGGAGAGTTACCAGAGAACTAGTAAAAGAAAGTTCCCCAGAAAGAAGAGAGTTTTTGAATTGAAAGAGCCTACCAAGTGCCATGCAGGGTAAAACTAAAGACCAGATCTAGACACATTACTGAGAAATTTCCACATACCTAAGCCAAACCGCTTCCAGAGCTAATGCGGAAGTCTCATACAGGGAATATACAACCTTTCCCTGGCAAAACTGATGCAAGCAGAAGTATTCAAAAATCATCCCATCAGACTGAGCTCAGAGTCGTACGCACTCAACAAATGTTCATTATAAACGGACCTTTTCCCGTAAAAGGACATTCTATGTAAAGGCTGGCCCCGCCTGTCTCCCCCTGGCCCCTCAGGCTCCCCACACACGGATGCTCAGGACCATGGTGACACGCGGCGATCATGCAATGTCTGTGGTGTCGCTAAAAGACAAATCTGGTCCCAGGCCACAGTGGAGAGGGAAGCTGGGATTCTGGCCCAGCCGCTAACCAATTGACATCTGCCAAATCCCAGTTTGGGTGGAATCGCCACGTTTTTAAATGTAGACAAAAAATTCTTTTTAATTTTTGGTTTGGTTTGGTTAACCGTGTGTCAAAGTGGTCCGGGAATGCCAGTGAGCAGGCTCTGTGATAGACTCACAGAACTCCTTGCTTGAGGATTACGAAAGCCATCCCAGTGTGGGTAAAGCAGGAGTCCAGCACCAAGCCGCCACATGGTGAGGCCTGAGGACCTCGGGGCAATCTTACATTTTTCTATATCTCAGTTTTCTCATCTGGAAAATGGGGATCATGACAGCACCCATCTCACTGAGTCCCTGTGATGACTAAAGGACTGATGATCTATAAAACGCTCAGGGAAGGACCCAGGACAAGGAGCTATTATTTGGTGATGGCCTGAACTACTGTCACCTTTCTCTGAGAAACTACCAACAGATGGATTCATGGTGGAGGAAGAAGAATGGAGTCCATGAAATGTGGAGTGAGGAAAAGGTACAGCGACCGGTACAGGCACTTGTGCTACACGGAATATCACGTTTCAGGTGGAAAAGCTCCTAAGGACAGCAAGCCGGCCATTAATCATCTATACTTGACCTTTCGGGGGCTGCAAATGGTGCTCCCCGGAGGCGGCCAACAGGGCAGATGAAGCTCCTCACAGTGCAGCCTGGGCACCATCCCTTCACGTCCTGGGTGAGCAGGCCGCTAGAAGCAGACCACCTTCTCAGCAGGACCCAGGCTCAGAGCAACTTGGAAGCAGTCTACACTGGCAACAGCATCACCACTGCTCTCATGGCTGCCATGGCCACACCGCAGGGTTTGAGGAGACTGGGGTTTCCTATAAGGCTTGCTCAGCCTCTGATGACTTAGTTCAAGGGAGCTCTGTTCCTTGAAACGTTATCATAGTCACAAACATCTCACATTCCTGAGCCACATCAAAGGGGGAGGGAAGCCCAAGACTTTCCTCTCCTCCAGCACAGAAACCTCCGTACACCGCCATGTGCTCTTGGCTTGTCCATCTGCAGATGTGACCTGGAGACTTTGCTGAGGGTGGAAGGGCTGGAGGTCAACTTCTAGGTCTTTGTGCCTGAGAGACTCAGAGCCTCGCTTAGAAATGTCTGCATAAAACATATGTACTGGACTCTGATCTCTGAGGTCTCTTCCAACCACAAAACTCTCCGGACTCTCTTTATGAAGCATTATTCTCAATACCACCACCACCACCTTCCCCTTCCTGCCAGCGTAATCCCCGCAGGCCGCGTCACGGTGGAGCCCCTCACAGCGCTATAGTTTCTCAGTTACCTGGCTACACCGTGAGCTCCTGGAAGGCGCACACCTCTTCCAGGTAGCTCTGCTCACTGCCCACAGTGACTCATTCCACATGTGTTCAAAGAATTGAAGTAAATTGAAAATGGCAATTCTTTAAAATAACCATTTCGAAAGTTCACGTCGTGTGCTACTTATCTACAGTTGTACTGGTTCTTTAGCCCTTTCTCTTTGAGGAAAAAGGCAGCAGATGTACCTTTTAAAAAATAAATGTTTAAATTTCAGTTGTTAAAAATGTAAACTGCCATGGAAACATCACCAAAAAAAAAAAATTTAACTATTTTCACACCCACTTAAAATGCTGCAAACTTATTTTTTAAGACATTTGTGAGCCAAATTGCATCCTGAAGAGTCATCCACATAACTGCATCCTCCGTACAGTCTTGGTCTTGGGCCAGACAATTAATTACTCAGCTGATGCTCCCCTACTCTCCTTCTACTGACCATTTTGTAACAACCAACACTCGTAGCCGACGAGATGCTAAACTGATGAGAACGACAAAATTCCAGGCTTTTCTTACATAGGACCCCAAATAAATAGAAAGGAAAACTAATCTGCAAGTCATTATTGGTATTTGCTACCCTCTGGTGGTCAACCTTGGGAAGTTTGTACACCCGAAAACTGGAAAGAGTATGTACTTCACAGAGGGCCCCTCTGAGGATCATCCAGACCAAACCCTTTATCCCATGGGACTGCGCCAGCATCTGAGCAAGCCCTCTGCTCCTTACACTGTGTACGCCTCGTGAGGCTGCAAAAGTAAGAATAGTGTGAGCCTGAGTAGAGCAAGATGAGCAACGTGAACCTTCCTCCTCAAAGTATGCACAATGCATCTAAAAAAACAAGCATACGACTGACGCCGGACGAGCCTGTCTTCAACTGTCCAACTCCCTGTGGTAACAGGTGACTGGCCACATTACAAAAGTGTCAACAAAATAAACATCAATCAACTTTGCCTCATCAATTTCAATGATACATACACTTGTGTGTACCATACATTTTCAAGACATTGCTCTAGGGACCCCATATTCTAGCTCGCTCTGCCCTCCATCACACCACACTATTTGACAGGGCAGAGGTCTCACTGTGCTCATTGTCAGAGTGCTTCCATTTCCATCTGATACCATTTAGTTAATCCCCACACCGAGCCCTCATGCATACAAGGTCCTATAGAGATGCTTCTTATTCAGTCCTTAACACTGGCTGAGGGCCAGGCTCTGGAAGATGGAATATGCTCTGACCTCTCCTTATACACTCTTGCCTAGGGAGCTTTTCCAAAATATGGTGTCCATCAGAAAGGTGACTGCTTTTCTTTAGAATATTACATAGCTCCCCAGTGACTACTAAATTGTACATAAATAGACCACCTTTGTGTTCAGAGTCTTTGGAGTGGGATGGGTGGGTGGGTGAATGGATGGATGAATGGATAGGTGAGTGGATTGGTGAATAAATGGATGGATGACAGGGAGGAAGGGGATGGGTAAATAGATAGACTGATGAATGGACAGGTGGGTATATGAGTGTGTAGACTGATAGGAAGATGGCTGGATGGATGGCTGGATGGAAGGAAGGAAGGAAGGAAAAGGAAGAGAAGGGAGGGAAAGGAGAGGAGAGGAGAGGACAGGAGAGGAGAAGGGAGGGGAGGGGAGGGGAGGGGAAGGAAGGGAGGGGAGGGAAGGGAAAGGGAAAGAGAAGGGAAGGAAGAGTAAAAAGATTTCATCACATTTAGTGTTCTACTAGACCCTACACTGAGACTAAATAAAAAGGCATGATCTCTGCCCACTAAATGTTCTATTAATAATGATAAAAACGAGATCAAACTAAGTGACAAGAAGGGAGATAAACATAAAATGATTCCAAAAGAAAACTTAAATAGGTGACCTCCTAGTAAGAATTAAACAAACAAAACCTTGATAGTTTTATAGTGGTAGCTACAGGAATTGAGGTTATTAATTTAAGGGAACTGGTTCATGGTTGTCAGGGCAGGCAGACTGTCACACTCCGACACCAGCATCCCAGCTCCAGTCCCAGCCAGTGAATAAAGTACACGGCCCTGACATTGCAGAGCCAAATGCAGGAGTCAGACACCAGGGTGAGAACACACGTCTGGGACATCTCTGGAGATATGTCAAAGCCTGGGTGAAGGGGAAGCCCCAGGGAAGACTGGAGAGCAGGAACACACAGCCAGCCCTGCTCTGTATTCACCCAACACAGCACAGGCCCAAGTTATTTTGCACCATCACGTCCCCGTGTGGTTTGAAGAGCCATCTTTGACTTGGAAGACTTGGATACCCCTTACCTCCTCTTCTTTGTTGTTCTAATTCTCCATGAAACCATACAGTCAGAAGGTCCTGAAAAGGTTATTCAAGGCCACAATATCCCCAAAGTCCCATCAATAGGGGAAAGAGACTCTAGAAAAAGTGGACTCTACCACCTTCCTCAGGCCCTTTCTTCATGTCCAACAAGGCTCCCTGTCAGAAAAGGTCATGTTCCCATCACAAGTCCCGAACATCCCATGTGAAACCAATTTCTTCCCTTTGCTCTCCCTTCAGCCCCAGGAAATGGGAAAAGCTATCCACCATCATACATACCACAACCTTTTATGACTCAAAGATGGTCATTCACTCCCTCCACTCTTCTCTCAACACCATGTGTCCTTTATTGAACCCCAGGAAGTCAGCCAGATGGCACAGACCTCACTGCTCCCCATCCCATATCCACAGCCAACTGTGACCACAGACATCTTTCAGCCATATCCAGGCTCAGCCTCATAAGTTCCCGCTATCAGCTCCAGCACCACTGCCACAGAGGGCTGAGCATATGTTATCAACCTAGTTTGGTATCCTCACAGCCTCAGATGTCATTTTCATGATCGATAGTCCTGAACTTGATTATATAAGCTCCTACATCCCTTATAATAATAATACCAGCCTCCATGTATGCAGACACCGGAGAAGCCCCTTCCAGGTACTGACCCAGCTAGGCCTTACAACTTCTCTACGAGGGAGTGCTGCCATTATATTTAGAGATGTGGAGAGGCTCAGTAACTTGCTGAGGTCATATAGAGGAAGGCAGCAAATCCAAGAAGCCAATTCCAGAATTCATGCTGTTAATGGCCTTGCTGTGGTCTACAGTAAGCACAACATTCCAGCCGTTTCCATGCGTGTCAATCCCACACATCTCACCCGAACAACTTTACATGGGGCATCTTCCCTTTGCCTGCCGCAGCAGTGGCACTAGGATAAGGTGAGGAGAAGGAGCGTGGCTCCCACCAGATGTAGTCCTGGTTAAGGGCTTGGTGAGGGTCTTCCTAACCCAACAATTCACAGGCCAGCTCATGACCTTCTACGACCCAAAGATGAAACTCAGCTAATTCAGCAGCTCATGAACATGTCCGAGCACCTCCACCTTCTTCGTATTCATGTTCTGCATTGGCCTGCCCCTGTTCCCACTGAATCCAACTGTACCTTTCAATAATGTCTACGTGTCAATCTTACCTACACAACATGCTATGACCATCCTTCCAAATATGGGGCCATCTCCCTTAACAAGGGCCAGCAGAGTCAGCCTGTATATATTCAGTGCCCACCTTGGACTAATTTCTTTAACCTCCTCAAGCCTCAGTTTCCCCACATACCAATGGAACCTCCTCAGAGCTGTTATGAGGAGAAATAAGTTAATTTCTGTAAAGTACATATCATGTGTAGAGTCGGAAGGAAGAGTTAGCAACATCCTTCTTCCCTGACACCCTGGAATGAGCTGAGGGGTTGGGGTGTGGGGCACAAGATAAATACGTATTGAACACTTAGTCCTACGAAGAAATATGCCAGGTGTTCAACTTGTAAATTCTGATTCATTCTTTTTTTTTTTAATGATTTTATTTATTTATTTGAGAGAGAGAGAGAGAACGAGCAGGGGGAAGGACAGAGGGAGAAGAAGACTCCCCGCTGAGCAGGGAGCCCAACACGGGGTTCGATCCCAGGACCCTGAGATCATGACCTGAGCCAAAGGCAGCCACTTAATCAACTGAGCCACCCAGATGCCCCGGATTGATTCTTCATTCATTCTGCCACCTCCTATTTGCTGTGCTCCTACTTCGTGCCATGCCACGTGGGAAGCTGAAGGTCTAGCAGTGAATGCAGCCAGCAGAGCCCTGGCTAGTGGAGCTTTGAGGCTAGCAAGAACACAGAAACGGCCTATCACACCATTAGCTGGTCAAAACCATAATAAATGCTGCAAGGGGAAGTACAGGGCCTTGAAAGCATGACAGAGGGACCACATGTAGGCTGTGACCTTTCTGAAGGAGGGACACTCGCCTGAGCACTAACATGTACGTGAACACTAACCATGTGAAAAGTGGGGGTGGGCGCGCTAGGCAGCACAGCATATGTGAGCAGGAGGCCGGGTGAGAGGTCATGCAAGGTGCTGGAGAGGGGAAGAGAATTTGGGCCATGATCTTGGAGGCACTGCGGGCAGGGGGGCGGGGGGGCAGGACGGGTCAAGGTAGCTGGGATGGGGCCAGGATATCTATGACTGTATCTATCTGCTCTGCGCAGGGGTTCTCCGAATGTGGTGCCCAACCAGTAACATCAGCATTACCAGGAAACTTATCGGAAATGCAGACTCACCGGCCCCGGCCCCACCTGGAATTGCTCAGAACTCTGGGGGAGGACCCCCACCACTGTGTAGCACCTACTTTAAAAGACTAGGGAGACTCTTTTAAGAGTGGGGAACCAGCTTGTCTTATCCTGAAATATTTACTTCCATGCAAAATCAACCCAAAACGATGAACTAGACCTCCCTCACATTTCACACTCCCTCTATTTCTGCCCCCAAACTCATGGTGACTTTCCCCAGCTTCCTTCTTCCTTCTGGAAAGCCTTCCCAGCCTCTCTGCTTCGGCTGCAGAGCTCTTCCAAGCCCCCACCTCCCACCCAGGCCAAATGTCTTGGTTTCCTTTTCCTTTTGTTCCCGCTAATCATTTAATCTGGCACGGCACTTTGGACATAAGTTAGAGGCAGGCTATTAAGGCAAGACTTTAAGAGAAAATCTGAAAGTACTGAGAAACTATGGAAATGAGAGATAACCATGAAAAATAAGACATCTGGGCAAAGTTTAAAAGGCCCGGGCATGCTCAGCCTTGAGCAAATGTCACCATGGGGAGCCGTGGTGACAGTTTTCTAATGCATAAGGAACGCACGTAGGAGAAAAGGATCCATTTTTCCACTCATCAGCGAGAACAGAATAAGCAGGACCGTCTTAGGTTTCAGCCGAGAAAACATCTGTCATGTGTTTGAGCCATAGGAGAGGAGGAGCTGCCAAGAGGACTGGTGAGATCATCCTCGCCCGAGACGCTCGCGATGAGATCACAGTGGCCAGGGTCGCTGTCTATCAGGGCCAACCACATCGGCGGTGCCCGCACCACGCAGTGCCCGGGGCTCAAAGGCTCCGGGCAAATCTGCCTCCTGGGAAGGGCAGGTGCTGACTCACAGCCACTCTGCTTTGCTTCGGATACACAGGAATCTAAAGGAAACTGCGCACTTTTGCACACCCTTTCAGACTGCCTTGTTACCTGGAGGCCAGGATGGCATGTGTTTAAATAAAGTCCCATTTATTCCTGACTTACAGCTAACTCCTATCTTCCCAGTGACAGCAGCAGCGGCAACAGGCATCCCATCAGTAACAGCTCTAAGCTACTGGACATTTGCTCTGTGCCAGTGCCGCACACATCTCTACTCATTCCTGCCTCACCATTATCGCAAGGTCCATCTTACAGGTGAAGAAGCAGAGGCTTAAAGAGGCCTCCTGGTTCACCCACAACCCCACTGCCGGTCATGTCCCAGCTGAGATTTAAGCCCTTGGTTCCCTGTTCTATGATCCAGACAAGGCCTCTATGTTGCCGATATTTGGTAGAACAGAGAATGAGGAGCTTTTCAAAATCAGCCACGGTCTCCTCTCCCATACCCTCCCTGCCCCAGAT
Organism: Ailuropoda melanoleuca; assembly: GCF_002007445.2. NCBI lineage: Eukaryota > Metazoa > Chordata > Mammalia > Carnivora > Ursidae > Ailuropoda > Ailuropoda melanoleuca. The sequence goes on from NC_048221.1 coordinate 109,111,065, forward strand.
CTGGTGATACTGAAAATCACGTCTTTTCCAGAAGGCCCTGCTACTTCCCTGCCTCTGCTACCCAGGGCCTAAGCCTCAGGATTCCGCCACTAGCTTGGGCGAGCTGATGAGGCTGCTGGCCGCGTGGGCGTCCTTCACACGCCATCACCCACTCGGAAACATAAAACACAGGCCTTCTGCACCGCCTGTGTAGGCCAGCAGCCAGCAGGTGCTTTCGTGTTCCCCGAGCACTCTCTCCAGAGGGACCCCGAGGCCACTGCCAGCAGAGGGGCTATCGTGTAGAGACTGCCATCGAGGTACCAGATAATCCTGGGTCTGATTTTTGTCCCAGCTTCTCTACAATGTAATTCTCAGCTCACTGACTTCTCCCCTTTTGCCTCCTTCTGGAGTCCCGAAATGGCTGAAATGATTTCTATTACAGACTTGAAGAAGAAGTCTTCCACTCTGACGCTGTGGGAGAGCCTTGGCCTCACCTCTGTGCCTTCATCACAAGGCTTCCCTGGGGCCTCATTCATTTGTCAGACGATTCAGCTAAGGGGACCAACCGGCTGAGCTGCTCCTGATGCGGGACTTCAGAACTCAACATCCCCTAAGAACCACGGGAGCACAAGTGCAGGGAGCAGTGCCCACGGGTATGAGGTCATTGGCTTAGTACTGAGCGTGGGTATTTACAGCATCACAATTGTACCAGCTGGTGGGAAACACAAAACACAGGACAGCTCCTGTCAGGCAGGCTTCCTGGGATGCAGGACCAACCCAGTGGAAAAGAGTAAAGAAGAATTTTCCTGCTAGTCAGACGACTGTGTGCTGATGTCAAGCCTGGAGTCAGGTGAATGAAATTTATTCCTTCTTGATGGAAAAGTTGGATTCAAGCCACAATGTATATTCATGGGTTTCTTAATTTTTCTTCCAGCTTCACCAAGCTCAGTGGAGCTCAAAGCAGGTTTTTCCCTCGTGCAAAGAGATGGAAAGGGCCCAGAGAACAGACAATGCTGAGCCCTGAGGAGGAGGAGGAAGAGAGGGAAGAGGAGGAAGAGAAGGCCCTTCCGGAACTTTCCTCTCCTGGCTGCTATTTACAAATCGGTATTTGGGAAGGTGTGGGACAAGGGGAGGTACAGATGCCTTCTGGAGGTCTGACTTCATGGACTCCAAGTTGTGATGCTGAATGCCACGCTCCAAACAGCCACATGACCATCACAGCTCCCCAGTGAACTCAGCTGAGACATGCTGGCCTTCACTCACACGTCAGCTCTTAGCTGCTTTTCCAGCAGATGCATTTGTTCTGAATGACCCATAACCCGAAGGTCATCTTTCGTGGCTCTTTTACCACAATGCCTATGTACGTACCATAATCTGCTGATCCCATGATAAGAAGGGTGCAGAAACGTTCTCTGTGTGTGGCCAACTGGCACTTGTTAGTATCTAACCATTAACCCTAGCCACATTATACCAACTGCAGCTCAGGAAGCTTGGCTCCTGAAATTGTACCCACCCACGGAACATGCAGAGAATAAACCATGATGTAAATTAAAATCAGAGTCAACTACCTTCATGGCACCCATAGCTTGGAAAGCCACAGCTAATCTCGAAGGGGTCAGCGCTGCCAGCATCGCATTGAATCTTGCACTCTTGTTCTTAATAGGGGATTGGTACTGCCCATCTGGAGCCACAGAACCAAACCTACAACAGGGAAGAGGCAAGTGGAAAAGAGGGGTAGGGTTAACAAAAAAGAAGAACATGACACCACTAGAAATGATACCTTAAGCATACACAGGGTTTCTAGATCCAGGAACTGCCCTCATGAGACATCAGAGTTGGGGGCGGGGGAAGTCTCCCCGGGAGATTCTGACCAAGGCTTGACTCATGGAAAGTAAAAGCAGGTTTCGTACCACCACCAACCTGTGGCTCGGCAGGGGCCCCTGGCAAAAAGAAGTATGAGGACCACCATCATTAAACCAACACGGGAGCCTGAATGTGAAGACCACACAACAATCCACTCTGTTATTGTTGATGTATAATTCACACACCATAAAATCCCCCCTTCGAAAGTATGCAATTCAGTGGTTTTTAGTACATTCACAAACTTGTACAACCATTACCACTGACCATTTCCAAAACATTTCATCACCCCAAGAAGAAACCTCATACTATTAGCAGTCACTCCCCATACTCATCACACTCCAGGCCCTGGCAACCATTAATGTACTTTCTATCTCTATGGATTTGTCTATTCTGGATGTTTCCCATCAGTGGAATTGGACAATATGTGGCTTTTGTGTGTGCCTTCTTTCACTCAGTTCATTGTTCTCAAGGTTTATGCATGTCGTAGCGTGTGTCAGTATTTCGTTCCCTTTTATGGCCCAGTGATAATCCACTGTACTGATACATCATATTTTGTTTATCCTTTCATCAGTTGATGGATATTTAGCTTGTTCCTCCTTTTAGGGCTACTACGAATAATTACACTACAAACAATTGTGTACACGTTTTGGTGTGGACGTGTTTTCAGTTCTCTTGTGAACAATGTTTTCACACATACCTAGAAGCAGAATTGCTGCTGGCTCATATGAAAAATTTAAACTTCTGAAGAAGTGCCAAACTCTTTTCCAAATCAGCAACACCATTTTCATCCCCACCAACAATGTACGAGGGTTTCAATTTCTCCACATCCTTGCCAACTGTTATTATGGCCTGTCTTTTTTATTATAGCCATCTGAGCAGGTGCAAAGTGGTACCTCATTGTGGTTTTGGTTGGCATTTCCCTAATAACAATGATGTTGAGCATCTTTTCATGTGCTCACTAGCCGTTTGAATATCTTCTGCAAAGAAATGTCTATTCAGATTTTTGCCCTCAGTCATTTGTCTTTTAATTGTTGAGCTGTAATAGTTCCTTTTATATTTTGGATACTAAAAAAAAGATATATATATATATACTGCAAATGATATAGATGATATATATATATCATATATATTACAATATATATGATTTCCAAATATTTTCTTTCATTCTGTGCATTGTCTTTTCACTTCCTTCATAGTGTCGTCTGAGGTGCGAAAGTTTTTTTTAATTTTGATGAAGTCCAATTTCTCTCTTTTTTTCTTTGGTTGCTTGTGCTTTTGGTGCTTAAATCAAGGTCACAAAGATTCACACCTATGCTTTCTTCTAAGAGCTTTACAGTTTTGGCCCTTACATCTATTATCTGTGATCCATTTTGAGTTAATTTTTGTATACAGGATGAGATAAGGGTCCAATTTCATGCTTTTGCCTGTGGATGTCCAGTTGTCCCAGCACCATTTGTTGAAGACTATTCTTTCCCCATTAAATTGTTTTATTATCCTTGTTGAATATTAATTTCCCATAAATGTAAGAATTTATTCCTAGATTCTCTATTCTATTTCACTGCCTACCTATCCTTATGCCAATACCACAGTGGGTTTTTTCCTTTTTTTTTTCTCCTTTTTTGCTTCCCACCTGCTTTCAGGGGGATCCACTATAATACCACACCATCTCAATTACTGTTGATTTGTAGTAAATTTTCAGATCAGAAGTGTGAGTCTCCTACTTTGTTCTTCTTTAGCAAGATTATTTTGGCTATTCTGACTCTCTTGTTTTGCCACATAAATTTTAGGACCCGTTTCTCAATTCTACAAAAAAAAAAAAAAGGCAACTGGGATTTTGACAGGAATTGCAATGAATCTGAACGTCTATGTACTGATACAACTTTTATCTACACCCCGAATTGGGGCTCCTCTTTCAAAATGCCTGTGTTTCTATTGTTGTTGTCTGGTATATTGGGGGCAGCTTCAATGCGAATAGAACGGCTTAAAATCAAATCCTGCTTATCAAAAAAAAAAAAAATCTCTATAGTCTCATATTTCTTCTAAAGACCATGTAGCTCACTATCACTTTTCTTTCAGGCTGGATCTAACTTTCGAATCTCTAGTGCATTGGATGAATGCTGAGCCAATAGATCCAGCTTCTGGCAGACTGGCCAGGCCACTGAGATCTCATGAGGGTGGAGGACACATGGGGAGCTCCACATCTGTGGCTTTCCTTCCCTCTTCCCCGTTTCCCAGAGGCGAGTGCTGCTGTTAAGTGACTGGAAAATATGCAGGCACCTCTGGGGAGGCTGGTGGTGCTCAGACCTGCTGTCATGGGCGCTGGTGGCTCGTGAGGGCTTCCCCACACACCAGGATAACTGCAAAGATGCTTTCATCATTTCCATTTTATTTCCTACCAATTCCTGGTTGGGGGGGGACGGTTAACAGAAGTTGGTCCTTTTAAAGTTTGTTTCCCGCACATTTTTCTTAAACTTTTGGCATCTATGACATCTATCTGTTGCCAAGAGTTTGCAGGCAAAAACAGTGAAGTGTTAAAGGAAAATCTATAGTAAAGCTGATTATGCAGAGCTCGATGGCTAGCTTTTTCACAGATTCCTATATGCCTCTAAGTCAGGATTTTTATTGGATACATGAAATGCTGTTGAGAAAAGTACGGTAATTGGTGTTTCTTGGCCTCTGCAAAGTGTAATGTGAACCCCTAGAGCTCCACCCCTAAAATGCACCTGAAAAAGCAGCCTTCACCTCATCATTTAACCCACCCTGATGTCGGTGGGATGTGGGGAACCGACCCTGAGCACCTCTGACATTATCCATCCACCCAAGCAACACTGGTTACAACAGCCTCTGCAGCTGAAAGGTGGTACCTTACCTCCTGCCACCCACAAAGAAGGCAATGACACTACCTGGTGTGTAATAGCAAAACAACAACAACATTTTAAGGAAACAACCTAAATCGCCCAGCAATAAGGATAGATTACATAAATTGTTGATCATTTATTTAAAAGTCTATTACGGCAACATTGAAAATGATAATGAATATATGTATTTCCTGTTGTATAAAAACATTTGACATAATGTTAAACAGAAATGACAAGCTATAAAAAATTGAATTTATAAGTGGATCTCATTCAGTAAAAATTAAGCACACCTCTCTCTGTTGATATACCAGCATGGAAAAAAAGTCTAGGGAATTATACATTAAAGTGTGCATAACAATCATTATGTCTGGGTAACAGCATTTTGGACAATTTTAATTTTTTTCTGTTTTCTCATCTACATTTTCCAAAGGATGGTCAATAAACTTTTAGGGGTGGCTGGCAACAGCCTGGGCGTGTAAAGACCCGGGCGCCAGGCCTAGCTTGAGAGAGCAATGAGATCCTATGTACAGCCAATCTGAGTTAAGTGAAAAGTACTCACTTATCCAGCAGGTTCTCCCTTGGTATCCGAACCTTGTGAAATATTAAAATCCCATTATCCACACCATGCAGACCTAGAGAGAGCAGAAAACAGCTGTAGCGGGCAAGTCCGTGCTTGCATCAGAACTACTCTTCCTGCTACTTCCCAGGCCTGTCTCCACTAAAATCCCAAACCCTTTCTTTTACTCCCAGAGTGGCTGATGCTTCTCTAGTTGGGGTGGGGGTGGGGACGCTCTCTGTTTGTTTTCTTGAAGAGCTGTGTCTTCTGTGCTCCTGGGCTCAGGTGGAGGATGTGGGCGCTGTGACTTTTTAAAGGAGGAGCTCTAGGCAGCAGAAGGAATGCCAGGACAAACATAGAGAAGGCAGGAAAGCCACTTACTCCCCCAGCAATACAGAAGTCAAATTTTTCCTCCCTTCCAGAGCTTCCTTCCCAGAACAAGGGGTAAGTTTGTGAAGTCAAATGCCTAAAAGGACAAGAGAAAATGGCCACAAGGACAGCCGTGGGTGGTTGGGGTGATCCGACTCCCCGGAAGGTTCTTAAAAGCCACTGGACCTGTTTCCTAATGATACCTGTCAGAGTCTGGGGTCTACTTTTTGTTTATATCACACTTAGGGAGATTTAATCTGAGGGGGAAAGAATCTGTATTAAACGTCTTTATTTAGAACATCGCCCCTTGACAAGGACACAGTTGCATTTAGGAACTTACAAGGAAACCAAAGCAGACTTTCTGAAGTTGCCAGTGTTTTAAATGTCTGGCACCACTTCACAAGAGCTGGGCCCTCTGCTCTCAGCAGCACTTGACCCAAGAGGGGCTCTCAAGAGACAACACCAGCAAGGGCCTCAGTCACCCCTGAGAGATACAGTTAGAGCACTCACAACCCCACCTGCAGGCCATTCCCACAGCCATGGCAGTGGTCAGTAAACACTGAGGGCCGAGGTGCGACTATCCCCTCTACCAAAGAATTATTGTCTTCTTCCCCCTTTTCTCTTTGTATTTCTTTTTTCCTTCTCCTCCCACCTGTTTCTTTGGCTTGGTTTGGCCTTGGCTGAGGACAACCAGTGGGACCCACAGGTATGGCCTGCTCTTACCAATTGCTATAGGTTGAATTGCCCCCTCTCCTCTCCCCCCCAAAAATTCACACTTTCGAGTTCTAACCCCCAGTACTTATGAATGTGACCTGATTTGCACAGGATCTTTACAGAGATCATCGAGTTAAAAGCAGTCATTAGGGTTGCCCTAATCCAAGGGACTGGTGTCCTTATAAAAAGGGGAAATTTGGACACAGACATGCACACAAGGAGGGAGAATGCCATGCAAGCATGAAGACACCATCTACAAGCCAAGGAGACAGGCCTGGCACAGATTGTCCCTCACAGCCCTCAGAAGGAACCAACCCCGCCAGCACCTTGATCTTGGACTTACAGCCTCCAGAACTATGAGCCAATACATTTCTGTTGTTTAAGCCTCTCAGCTTGGGGTACAACAGCAAATGCGTCCACCGAGTCAGTCCTTGGGATTCCTCAGGGGCCTGCTAGGCACCAACACCAGGCTGTGGCCCAGGGGCAGGAAAGAGAGAGCCTCAACCTGCCCGCTGAGAGCCCACGAGTCCAAGAAGAGAGGAGGTGAAATTACTCATGGCAAAGCTGCCTCATGACTGGAAAATACGAGAGGCTGGGAGAAAATGAGGCCAATGCGTATTCATAAATGATCACCTTCACCATTCCCCAACAGTTGTGACATAAGAGACTTTCATCAAGCTTCAAAATCAAAAAGGCTGCTCTGCCTTTACTGTTTTGGTGAGTTAGGGTGGACCCTCCTTGAGTGGGGCAGGGAGCAGGCAGGAAGTGCTAATGATGGTAGACGAGTCGTCACCTGGGGACTCACCTTCCTTGTACATCATATCAATAGCTGTCACTCCCGGGTACAAGCTTCCATTTTCATCGCGGATGGGAACGATGAAACAGTGGGGCCCTGAGGACGACAAAGAGACATTTGCTAAACTCTCTTTTCTAAAGCTACCATTAAAGCTTTATTCATTTTCTGGAACAGTCTACAATCGTGTTGATCCTGAAATTCAGTCAGTTCTAGGACTGTGCACCACATAATAACAGTGTATACACTAGTCCCCCCTTGTCCACAGGGGATATGTTCCAAGACCCGGGTGAAGGCCTGACACCATAGAAAAGTACCGAACCCTATATATGCCATGCGTTTTCCTATGACTACATACCTACCACGACGTTTAGTTTGTAAATCAGGGGCACAGTAAGAGACTGACAACAATAGCTAATAATAAAATAGAACAATTATAACAATATGCTATAATACGAGTTACGTGACTGTGATCTCTCTCTCTCTCAAAACATCTTACTGCATTGCACCCACCCTTCTTATGATGCTGTGAGATGATAAAATGCCTCCGTGATGAGACGAAGGATGTAGGCGCTGTGGCTGAGTGACACTACTGCTGACCTTCTGACCACACGTCAGAAGGAAGGTCATCTGCTTCTAGACTGCAGCTGACTGCAGGTAACTGAAATCGTGGAAAGCAAAACTGCACACAAGATGGGGAGGGAGGACTACTGTAATGCCAAAATGCAATAATAAATTCAGTCATCGTGTGTATTTAAGAAATAAAGTTGGCACTGAGTTTATAAAAGATGAAACCAGTGCTGTGAAGTGCACTTTCCAGGTAAAGTACTTGCTGGAAAGTAGTAAGAGTAAAGAGGATTATTCTAGCTTTCTCTGCCAGCACAAACCTTGCGATCTTCCGTTTATGATAAGCTGAGCGAAGACCGCAGCGTAATTCCCATACATCGCATTTCCGATGTACATCTTCTCAGCATTTTCACATGGCGTGTCGATCACAAACTCCTACACAGGAAAAGAGGGACAGAGTTTTTCTTTCCTATGGCTCATCTCAACTCCTTGACTCAGTGCAACGATTATTGTGAAACAGATCCACACCCTCCAGCAGGATGCACTTGGGCAATTTCACAGCAGGAGAGAAGGCAAAACCCCCAAAGCCCTGGTGATACATACTCAGCTCTCCCAAACACCCCATCGGCAAGGTTCACGAGAAAGGATGGCATGTCTCATGATCTGGGGGCCCTAGTTGGATGAGTCTACATCTGTGTGTTTTATCTTGTCTGCTGGGCATTGCCCCTTCTGGAGAAATCACTTGGTTCCTCATGCCCTCTACTCTTGCCCAAGCCTTGAAAATCTCATCCTCATCGATACGGCTCTGTTGTTTAAATAGCAACTAACTGAAGGACAACACTGTATGCTGTAATGTAAGCAAGATTAGTAGGCAACCATGACCTATTCCCACCATTGCTTAGAACCTCACCCCACACAATCCTGATTTTTATAAAAGGGAAAAAAACCTCATTTGAGCCTTTGGATGATTGTTTCAGATCCTGCTTCTCCATTTTCTTGATCGATGAATATAATAATTAAAAGCCCCCCCCATGCATAAGCCCTTAAACTGAAGCATTTGTAAATAATTCTCTATCCTATAGAGGAAAGAATCTTTTAATATGCCATCCAGTTTGTCTCCAGCATATGACCAAGGATTCCAGCTCTGAACAGTTTGAAATTAACATTGTTCCAGAAGAAGATGGAGGGTTTTTCAGGCTCTGCACAACCTGGGTCATCTTTCTCCTCCTCTCGGGGAGCCAGTGCAGAATCACAATGGAAATGCTCCTCCCTTCACTTCTAATTCTGCTTCCCACCCGGGTTACCCTGAAACCTCTTGTCAAGGAGGCACTGACAGTAACTGCCAGCTCTGAATATAGGGTACCTGGGGCAGGTCAGGGAATCCAGGGGAAATGGCAAAAGAGCAGAACTACACGTTTAATTGGAGCTGACAATATCGAAGATGTGGCCGAACTAAACCAACAAGCGATTGATCATGTAAAGATTATCTCAGAGTTCAGATTTTAAAGTATATAGACTACACTTCCCCGCTGGCCAAGAAATACATTCTTGAAGCCTAAGAAAACATTCTCTGACATGTGTTTGCACAAGGAAACTTTTAACATGTCCAAGCGCTTTTCAGAAACATAAATGGACAAGCTGAATCTTTTTAAGAGAAGTCTCTGGAGACCAGCCTTGTCTTATCAGGCCAGCCAGGATTTCGCGAAGAAAGGAATTATTTGAGACTAGGGTGCAGTAACAACCACAACAAAAACGCCACCCAAAAACCCCGTGCGGGGAAGGGACACTTACCCCTCGAGGCCAGGAAGGGAAGTGGCAGAGTAACACTGACCTGGCAGCAAAGATCAGGTGGGATGGGGAAGAGACAGGAGGCCATCCATCCCCGTAAATATCTGATACGCTCTGGGAAAGGAGGTTTGTCACTTCTGGCGAAAACATAGATTTGGGAAAGTCTGCATAAGCCAAAATGCTGGCATTGAAGCGGGATCTAAATAATGCACACCATGTGTGCTGGTTCCTACCACAATTAGTTGTTGCAGGCCGACAAAATGGTCAGTACTGTAAGCGCTAAAAAAAAAAAAAAAAAGGCTTTGGCCAAAGATCTTGTAGCCTCATTTATTTTTGCTATATAGCATAAAATGTAAACCTGAAATTCTCTCTTACCTCTTAATTATCCCTACCACGACCCAAGCCACTGTCCAAAAATAAAAATAAAACAGCCAACCCACAGACATGAACAACCAAAAAATATAAGAGACTGAAACAGTCCTGGAGGGAGAGAGGGCTCACTGGATATGCTCTCACATTTTAAAAGGGAAATGAAGGGGGGAACACAGAAAGCAATGAAGGAGAAATCCATTCCCTGTTATGTCAATTCTCAGCAGCCTGAGTTTATGATGGGCTTATTCTCTCTCTCACTCCCACCGGAGGCAGAGTGTTCACCAGGGTGTCCCAGCATTGTGATTTCAGCTTTGTAGCTCCCCTGCAGACGGCGGCAGCTGCCGAAGCACGCCAGGTAGCTAAATCACTTATGCTGTTTGGGGAAAATGGGTCCCACCTAGGGAAATGATTTTTGTGAGGGAAAAATAACTGTAAGAAGAAACAAGTAAATAAGAATTCTGGGTAGGGTTTCTTTTTCCCCTTTAATGACAGCAAGGTGACCTCAGTACCATGGTTTAGGGAAAGAAAAAATGGACCAACCAAAAATTCAAAAGACGTTTGGTTGTCATGCCACCACTGGCAGGAAAGCTAAGCTGTCAGAGCCAGTCCCACTTGAAGCAGACTCACTCATTAACCACATACTGATAGTCAGTTTCTTAACCTCTGTGAGCCTCAGTTTCTCCACCTATCTAATAGGGGCAATAATACCTTTCTAGAAAACTATAGGGTATTTAACACAATGTTATATGTAGAGTCTAGCACTCGCATGCTAAATTATCAGAAGTGGCTTACCATCATGTTATGGGGTGGTTATTGCGAGGGAATATGGTAAAGTATACTGAAGGTGTTCAATAGAGAGCCTGGAACACAGTGAACATTCAATACATGTCAGCTCTTATTCTTGCTATGACCTTGGACATGACTGACTATTGTAAAGAACTAGCATCTAGGCAGGAGGCCAGGATGAACATACTCCAATACAACCCTCGTTTGAATCTGTCATTCTAAACCCTGGTCACCTCTAACTAGCATTTGTGGGTTGGGAAAACCTGCTAACAAAAGCTCAGATTCTAAAGGACAATCTAGCAAAAATGGAGAATAGACTGAGTAACCACACCTACACTCATGCCCCACGCTTGCACACATGTATTTACCCAAACTCATGTCTAGAAAGAACTTCAAACTTTATGTATTCCTTTGTATTTCTTAGGAAAACCCAGTATCAAACAAGAAACTACAGAGGAGAGTGAAATAAGTAAGTAGTTTCTTTATTCAGGGGGAGTAGGAGCTAAAGAAATGGGGACTTCCTTAGACTTTAGAGCAGGGTTTTTGCCCTACAGGGAGTGACGCATTCGTGGAGAGGGATCAATAAGAGAGTCTTGATGAACTCTTTTGTATTAATGAGAATGGAAGGAAAACTAAGGAAGTTGACCACTTATACGAAAGATAGTGAAAGCAAGATTGTTTTGTGAAATTCTGTTTGGGTTGCCGTGTGAATTTTTGTGTAGATCACAGTTAAAAACACAGCTTCATGCCAGTAATGAAGGCTTGGTTTCTGGTAAGGAAACACCAGCACACACAGTGCCCTCCTGCCCCATGGTGCAAAGGGGAGTGCAAACAAAAGCATCTCTTCCAGTCATTTACCTGCTGCTGTAGGGAAGGATGACAAAATGGTGCTGGTACTGTTCTCACAGAGTTGTCACAAGGCATCCAACTAACAAGAGCATGTAAAGTGCGTAAAACAGTGCCCGCACACGGTAGATGCTGTCAAAGTTCTGGCTGATATTAGACACATGAAGCCTGAGCATATGTCCCCCTCCACTGAAGCTCTTAGGCATTGTTCTAAGTCTGAGCGCCTCAGGCCAGAGAGCACACACAGAGGACGTGAGGTTGGCCTCGGGAAGAAGGAGAGTCTGGTTCTGAACACGTTTTCCTGCCGCCCTGAACTGCAGAATGATACTCAGCATCCTCACCTGCGCAGAGAGGTCAAAGGTGGCTTCAGTCTGGATCCCTCGCACGTTGCTCCCGTGGCCCCTCTCAGTCATTGCAAACATCCCAGTGTATTTCTGCTCCTGGAGTTTACAAGATATTAGAAGGGAATTAGCTAGTCAGATGCTTGCTCTAACTGCAGACCTCTGATCATCAAGGATGTGGGTGAGAGAGGGAGAGGTGAGTTGGAGATAATTATAAGAGTTCAGCCTGGTAACAGCTAATGTGATAACAACATGACAATCCTTTTAAAAAATAGTCTTGAAATCCTCATTCTGAACAAGATTCTCGCTGACAATAATTCTCCGGTTTATTTTCTTTCCCTGCAAACACGCACACATGCACACATCTAGCTACAATGAATTTTTAAGGCTCTCCATAGAAGAAGACATCTATTGAGGTGCATGCCATACCTGGAGTGGCTGAAGCCACTTAGTTACATGTCCTGGGCTTCCAAGGTTCCTGACTGCACCACCAAACAGCCAGTAAATTATTCCACACTGAAAGCAAGGACAACATAGACCACCATTAGCGAGAGTCAACAATTTAATGACAGCTAAAACCCTAGCCAAACTCCATTCAAGGAGCATTTGTTTAGCTTATCAAGCTTTACATAAGCCCCACAAGTGGCAAACCATCCAAGCCCTTCCCCCTTCATTGCTTGGAATGCTCCAGTTCCTTTCTTCAGGCATAGCTCATGGTTGTCTCTCTTGGACAGGCCACCCCAACATCACAAGGCGTCAGTCCTCCATCCTCAGGGCTGTCCATTTCAGCCCACTAAATGACCCTTCTGTTTTTCATTTTATTATATTTCATCGTGATAAGTGCACACTTTAATCCCCATCCCCCTATTTCCCCTATCCTCTTCACCCACCTCTCCTCTGGTAACCATCAGTTTGTTCTCTACAGTTAAGAGTCGGTTTCTTGGTTTGTCTCTCTCTCTCTTTTTTTTTTCCTTTGCTCATTTGTTTTGGTTCTTAAATTCCACATATGAGTGAGATCATATGGTATTTGTCTTTCTCTGTCTGACTTATTTCACTTAGCATTGTACTCTCTAGATCCATCTATGTTGTTGCAAATGCAAGATTTCATTCTTTGTATGGCTGAGTAATATTCCATTGTATATATATATATATACCATATCTTCTTTATCCATTCATCTGTCAATGAACACTTTGGGCTGCTTCCATAATTTGGCTATTGTAGATAATGCTGCTATAAACATAGAGGTATAAGTATACTTCTGAATTAGTGTTTTTTTTGTATTTTGGGGGTAAATACCTAGTATTGCAATTATTGGATTGTAGGGTAGTTTCCATTTTTAACTTTTTGAGAAACCTCCATACCGTTTTTCACAGTGGCTGCTCCAATTTGCATTCACACTGACAGTGCAAGAAAGTTCCTTTTTCTCCACATGCTCACCAACACCTGTTTCTTGTGTTTTTTATTTTACCATTCTGACAGCTGTGAGGTGATATCTCATTGTAATTTTGATTTGCATTTCCCTGATGATGAGTGACGTTGAGCATCTTTTCATGTGTCTGTTGGCCATCTGTATATCTTCTTTGGAGAAATGTCTGTTCATGTCTTCTGCCCATTTTTGAATTGGATTATTTGTTTTTTGGGTATTGAGTTGTATTAGTTCTTTATATATTTTGAATATTAATCCTTCATTGAATATGTCAGTTACAAATATATTTCCCATACAGTAGGTTGACTTTAGTTTTGTTAATAGTTTCTTTCACTGTGTGGAAACATTTTGTTTTGGTGTAGTCCCAATAATTTATTTTTGCTTTTATGTGCCTTGCCTCAGGAGACATTTCTAGAAAAATGTTGCCAGAGCCAATGTCAGAAAGATTATTGCCTGAGCTGTCTTCTAGGATTTTTATGGTTTTGTGTCTCACATTTATGTTCTTTAAGTCATTTTGAGTTTGTTTCTGTGTATGGTGAAAGAAAGTGGTCCAGTTTCATTCTTCTGCATGTGGCTGTCTAGTTTTCCCAACACCATTTGTTGAAAAGATTGTCTTTTTCCCATTGTATATTCATTCCTCCTTTGTCAAAGATTAATTGGCCGTATATTTGTGGGTTTATTTTGGGTTTTCTGTCTAGTCCATTGATCTATATCTCTGTTTTTATGCCAGTAATACATACAGTTTTAATTACTACCACTTTGTAATATAACTTGAAATCTGAAATTGTGATACCTCCAGTTTTGTTTTTCTTTCAAATGACACTTCTGAATGTTCCCTCTGCCTTGTCTGCTCAGGGGCTAGCTTAGTGCCTGTTTGTAGAAGATGTGTAACAAAGTATTTGTGCACTGATCCCAGGCACTGGGCCCAGTCTGTCCTACCATGAGAAACAGTCAGCAAACAGGAAAGCTGATGGAAAATGCAATCCTGCACAATGGGCAGGCACTCAGCCTGGGATGAGACAGCCTGGGCTCAACGCCCAGCTCAGCTACCCACTGGCTGTGGGACCTTAGACAAATGGCAATCCTCAGTTTCCACATCTGACAAATGCAGTGAGTGATGAGTGCTCCCACTTACTGAGCACTCAGCCTTCTAAGCATTGAGCTTCATACACACGAACCTACTGATTCCCACAACCACCCTGGGAAAAACACATCATCACCCCCACTTGACAGACAAGGACACTGAGGTTCAGAGAGAGGAATGACCTGCCCAAGGCTGCACCCTGAGATGGTGAGCAGGGCTGGGGTCCAAACCCAAGCTGCCTAATGCCTTATAGCACTTCATAAGGTTGCGAGAATTCAGTGATGGTCAACTGCCAAGTACTTTCGTCTTTTATAAACCCTGGAAAAGTGCTGCTGGCAAGGAGGAAGTGGAGGAGGAGAAAGATGAGGAGGAAGATGAGAAGGAAGGGTAGCTGGAGCGGGGCCATTTGAAGGGAGTAGGGGACTGATGACAAAGACAGAGGAGCTCAAGTGTATAGACATTGGCTGCGTCTGCAGGTTAGCATGACTTCCTCTGCCCCAGCCCCTAGCCCCGGCTTTCCTCTGGGAAGTCCTCCTCTCCCACAGTTAGTCAAAGTGGTTTGTGGCTGATGTTGACCTCCACCCCCAGCTCTAGGATGAGCCTGGGCCCGGGATCGGCTGATCTGCATAATATCTATAATATCCTGGCCGTAGGGGATGTCTTCAGCATAGACCCGTGGTCTGGGTGGGTCCAAACATAGCATCCTCTGGGACAATTGGGTGAGCCAGGAGGCAAAAGAAGCCCTCTCTTTTCCACTGCAGTGGAATCTGGAAGCACGGAGGCTTAGTGCTGCTGGCTGCTCTTGCCATCATGAGAGCTGTGTATGAAACCAACACATAAGGTCAAGGTGGGGAGAAGGAGACAAATCAGAGACATGAGAGAGACCAGGTACCACACAGCCATACCTGCTTCACTCTGGACTCTTCAGTTACAACAGCCAATTGGTACCCTTTTTCCCTGGGGTCATTACATTTGAACGAACTTTACTGGACACAGTAACCCCAAGTAAGACCTTGCAGGAAGGGAAAAAGCAGGAATGGACTCTTCAGATGCTCCCGCCTGGAATCTTCAGATGCTCCCGCCCGAGAACTGTCACCAGCCTCTGGCAAGAACTAGTCCCCACACTCCACATGTGTGATGGGCCTGGCACTAACTGTCTGAAAGGGCACTTCACCAACTTTAACAGCTCTGACATCATGACAGATGAATTTCATTAATCACATCTGACATATGAAGTACTTTCGTTTGGAGAATCATAAAGGATCCTCAGAATCATCATGACACTGCAAATCACATTGCTAATTCCTGCCCGGGAAGATGCAGTCAATCCTAATAGTGATTTTTCCTTGTAAATCATCTTGGAAATCAAGTCAAAGAAAATCGTTTTTCTAAAACTTAAACAGGTTGAATTCTCTACCCCTAAATCTCTCTAGCTAATGGCTAATGTATTCTTTACAAATATATTCCTCTTCTAGATTTTAAATCCTTTCCTCCTCTTTAGAAAGGGGGTGGGGAGAATATTTTATCCACATTCATTAAATGTCATTAGTAGGAGCACTGGGCTTGTGAATGGAACCTGTAGGTTTGGAGAAACTGCAGCAGTTAACAGAGGCGGCATCCATGTGACCCCAATCCAGATGGTCACTTAAAATGTGAGGATTTTCCCCCAAGTGCTGGTCAGTGTTTTGCCAAAGCCACATTCTCCAAAAGGCAGATAATCTGACCCAATGGGGCTGATGCAGGGGGAGCACCTGAGGGTTCCAAGCAGATGATTCTCTGGCCTGACACAAGCTTTCAGCAGGTGCCTCCTGTGAGAAGCATGGACCCCAGACTAGCCAGCAGAAAGGAGGTGCCCACCGAGCAACGACTGAGGTAAACCAGTGAGCAGTGGTCAGACCCCAGTGGTGAGAAGCAGGGGCATTCAAGGTAGCTTCTGGAGACAGAGCTGATGGGTTGGATTTGGGAGAAGAAGGCAAGAGAGGACTCTAGGTGACACCTGAGTTTTTGGCCTAAGCCTCCAGAGCGATGATGGCCCATCAACTGCTTAGTGAGGGCCAGGGGTGGGGGGGTTGCTTACAGGAGGAGCCAGGAAGGAGGGGATAGATTCACTAAGACAGGGATGCAGAAACTGAATGAAGAAGGGCACTAATCCATCACCAGGGAGCAGAGCAAAGTGTCCTCCTCAGAGAGCACTGTGTCCACTGCTGTCTTCACTGCCCAGTGGGCACCCTGGCCTCCAGCCCACTGCAGCAGACAGGACCCAGAGAAGTCTATTTGTCCTGAGAAAGACCAAAGAAAGCAGTGGCAAGGAACTAAGACAAAGGAGAGGACACCTAATAAAATCTCTAAATCTGTGCGTATCTTGCATTGTTTTTCTGGGAAAACTCCCTCTCTCCTAAATCACTTGTCTGGAGGAGGACAGCTGCATCAGGTACATGAGGTCATGAACACAGCACGCCCAACGATGGCTGGCAGTAGCTTCTGGAAGCCACGGTCAGAGCTACCTGGGGCTGGAAACTGTGGTCAGGACAGGTTGAAGGGGTTCAAGGATGGGGCCTCTTAACTTCCAAATGATGACTAGCAAGAAAGATGTCCTACCATGGCAGGGAGAGCTAGTGGGCTGGAGCTGGAACACAGGTTGTTTTCACCTCAATCCACTGACTGAGCCACTACCTAGAAGACTTCCAGGAAGGGCTCTGGGCCACATCTTGGGGGGTATATCCCGTCCACTTATCGAGCTCCTGCTACATGCCAGCCATGGCAGGTAGCTCCTCATAGGCATCATTTACATCTGAACACAGCCCATGAATGGGCATCAGCAGCACCATCTTCACAGAAGAGAAAACAAAGGTCACGCATCATGAGCTTAGACATAGAAGGAACTTGTGTGAACTTTGACTACGAAGTCCTAGAGACAGGACGTAAACCCACATCATTCTGACCATCTCCCTGCCACGATGGAACAGGCAGGACTGTCATGCATGCCAGGAAGTCTGCCAGCTATAGCTGTGATAGGCCAGGCCCTTCCAGGCCCTTCCTACACCATAGTCCAACAGTGGGTCCCCTAAAGACACTTCGAGTGAATTCAGATTCTTTTCATTCCAAGAGCAAATGGAACACACTGAGGCACTGCAGGTGGTTTTTGAGACAATGGTGACCCCAGAAAGGATAGTGCTATGGACTGCAATGGGTTCCCCCCAAAATGCATACGCTGAAGCCTTAACCCTCAATGTGATGGTATTAGGATAGGGGTCTTTGGGAACTAATTAAATTTAAATGAGGTCATGAATAGAGCCTTCAATGGGCTCCATTGGATTAGTGCCATTATAAGTGATACCAGAGAGTGCTGTCTCTTTCTGTCTCTCTCTGCCTAATCCCAATGTGAGGACACAGTGAGAAGGCAGCCATCTACAGGAAGAGAGTCCTCACCAGGAATTGAATCAGCTGGACCTTGATCTTGCCAGCCTCCAGAAATGTGAGAAAATTGATTTCTGTTATTTAAGCCACATGAACTATAGTATTTTATCATGGAACCCCAAGCAAACTAAGATAGATAGTAGGGTGGTTCAAATAAAGAAAAAGGGGAACAGTCATGGGGAAGAAGAAAAGGAAGCATGTCACATTTCTTAGGGCCCTAGACCCTTCCAGACTGCATCAGTGTGTCTGGTAGAAGACCTTGGGCTGGCTCCCAAGCTAAAGCAGGGATTCAAAGCCCTCAGTGAAGGAAGTCTTTTCTTGGCACCTCTCACTTTCCCACCCCACACCCCACCCCAACCTCACTGTGAGTCACTCTCAGAACAGCCCCTGGCCCTGCCACCACTTGGCTGTGTTAGTCCAACTATGTTTGTCTAAAATGCTCAGGAACACCCAGAGCTTTTGGATAACACAGACGTGGAGGGAGAGAGAAAAGGGGCCCAGGCCTGTGGGGCACAGATGACTTACATGAATTGCTGCAGACACTCCCTCATCAGGCTTACAGCCAGCTCATATGCAGGTGTAAAAGGAAAGCAGGCAGAGGCTTCCAGCTGCTCGGGGGCTGGCAGCGAGGTCTGGGGATGCCCTGACCAACCCAGGGCTCATAGAAACTCTTCTGAGCACACCACATCTCCCTCCACACCTCCCTCCCTCCCATTGGAAAGACAGACATGGCCCTTCTGGACTGGACTCGGGGGCACCATCTACACATTCCTCTAACTGTCTGGGATATCCAAGCACAAGAAAAACAAGTCCTCTGCAATGGATGATGTGTGGGAAAGCAAACAGGGTTCATGATAACTCGTGATAAATTTTTAAAGGTTTTTTTTATTGCATCACAATGCATTTAACATAAAGTTTGTATTTTAGCCATTATTAAATATACAATTCAACAGTATGAATTAGATGCATACTGTTGTGCGGCCATCACCACTATCTATCTCCAAAACTTATTCATCACCCCAAACAGAAACTCTGTGCTGTGCCACCCCTTCCCGTTCTCCTGCTCCTCCAGCCTCTTGTAACCCATACTCTGCTTTCTGTCTCTATGAATTTGCCTATTTAAGAAATTTCATGTTAAGTGGAATCGTACAATATTTGTCTTGTTGTGTCTGGCTTATTTCACTTAGCGTCATGTTTTCAAAGTTCATCCATGTTGTAACATGTACCAGAACTTCATTCCTTTTGATGGTTGAATGATATTCCATCATATGTATGTACCACATTTTGTTTATCCAGTCATCTGTTGACAGACACTTGCTTTGTTTCCATCCTTTAGCTATTGTGAATAATGCTGCAATGAACATTGGCATACAAGTATCTGTGTGATTCCCTGTTTTCCGTTCTTTAGGATGTATACCTAGGAATGGATTTCCTGAGTCATACAGTAATTCTACATTTAACCTTTCTAGTAAGGTCGGCTTCGATTCTATGTATTCAATTCTCCTGTATTGATACTATGTAACAAGAACATAGGGGATGATCATCTTCAAGAAGTTTGCCCTCTAGTGCTAAGAGATATACAGCAGTTAGACACATGAATAAATTCAAAAGATCAAAGTAGGCACATACTGTGGCAGACAACTGTAACATACAAAGACAGAAGACAAGTAGATGGGATTTAAATTGCAGGCTTGAGGGAGGCTTCCCTGAAGGGAGGACCATTGGGCTGGGACTTGAAGAATGAACAAGTGTCAGGCAGGTGAAGGAGGGGGAAAAAAAACCCATTCTAGGGTGATGGCAAGGGTGGCCAAAGGTGGATGAGAGGAACAAAAGGAGGTCAATATGTCAAGTCTCCTAGGGAGGAGGACAAAGTAAGACAGAAGGTATCTGGAGAAGTGAGTAAGGCCAAACCACACAAGGATCTGTGAGCCATATCAAAAATAGGAGGGCTTCTCTAAAGCATAAGAGAAGATGCTTCTCTAAAGCATCTCTTTAAGCAGAGGAGTGACATGATCAGAGAAGCATTTTTAAAGACCTAGTTCTTCATAAATTTTTTTAAAGATTTATTTATTTGAGAGAAAGAGAGCACGGGATGGGGGTAGAGAACGAGGGAAAGGCAGAGAGAATCTCCAGCAGACGTCCCGTTGAGCACAGAGCCCGATGCAGGGCTTGATCCCACGACCCTGAGCTCACAACCTAAGCCAAACTCAATAGTAGAATGCTTAACTGAACCAGCCAGGCACCCCAAGACCTATTTCTTTAAATCTATTCATATTTTCTTCTAGGATACTCAGGAGCAAAACTTTTTCTTTTTCTTTTTTTTTTTTTAACTAAAATAGTGGATGATTTTATTTTCACATTTCACAACACAAATGAAAATTTCTTTCTTTCTTTCTTTCTTTCTTTCTTTCTTTCTTTCTTTCTTTCTCTCTCTCTTTCTTTCTTTCTTTCTTTCTTTCTTTCTTTCTTT
>NC_048221.1:109133129-109186274 GCF_002007445.2 Ailuropoda melanoleuca
TCTTTCTTTCTTTCTTTCTTTCTTTCTTTCTTTCTTTCTTTCTTTCTTTGTCCCCCTAGTCCCCTACGAAAAATATTCTCTTTGATAGGAAGAGGGAGCAAGTTAGAAAACACCCAGAGTCACAGCACCATGATTCCTGATGAATAGAACAAGTAATATAAACAGATATAGAGAAGTTCCCATCTCTCCTTATCTGTCTGGCCAAGTCATTCCTGGCCGAATGGGCACCATCATGGGAAGGGTGGGAGGTCTCTTCACCTGGGGCCCAGGCATCATTGGCCTGTGGCAGCCTCATTCCAGGAGGAGGAGGGCCCATTGTTGGTATCATGGGAGGGCCCCTATATGGGGTGCTGGCATCATATCAGGGCGAGAAGGACCCAGGAGCCTGGGGGGAGGCAGGATCATTGCCCCTGCAGGAGGAGGAGCAGGGAATGGAGTGGAAGACATCTTTCCTTTTTGAAATGCAATGGTGGTTGTGTCGATCAGGCTCTGAGCCTGCTTTTCCATCTGTTTCTGGTAGTAATCTTCACATTCTCTTTGTGTTTCCTACCACTGCAGTGTGTCTGTCCCGCAGACGGAGAGGCACAGGTGAGGTATGGGTGGCAGTAGGAGCAAAACTTTTTCAAAAGCTTTTTATTTTGGAATATTTCAGCCAAAATACAATAGTATAATGAACTCGACAATGACCAGTTCATGGTCCATTTTGCTTTTCCCCCCAATCCACTTTCCCATTCTACACCCCAGGTAATCTGGAAGTTTATCCTAGACATCCTGTCATTCCATCCCTATATATGTCCTATACATCTGTAAAAGATAAAGACTCTTTCTAAAAATATAACCCTAAAACCATTACCCCCACCTAAAAATATAATATAAAATATAATATAAAATAATATTAATATATAATATAATATATATATAATATATATATAATATATATAATATAAAATATAAATTTAATATCACCAAATATCCAATGTTTACATTTCTCCCACTGACACATAGTTTTTCTTTACAGTTTGTTTGAACCAGAATCTAAATAATGCCCACACATTGCAAGTGGTTAAAATGCTTAAATCTGCTTTAAACCACAGGCTTCCCCTCCCTTATTCATTCAAACATTCCCTGCACAACTCTAGGCATTAGGGTCAGTGCAAGACCCTAAAGATGCCAAGGAGAGGGCTCCCCACCTAGAATGCTAGAACACCCAATGGGGACTTCTGTATGGTCACACCCCACCACAAGGTTGCTGAAAAGAAGGAGGTAGAGAGCAATATGGGGAAAAAAACACAAACTGAAGATCGTGAGTCTAGACCAGGGACCTCTAGTATTTCTCAGAGGGGAATCTATTTGTTGCATCTCAGCTGAATTTCTTCTGCCTGGAAGCTGTAGCCAGCCCAACTAGGAGGGAAGAGACCCTGCCTGGATGAAATCACAGGGAAGCCAGTCTCCCCCCAAAGGACCTATGGTGGGTGCCTTCACCACCAATGAACTCACAATTTTCTTTGTTTTTAATTCCTGCTCATATCTAAATGTCTACAAGGCAAAAAAAATAATAATAATAATAACTGCCATTTTGGACTTACAAATGACTGACCTGGCTTTCCTGTCTGTTCATTCTCTCTTCATGTTCTAGTTATTTCTCCCCTTTGGGGACATCAGGACTGAATGTTTGGATGCAGGGACCTATTCTGAGGCACAGTGGTGTCCAGGGAGAGAAAGGAGAGCATATGCAGGCCTGCACAAATGGCCCTCCACTGGTAACTTAGGGTACCATGAGGAGCCATGGCCATCACACCTGCTGGACTATTCTGTTCATCATCCTTGGCGAGCTGGGACATGCAAAACAAGCCCACGGTACAGTGCTATTTTATAGCCCTATAAACAGCAAAAATGGAGATGTCTAAGAAATCCTAAGTGTTGTCACATATTCACCAAAGGAATATGAAAAATGAATGAACTTCCATCCATATATCATTCTCAAAATGGTGAAACTACAAAGATAGAGAATAGATTAGTGGTAGCCAAAGAACAGGAATGAGATGGGGACTGGGTACAACTGCAAATGGGTAGCACTGTAAGTTTCTTTGTGGTGATGAAACAGTTCTAGACCTTGATTATGGTGGTGGTCACATGAATCCATATATGGGACCAAACTGCATAGAACTACACACACCCCTCCCTGCACACCCACACCTGGGGTGTATGTAAAAGCTAGTGAAATCTGAAGGTCTGTAGTCTAGTACTGTACATCACTGTAGCAGTGGTGATTTCCTGCTTTCACATTGCATTTCGGCTCTATAAGATGTCACCACACAGGGAAACTGGGTGAAGAGTTCATATAACTCTACGTACTATTCTTGTAACTTCCTGTGAGCATTATTATTTCAAAATAAAAAGCTTTAAAAAAAAAACAAATACGGAGGCAGTGGCATGCCACAATACAGATTGATCTTAGTGATCATATTTATGGGAAGAAAGTAAATCATGAATGATTATGAGACTTTTTCTAAAATTAAAACAAATGAAAATAATCGTTTGACAGTGCAGTACAACTAAACAAAAAGAAAAGCCAAGAACAAACAAGCACGAGGTTGAATATAATGGTTAAAGAGGAAGTCAGGCGGATGGGTTGTAAGGTGTGCCATTTTACAAGCATCTATTCCAATAGACAGACTGATACCTGTATGGTTCTACTGTGCTCCTTGCCCTTCCAAACTAAGTATCAGCTCATGAAGGGCAGGGCGCCCAGAGCCTCTCACCTTTACTCCTGTGGCCATGTCCGCTATGGAGAGGACTTCTCCTATGACCAGGCTCCGACTGACAAAATTCTTTGTTTTCTCTGCCTGAAAACACGACAGAGCCAATGTCAAGGTCTCCTTATGGTTTTAAATTTAATTAACATTTTAACTTAACATCTTTATAATTAACGTATGTTACTTTTATAATAAAAATTCACCGCAATAAAAGCAATCTTTGCATCATAAATACTCCCATGACCCTACCGAAATAAATGTTTTCATCCAGGTTTTTAACGTGGCCTTCCGGTCTCCGACCACCTACGAGGAGAGCCGACCGCATCCCCACGGAGGGCAGGCTCCTGACCGACTCCCCTCCGGCCTGTGCTTCCTTAACCAAGTTTGTCCCTCGCGGCTCTCCGGTGCCTGACACCCTCCAGGCTTCTGCCTAGCAACGCAGGTTGTGCCTAGCAACGACGGTTCTGCCCAGCCCACCCGGCCTGCGACTTCTCCACGTGGGGTGGCCGATTCTCCCACCAACAGGGGACTCCTGGCTCCAGTCCCCACGACAACCTTGCTGGAAAGACAGGATCCGGAAGGTTTGGGAACATTGTGGACACAGGAAAAGCAATATTCTTCACTTTCCTTTCTAACCATAGACCATCTCAGGGCTTGGATGTATTAACACCATGAGGTCCCGGTCGGCCTTCACTGCCGTCGTCTCTGTTGCTGTACACAACAGCCCAAAACCCCAAAGCTACGTGAGTATACTCTTCACCAGCAAGAAATGAGACAGGGCAGAAACCCTGAGGCTATTTTATTTTTAAAATTCAGAGGCAGGAGGCATTTCCTTAGAAGGTGGCGGGCCCCTGAGTGCTCAGATGGTAATTATCCACTGTTGGAATTAATGCTAGTCTCCCTTATTCTCCAGTCCCTCCTGAGACCCAGCCAACAAAGCTGGTGTTTGTTGCCCTTGTGTACGGTGCATACACGTGTGTGGTGTGTGCACACGTGTGTGTGTATGCACGCGCGCGCGCGTGTGCCTGTGTGGACCTGTGCCTGAAAACTGCCCCACTGGCACCAGGATGATAACCAACCTTCCTAGATTGACTCTCAGTTTCCACTATTAAGCTCTTTCCCCAAAACGCACTAGCTTTTCTCCTCCTGTAGGTTTTTACAATGTTTCTTTCAAGCATTATTAATTTTATCAAACAGCAGACTGTCAAGATTTATGACTCTTATGGTGGCTCCAACCCAATGCATCTTGTATTGATTATTTCTTAAAATAACTCCAGCTTGAACATGAACCATTGCATGGCTCCAGCTTCAGCTCGCACTGGAGAGTTAGTTACCAGCAAATAATTAAAAAACACAAACACAAAAACAAAAAAACCCCACAAAACTGTAGCGGATGTTCGCAGACTTTTTCAGAGGGCCCATGCATCCTCTGTCCTGTGGACCCTCACAACCCTGCATGAGAGGCTAAGCAAGAAAGGAAGTACAGACCCCACGTAACAGATAGAAAAGTCTAGACTCAGGAGGTCAAAAGACTTGTCCAACCGGAATCACCTAGTAAGTGGAAAAGCAAGGCCAGAAACAAGATCTTCAGATTACTCATATGGATATCTTGCCCCCACCCCTCACTATGAAGCTTATAGAAATCTCAGGACCCTGGGTGGCCCAGACTTTATTGCTAGTGCACCCCTTTTCTGTACCACCAGCCTTGTCCCCAGGGGACACCTGACATCAACACATCCCAGTGCCCAAGTGACTTCCTGAGTGTCACCCCATCCTACATCATTACAACAAACCCTTTCTTACCTTAAACCACCTGCTCTGTTTTGGCCAAACCTAAACCATCAGGAATAAGTAAATCCCTCAGAATCCCCAACTGATCAAAGTTTTCTTCATATTTCATTCCCTCTGTTTATATTGTTGATGCAAGAGCATGCCTTTGTCATTAATACTGCCCAACTGTGGTCATTTTTATCCACCAGTTTGAAATAAATTCAATCACATTTGCTAAAGAATCAACCCCAACTTAGCCATCTTAGTGCATTATGAATTATTTATGATGATTATTTCCTTCCCCAGTCTCTGCACGAGTCAGCGATCTTTGCTATTAGATCTGATGGACAATGCCAGTATGAGTTTGCCATTAATCCTCTGATGGTGATTTAAGCATTCATTTGGACTGGTCTATTTTAAGAAGTCAAGCAAAAGTTCCAGAACTAAGACTAGGCTTAATTTGATTGACTGCCTTACTGGCATATATTTTTAATATCTTCTCCATATAAATTCTCTCTTTTCTTCAATTCCTTCATTTCTAATTCATTAATTGTTCTTAATTAAAGAATGTCTAATATTGACAAGTTTCCCCTCTCGTTCAACTGACAACATAATGAATTGTCGGTACTGATAATGATCAATAAATAATCAACATGTGTTTTTTGACATACATGTTTGCAGTATTTCTACATATCAATAGCTGCCTTCATTTAGACTTGATATATTCAAACCAAACTCAATTCCCATGCCAGAATGTTAGTTTGTATTAATTTTAAATGTTAATGACTCCATAAATGTATGGAGAATATGCTCAAGCTTATATTTTATCCTAAATTATACCCCATGCTATTTACATTTCTGCATAACAGATTGTCTCAAACAGAAAGAAGGTATTTTCCCTAAAATACCCCCCCCATTTCTTTAGAGAGCACTGCATGTATCAGACCTTTGTGATGCAATATTCTGTTATAAATCAAGTTCTACAGAAATGTGCGTTTTTGGTTTTATAAACCCAGAGAGTCTCCACAAGTCATATATTCCTCTTCAACTAAAATCATCTTGACTCAGCACCACTTGAGCCGTCTTTTCTCTGATATTAAAAGACCCTCACCACCCTCTTTATAACCCATCTGCAGCCCCAGCCAAGGGTACTGGACAGAGAGAGTTTCCTGATCTTAGTTTTCTATTACCAGTTTCCAAACTTCTACCTTCTGGTTTCAATTTTCTATTTTGGTTATGTTTTCTCAGTCTTACTGAATACATGTCCTTTGTTATAATTAACCTTGAATTATTTTAGAAAGAGAAGGGGTGAGTAAAATATATAAATAAAATAAATAAATGGGCTTCAGGGACCCAATCATCTGGGGCCAGCCTAAATGAGACTCTTTCCTACTGGGCTAACCGGTCCTTAATCCTCCCTTGAAAAGAGATCCCAAGTCAAGCCACTTCATACATCTCCCACCACCATCTTGTGCCTGGACTATAGTAACAGCCTCCCAGCTGTCCTCCCTGCTTCTACTCTGCCCCAAACATCAGACGCTATGATCTTTTATATTATTATTAAGGTAAAACTTACGTATAGTGAAATGCACTCAGTACCTGAGTTCTGATCAGTTATCTCCCTGTGTAACCACCATGCCAATTAAGATTACAGAATGTTCCCATCTCCCCCAGAAAGTGCCTTCAAACCCCTTTTCAGAGTCTGTACCCCTACAGGTAACCACTGTTCTCATATTATCATCATCCATTAACTTTGCCTATTCTTTAATTTGCATAAATTGAATCACACAGAATGTACCTATTTGTGTCTGCCTTCTTTCATGCAAATAAGGCATCCGTGCTGATTTGCGTGTCAGTCGTTCTTTCTCAGGACTCAGTAGTTTTCCGTCTATGAATATTCCACAGTTTGTCCAAACTCTTATTGAGGAACATTTGTGTTCTCTCCAGTTGGGGTTATTATGAGTAAAGCTGATATACACATTCATGTAAAAGTTTTTTTGTGGACATATGTCCCCATTTCTCTTTTGTAAGTTCCCAGGGATGCAATTGCTGGGTTAAAGGGTAGGTTTGTGTTTAATATTGTAAGAACCACCAAACAGTTTTTCAGATGACTATACCATTTTACACTGCGATCAACAATACAGGAGACTTCTGGTTTCTCTGCATCCTGGTCAGTCCTGTGCATCTTTTCCATTTTTAGCTATTCTGGAGGGAGTGTAATGTCATCACATTATGGTTTAAATATGCGTCTCTCAGATGACTAAAGATCCTGAGCACATCTGTCTATGCTTATTGGCCATTTATAGACTTCTATGAAGTGCCTGTTCAGGTCCTTTGCCCACTTTTTATATTGGGTCGTTTGTCCTTTTATCATTGAGCTCTAGGAATTCTTTATATATTCTGGGTACAAATCCTTCATATCTTGACACAATTTGTTTCAGATAAATGCACTGCAGATACTTTTTCCTAGTTTGTGGATTGCCCTTTTATTCTCTTAATGATGTCTTTTGATGAAAAACAGTTTTTGATTTTGATAAAGACCAATTTATCTGTTTTTTCTTTGACATGTTTAGCATTTTGGGGGGTCCTCTATAAGAAACTTCTGCCCATCCTAGAGTCAGAAGGACATTCTCCTTGGCTCTTCTACAAACTTTGTAATTTTAGATCTTATGTTTAGGTACATAATACATCTCAAATTATTTTTGAGTGTAGTATGAGATAGGGATCAAGGTTAACTTTTTTCTATATATTTATCTACTTGTTTCAGAACCATTCATTGAAAAGACTTTTCTTTTCCCACTGAGTTGCCTTGCAACATTGTTAAAAAATCAATTGATCATATATGTATGGGTTTATTTCAGGACTCTCCATAATGTTCCATTCATCTATTGTCTGTCCTTATGTGAATACCACATAATCTTGAGTAGCTTTATAGTAAGTCTTGAAATCAAGCAGTGAAAGTCCCCCCAATGCATCCTTTTTCAGAACTGCTTCAACAGTTCCAGGTTTTTTGCATTTCCATATATGTTTTTTGGAATCAACTTGTGAACTTTGATCAAGGCACTATATTTTAAAAATAAGCTTCAGGCTGGGCTTCCCCCTCTCCTCCCCCACCCCCACCATTGTGAAAACTCTCCAATGACTCCAGTTACTTTTGCAAGAAAATCCAAACTTTTAATCATGGCCTCCACACATGTCTTTTCTTACACGTGTCTTTTCTTACTCTCTTCCGGTTCCTTATTCTCTGCTGATCCTTCGCTGGGGCCACATAGTAGGGTGCCTGAGCAGAGTGTTGGGAGAAGTCTGTAACAGAGGCTAGATGTAGCCATTGTACTTCTGGTCTCCCCAGGGGCCTTGACCATTCCAGGAAAGCCCAATATCAGGAACAATGAAAGGTGACATTCCCATGGCTCTGTCTAAGGATATTTTTCTCTCTTCACAACAACATCAGTGTAGTATTCTGATAGTTTAGGATTTTCCAATTCTTGCCTTAAATTTAATGCCTCTTCTCTTGGCAGCTCATGCTTCCTACCAAATTCCTATATGCTTTGGAAATTTTTTTGATTACTAGTGTAATCACAAAATTTACCAATATTGACAACATGTAATGATGAATGTATCATATTGACGAGCAGCTTAATGCATGAGCTTACTTTTAAATTAATGGAAAGTGTATTATTTTACACTAATTTTAATGTAAAAGGGTTTTCTACATATAATATCATGTTGTCTTTGAAGAGAGACAGTTTTACTTCTTTTCCAATTCACCATGTTTGATTTAACTGTTTCCAATCATTTTCCAATTCACCATGTTTGATTTTTACCAGCAGCGACAACCATCTGATGTACCATAAATTTACTTGTTTATTATTTTACTGTTTGCCTCCTCCAAGACTAATATATAAGCTCCATAAAAACAGGTATGTTTTGTCTGCTTTGTTCACTGCGCCTTGAACAATGCCTGGCTCATAGTAGGTGTTCAATAAATGGTTGTAAAATGAATGAATTGCCTCACCTGGCACATAGAAGGGACTTAGCAAATTATAGCAAATAATAATTATTGTTATTTTTAACCTAATATTTCACCATAAGAATAATAACTAAGCCTCAAAGTAAGAAGTTTTCATTAAGCCAAATTGTTTACAGTGCAGTAAATAAAGAACACCAGGATTCCGGCTACCCTAGGGTCTGTCCCTGTGTGGATCTCAACTCACTCCCTGGCAGGCTCTTTCAAGTAATTCCTGTGGCCATCAGAGATGACAACTCAGTTCAGCTGCCAATCTACACAGAGGAACTTCTGTAAACAGGCCACTCTGTCCCGTCATCTCTGCTCAAATCCTCCATGGCATCCCTTGTGGCCAGGGCTGGCCTGGCCAGAGAGCTGGCCAAGTGGCCAGGGTCCAAGTCTGTAGAGCTGGAGCTGGGACAGGGACTCCTGCCAAAGGCAGCACACAAGACTGAGAGCCAGGGGCAGCCTGTCACAGCCCACTAGGAAAAGCCTGGGTTCCAGTACAAACAGAAGCCAGAGGGCCAAGGGGCAGAGCCAAGGCTAGGGTGTTAGAGCCAAGAGCTCAAAGTAGGTCAGGAACCAGTACTGGGAGGGGTGCGGGGGAGGCGTACTTGGTCGTGGTCTGTAGGACCCATCAGGGCTGGCACTGGTTTGTGTGGGCAGTGGAGCAGGCCTGGGTGGGATGGACTGGTGAAAAAGGCTAGTGGCAGAGGAGGCACCCTTGCCTTCTTAGCATATTCTCTACTGAGCTCCTTCTCCACAACCCACCCGTGGCTTCCATGTAACTTCCTGGGAAAGGTTACTCCTTTATTTAAGGGCTAATTAGGAATGCAACCATTCTTCCCATTCCCAAATGCCTTCTACAGTGAGCTGACTTCGGAGTCTTATTCCATTTTAGACATCATCACCCACCTGGCATTTCTTTAAATACAAAAACGAAAACCATCCCAAACTGAGACTAAAATTCTGATTGAAATAATAATTATACTATAATAAATATAATATAAATGGAAAGCCATAGTATAATAAATATAAATATAAGTCTCCTGCCAATTCCCCTTCAAGCTGATCTGGGAGTGGACTTCCTGAGAGAACAGTAGATGATTTAGATCAGTGGCTCTCAAATTTTATGGTCTCTGGACCCCTTTACATTCTTAAAAATTATCGAAGATTCCAAAGAGCTTTTGTTTATGCACACTAGTAATTAAAACTGAGAATTTTAAAATTTTTATGTTAAGAATAACAATATTATACCCATTACATGTAAATCACATAATTCTTATGAAAAATAACCATAATTTCCAACCCTCCAAAAAATCAGTGAGAAGAATGACATTGTTTTACATTTTTACAAATTATTGTAGCATCTAGCTTAATGAAAGACAGCTAGACCCTCACATCTGCTTCCACACTGTGTTTGTTGCCATATGTTGTTCTGGTTGAAGTTTATGATGAAAATCTGGTGTCATGCACACGTATTTGGACACCTACCTTTCAGGTAGTACCTGAATGGGTCTTGGATACCCCCAGGGGTCCTCAGACCATACTTTGAGAACCACTGGTTTAGATAATAATTATGCTGCCATGCCTAGCACCACTGTGGATCATGGGGATGAGGACAAGCAGAGCTCAGAGTGAGAGAGATGATGGGGAGGGGGGGTGGGGGTCAGTCATGGAATGGGTGCTTCATTATTCAACTATCTTCCCCTACTCCTCACTCCTGTTGGCCAGGAACAGCCTGATCCCAACTGCCTTCCTCCTGGGGAAAGGACTTATTCCTATAAGTCAGCCCTGAGCCATGATTGCTGGAGACCAAATGCTGAATGGGAACAATTCGGGGTAGAAAGTACAGAGTACCGGGAAAGAAGGACAGTGGAGAGCAGTACACAAGCCAGGATGCACACTGGATCACCTGGGAAATTTAAATGCTGATGTGATTGGCCTGAGTCAAAGCCCAGACAGCAGGAGTTTGGAAAGTTCCCCAGGCAATTCTAATGTGCAGCCAGGGGCAAGAACCACCAGAGTGAAGTGGGCTCAGAAAGCAGGACCAGCTGGGTTTAAATCTGTGTTCCACTAGTTATATATACAATTTACTAGTTGCATAACCTCAGGCCAATTACTGGTCTTCAATTTACTCATCTGTAAAATGGGAATACCATTCTGGATGTTGTGGATATTAAATGAGATCATTCATTTAAAGTTCTTAGCGCTGTGACTGGAATTAAGATATGTACTCAGCAAGTATGAGCTGTTATTATTGGTTATGATGATTTGGGTGCAGGGGGGTCAGCCTCTGTTGGCTCCAGTCTCAGCGCTGCCGTAGAGTAGATCTCCCACCTGGGTCCTCTGTCTCCCCATCTCTGGAAATACAGGGAGTCAGTGACTTCCCCCACCCAGGATTTCCACAGGGGAAGAAGAGGTCAGTTGGCTGAAGGGCACGAATGTGATATCACTGGAAACAGGTGCAGGAAAAGTCCACGAGGTGCAATGATGTTGTTCACACTGTGTGTGTACGTGCATGCACATGTGTGTATACTCTGTAGTCAGACTCAGATATTGTTTTCTCCTTTTGAAATTATTAGAACATCTCAAATATACTGCAGATGGCAAAGGGGAAAACGCAGAGTGGAAATATTTTAATGGCTTATTCTTGGCCCCTGGACTGTCCATAGAGACCTGGAACAAATGAGGCTCACTCCTCATTTGTCCTCAAGAACATCATCATTACACGTTACACACAGCGTTCTGCCTTGGAGTTCATCGGATCAGCCACAAAAGCTAACAGCAACACGAAATGGGGGCCAGGAAAGGATGGAAAGACCTGGAACACTCTCTGAGCAGGCAGTACAGCCATGACTCAATATTTTTATTAAGAGGCAGAATGAATCATGTAACACTTCTTCTAGAATTACTGGATGTGGACAGTTCCTCCAGCTGTTTACAGGGTGGAATTTGAGAGCCTTCAAACACAGATGTGCTGCTGAGTTTCACGACATCCACCCGAAGAGATGAGCCTGCCGCGCTGATGACCGACTCGTCTAATTTCCTTCAGGTTCATTGGTTTTTGCGAATTCACACAGAGAGAAGCGCCAGATAGGCTGAAGTAACTCACAGAAGTGAACTGGAGGGATTGTCTAGGGCCAATCCTGTGGCTGCTGCAGGAACTATACCTAATCATCCAGGACGGGGTCGTCCGGGCTGCCTAAGACCACAAAGGGAACCACAAAAATAGGAAGATAATTGGATCCAGGGACCCACAGCTTCATCAGGAGCAAGATTACGCAGGCTAATCCTTCAGACTCAGTGGGATAAGCAGCAATTAGTAAACTTCAGTAAAGGATCAACCCTCATCCGAGTCTTGAATATTGACATTAAGTTAAGCCATGGACATATTGGACTGATTAAGAGACCAGGAGATTGAGCACATATCAAGATTTCACCTTCCAACCAGTCCCATGCCAGATGTACTGGAGGCCAGACTCTCATAAAGTGGCTAAAACCAAAGAGGGTTGGGGTCTTTTGAGGGTTTATTTATTTTTTTTCTTTATTGGTTGTATTCACAGTTCTAAATGTTTGTTCCATTGAAAGGCAGTTCACTAGCTTGAAATCCACTTTGCCAAACTGCTTGGTATGAAATGATTCTTCAGGCTTTGCAAGCACCCTTCCCTACATGATGTGGGAGTTTTACTTCCTTCCTCTCCATGTAAGTGTGTCCTTGTCACCTTGGAGGTGGCCGCAGTACTTCAACAGGGGGGACCAGAGCTCTGCCTTTTGACAAGAAGATGCTGAGATCTGTCCTTGCCTCCTCGGGACAGCCAACCAAAGGGGGGGTGACAGGGTAGGGATCTATTCTCAAACACGGACCTCAGGCCCCGCACTGGCTCTGATCAGTGGCCCCCAGAATGGGGAAGACCCCCACCTCCTCAGTCCTTGGACTCCGCCTCCACAGACTGTGCTGGGCAGGAAGAGGGCCAGGCTCCATTCCCCAGCCAACTACAAGCTGAAGCTTATCCCCAGTTCAAGCCCCCCTCCTAGGGTCTCGCCAGGAAATCTGTGCTGTTCCATTGTGTTTAACGTAAAGTGTCCGGTTTAAGGAAGCCGTGAAGCTGAATGAAATGGAAATCGATTTAAACTTGGCTAAAATATATAGCTCTTAATGTTCATGTCACGAAGGAGTTCTCTAATCACATATTCTTTATTTCTTTCTTTCTTTTTAATGAGGCTAAACTGACTAAAATAATTTAACTGAGTTTAGAATGGCAGTGTTTAGACAAACAAGACTCCTACATTTTAGACATGTCTAAATGCTTTAAAAGCCTATAAAATTAGTTCATTACATTTCTCAGATATTTGAATTTTATTCCCCAAATTATATTTGTTTTGTGAACATATATATCATTACTTCTGCTGACTCCCCTATCCCTTAGCCTGTGATCCTGGGAGATGTGAATGTGTGGGCCAAGGGAAGAAAATCAATGAGGTTATCAGGGAATGGAGCAGAAAAAAGGAGCTGAAGAAGGCATTCCCCCATACTGATGACAGTTCTCCCTGGGACAAAACAAACGTGCTGCCACAAGTCACAAAAGCAAACAAAACAAAAATAAAAAATTTTTCTTTCTCTCTCTGTCTCTCTCACTCATACACACATCACAGCAAACTAACAATGAAACTTACCTGTTCCTGAATCGCACGTTTTAACAGAGGTAGGCCCATGATAAACTTCACTCTCTGAAATGTCAAAGCTCTCATTTCATCCAGACTTAAATCATACCTGTGAAGAACAGATACAATGCTGTTAAGACATTGATTTGGTGACTCTGAGTAGGGCCTTTGGACCAAGATATCTGAAAGAACAGACAGCTTTGTTATGTCTCTTACGTCTCTTGTTTGATACAGCGTGTCAAAGAAAGCCTACTGTGTGTGAAATACAGACCCTGCGTTCAATACAGTGGGGCCAAAATGGAACGAAAGAAGGAAGGATTTCCTGACAGGGTGACCTTAAAACAAAACTCCAACATCCCCTTGGCAGGGGCAAAAGATTTTTATGTTTCTGAGATGACTCAAGAACAGCATTTGGGAAAATGAGAGAGAAGGGAGTGATCTGTGTCATACGAGGGGTGGACTGTAGTGGCCACAAGGAGTGTCGCCTAGAATTTCCTTCAAGAGAACCCACCAACAAACTCCAGCTACCATACCTTGGAACTAACTGTGACTTTCCTCTTGAGCTGCTCCCAGCTGGTGATTGAGTAGGGCAAGCTTCTAGATTAGGGCCATTACTGTCCAGTAGGCAACTTATGCCAGGAGATTCACCCCCCCCCCAACTGGCCCACTGAGGCTTTCTTATAACTCCACTGTGCCCTTTCTGCTCTCTCATTTCATGGAGTCAGACCTCCCTACACACATTCCGAAGCTCCTCCCCGCTCCTCCAGCTCCCTCCCATCATCCTTCACAGATTCACAGGCTCTGCCCCCTACCCCATAAGTCATTTGCTCATCTAGTCCCATCTTGGTGTCTGCTTCTCAATGAACTTAAACTGACACAGGAGGGGAGGTTCCACTCTGCCACTTAAAAATCTTAAATGCAAAACATAGCCTGAGCCTGGAAGAAACCTCACTCAGGTTTGATTCTTGGCTCTGTCACTAACTGTGTGACCAACATCAAGTGACCTGGTCTCCCAGTACCTCCGTCCTCTCATCTGTAAAATGGGAATGATAATTGCACATAACTCAGAGGATTGTCACCTCAAATGCTTATCCCAGTGCTTGCATATCTATAGTAAGTGCTCAATAATATTAACCTCCGTTTGTACGCTTCTTCACCCCTCCTCCTCCTCAACAGCAGGAACTGTGTTAGATCCATATTTACAGTCTCAGCACCAACCCAAGGCCTGGCCACAGCACACCTCATTAAATGATGGTTGAACTTAAATTTGTTTCCTGTAGTTCATGACTAGACCCTGGAGACCATGTTCTCAGGTATGTCCCAAAAAGCATGCCAACCACACATACTCTCCCTATGTAAAGTTCATTCCCAGCAAGAAATACAAAGTGCATGGATATAGGGTCCAAGTCTCGAACGGTGTAGCCCCTCAGGACCAGCACAGTGTCTCACATTTAAACATTTTCCCTAAATCACCTGCTGGCCAATTGCCCCAGACCAAACAAGAACCAATTCAACCCTCTTGGCTTTCTCTCATCCATTCAGTTGGCAGTTAACAAAAAATCCAAGGGGACCCCACCATTACATCCTAGAATGTTAAAAAAAAATCCACCCCCCCAAAAAGACGCAGAAACCCCCCAACAGAAGAATCTTGCTTTTTTCTTTTTTGAGTCACCTAGTAAACCTGATTTCAGCACAACGAGTGGGTATTTCGGTATAAGCATTACTGCATAAAATCAGCATTTTCCCTAAGGAGAACAGAACATAAACATTCTATTGTCAATGAAACTAGGAGTCAGGAAAACTCTCCAGATACTAACATAGAAGTAAAACGTGTCTGAGTTGGTGCAGGATTTGGGCAGGAGGACGTGGCAAGAAGAACCACAGAAAGATCTCGCATAGCACCAGGGCCAAATGGTGGCAACTCTAAAAAATGCAGGTAAAAATTCACTTTCTAAACCATTGAGAGGTAAAACTTGTAGCTCTGGTCTGGAACAGCAAGACAGGAAAGGCAACGAGCTAGCAGGTAAGAAGGCTCGCTGGCCCCCGAGCTAGGTTCGGCATCAGGGCAACCTGCATGAATCACATGGACAGGCCATGTTTGAAAGAAGCAGTCTATCTCTGTGGCAGCAGGGAAGGGAAAAGGGACTATGTTGTGAAAAGGGACTAATCCCGGACCACTATCTCAGCTGCTTCTGCTTCCCAACCCTGAAGCCTCTTAGAAAAGCCAGGCCAGAGATCATTCAATTATACTCAAATCATCCAATTATAAGTAATAAAAAGACACTAGCATAGAATTGATACAATGATCCTGTAAGAAAAACGGAGAAAAAGATCAAGCCACTGGCAATGTGGGTGTGTGGTAGGGTTCTGGACATCAGTGAGGACAGGAGGCCTTCAGAGCACACAGGGTGCGGGGGAGCTGGCAAAATGTGGCTCAGCTGAAGTCTAGCCTTAGCCTGATTCAGTGGGACACTCTGCAGTATAAATGGCACCATGGAGAGGTCCCATCCTGTCCTTCAGTCATGGGCAGAAAGCATAACCTCAGCCGTTTCCTGGGGAGGTAACTCCCATACCTCAAGGACAATTCCAAGGAAGTTCAGCCGTGAGTTGATACCAGTCAATACTGACAGCAGCTGGGAGATGAGTGTACAGGTTTGGTAGAGAGATCAGGGTAGGGTATTAACAGTAACTGCTAAGCAGCTGACTAAAGAGGTTAGAAAAAAATTAAAAGAAAGGAGAAAAAATAAATTATTAAAAGTAGAAAGTTAATCAGTTAGAAAACAGAAAAAGTATAAATAATCTAAAATCTGGTTCTGGAAAAAAATCACAAGAGTTGGTTGTTCAACATTGCTCTGGTGGTATAAGCCAATGCAATTTGACAAGGGAAAGAAATTAGGAAATTGAAATTGGAAAGAAACAGGTAGAACTATGTACAGATGATCCGTGTGTTTCATTGATTATATTATATAATCACCCTATGCTAGACCTCCCTGACCCCTGCCCTTTGATGCTGCAGTCCTCATAAAGAGGCAGAATATACTTACCCACCCCTTGAACCTGGGCTTGGCCACATGATTTGCTTTGATCATTAAGATATTGGTAGATTTGAGGAAAGCAAAGGCTTAGAAAAGTGCTTGTACAATTCCCTTCCTCTCTCGCTCCTCGGCAATCCCATGGGAATATGCTTGAGCTTATCTAAGAACAGGCCGATGCTAGTTTGCCATGTGGACAGAGAGTATAAAGTAAGAGACATGTGAGGAGAGCCCCATTATCTCAGCCAAGGCCATCCTAGATCAGCCTACTTTCAGGCAAGGCCCAAACTGGAAAAGCCTGGTCAAGATCAAAAAAGCTGCCTATCCAACGCACAGCTGACTTCATGAATGAGCCCAGCCAAGGGCAGAAGAACCTCTCAGCCATCCACAGACTCATGATCATTAATAAATGTTTATTGTTTTGAACCACTATGTTTTGCATCACAGCTAAGTGATATAATATGACTGTATACCTGGAACCCTCAAGACAACCAACTAAAATTACTGCAAACAAGAAGAGCTTGGCAGGAAACACAATCAGTGAAAGTCAGTAGCTTTCATATGGATATATAAACAATCAGTTTGAAAATAAATGGAAGTAAAGATTCCACTTGCCAAAGTTATAAGACAAAAGAAAACTGTACTTAAGAATAAACTTTTTAGGGGCGCCTGGGTGGCACAGCGGTTAAGCGTCTGCCTTCGGCTCAGGGCGTGATCCCGGCGTTATGGGATCGAGCCCCACATCAGGCTCCTCTGCTATGAGCCTGCTTCTTCCTCTCCCACTCCCCCTGTTTGTGTTCCCTCTCTCGCTGGCTGTCTCTGTCTCTGTTGAATAAATAAATAAAATCTTTAAAAAAAAAAAAAAAGAATAAACTTTTTAGATACACTTATATGAATAACACTATAAAACACTCCTGAAGAACACAAGAAAAGACTTGAACAAACAGAAATCTGTACTGTGTGGGTTGTTTTTTTTTTTAATAAAGGTTTTATTTACTTATTTGAGAGAGAGAGGTTGCATGACTGAGGTAGGGGCAGCGGGAGAGGGAGAAGCAAACTCCCAGCTGAGAGCCCAACTCCAACTCGGGGCTCCATCCACTCTGACTCAGGGCTCAGTCTCAGGACCTTGGGGGATCACGACCTGAGCTGAAGTCGGATGCTTAACCGATTGAGACTCCCAGGCACCGCCCCCCCACCATGTGTTTTAATAGGAAGACAATATAAAGAAATCACTTCTTCCTCAGTTAATTTACACATTCAATATGATCTAAATTTAATAAATGCCAACAAGGGATTTGAAGTGTATATATAAAAGGAAACAAAAATATCCAGAAAAACTAAACATGAGGAGCTATGATCTCTAACAGACGTGCGATAAGGCCACAGTAATTAAACTAATGCAAAAGCAGCAAATAGACCAATGGAATAAAATAGAAAATCAAGACGAGCGCCTGGGTTGCCCAGTCAGTTGAGGGGCTGACTCTCAATTTTGGCTCAGGTCATAATCTCAGGGTCCTGGGATCAAGCCCCATATTGGGCTCCATGCTCAGTGGGAAGTCTGCTTCAGGATTCTCTCTGCCCCTGCTCTCTCTCTCTCAAATAAATAAATAAATCCTTTTAAAAAATGGAATGTCAAGAAACAGAAGTTAATACATATGGAAATTTAATACTATGTAAGACAAAGCTGGGGCATGGAATCATTAGAAAAAACAAAACATTGAGATGTTCCAGTTGGGTAGCCAACAGGAAAAAAAAAATAGGTTCCTATCTCACACCACATCTAGAATAAATTCCAAGTACATCAATGATTTGCATGGGGAAAAACAAAACCACAAAGTATTAAAGAAAAGCATGAACTTCTTTTTAATCACAATGCAAAAAACCCTTTCTAATGTGGTATAATATTTAGAAGCCATGAAAAAAACCATGATAAATGTGACTACATAATAACAAAAATTTTTGCATGACAGAACACTAAGAATTCCAAGAAGATCAATGATTTGCATGGGGGAAAACAAAACCACAAAGTATTAAAGCATGAACTTCTTTTTAATCACAATGCAAAAAACCCTTTCTAATGTAGTATAATATTTAGAAGCCATGAAGAAAACCATGATAAATCTGACTACATAATAACAAAAACTTTTCCATGACAAAACACTAAGAATAGCCAAAAGACAAATGACAACATGGAACAAAATATTTATTACTGATATCAGCGCAAAGCCAATCTCCCTAATTAAAGAGCTCCTATAATTCATTAAAAACAGACGAACAAGTAGGCAAATGATTTGAACAGATGGCCCACATAATAAGAAATACAAATATCACAAATACATTTTTATTCATTTTTTTCACAACTATATTTTTAAATCTCTGCTGTGATATGCAATAAAAGAAGCACAAATTAAAGGTACACTGAAATACCAATTTTCACCTATTACATGAACAAATCCAGATGGTGTGATGACACACCGTGTTGGCAAATTTATGAAGAGAAGATGCCCTTATGTACTAGCCTGGGGGAGGAGGGAAGGTGGAGTGTAAATTGGTACAATTTATATATATATAGCAATTAGACAATATCTATCAAAATTACAAATGAACTGACCTTTTGACTCAGCAATTCCACTTCTAGAAACTTATCCTCACACATGTAAGGAGTATATATAAGTTGTAGAGGAATATAGGCTATGGATCCTCTTTTTAATAAACTGTAGTATTTATTAATTATAAATTCTGTAATCAAAAAAGAAAAATGTGGGTCAAGAGCCATTTCACACTACAAAGACCAGACAGTAAAGCCTATGGGAATGCCATGAAGTGTGTTATACAGATGAGACTCTAAAACATAAGTTATTAGCTATTTTCTTCATATTTCCATTCCAGTAACTTTTTTTTTAAAGATTTTATTTATTTATTTGACAGAGATAGAGACAGCCAGCGAGAGAGGGAACACAAGCAGGGGGAGTGGGAGAGGAAGAAGCAGGCTCACAGCAGAGGAGCCTCATGTGGGGCTCTATCCCATAACTCCGGGATCACGCCCTGAGCCGAAGGCAGACGCTTAACCGCTGTGCCACCCAGGTGCCCCTCCATTCCAGTAACTTTTTGATAAAATGGTTGTGATTCATCTACTTTAAAATTTTAATTCACATCTATTCTCACATTAAATCAAGCTGCCTGCTCATACTGCTACCAAGCACCTCATAGGAGTCAAGTTTGAGTAATGATTTTATGTTAATCTGTGCAGAGAAAAGAAGACAGACTTCAAGATCAGGTGAGGATACGCACAGATAATACACACAATGGCCAAAGGAACTGAGAAATTATTAAAAACTGTAACATAAACAGAACTCAAGCAAACTGCGTTACTAATAAATAGTTCTCAACTATTAATACTCAAGTTAAGAAAATTTTATATTCCAAAAAGAAAAATGGGGATCAAGAGACATTAAAGAACATTTCTCAACAGAGACAAGTTAAGACATTTTAATTAGAGGTCTATTCCATTCCCGTGCCCACCCTCACTCCCAAAACGCACTACCAGAGGTGAAGTCAATGTTACATGGGCAGAAATAGCTATTCCATAGCACAACACTGCAAACATCTAAAAGATGAGTGATGGCGTGAAGTACAGTCTGGCCAAACAGTGATATTATTACATAAAAAGGAAAAATCTGTCTATATGCCTATATAAGGAAATTGCCAAGAAATGTTTTAAATGAAAAAAGCAAGGTGCAAACAAGTAAATATATTATTTTACTGCTGTACTATATGTTAAAAAGTCGGGGGGTCGGGGAAGAAGACTACATTTTTGCTTGCCTATATGTTGTTGCTATTTTTTTATTCTCTTAAGGGACACACCAGAAACTACTAACAGTGTTTATCTTTTGTGTGTGGGGGGCGGAAGTGGGGGAAATTTGGCAAGTGGGAAATAGCACTCTACCTTTTCAGGTGTTCCAACGTTTGAATCATATTAAAATACCTTTTTTAAAAAAGACATAAAAAAAATATATATAAATATATATTAGATATTTTAAATTGTAAACTTAAAATGACCACTAGATGGCGATTGTTCTTCATTTGAACGGCCGCCAGCAAGTATTCATACAACAAAGACATTGAAGCTGGATGAAGTCTTAGAAACTGCCTGAAAGCTTGAGCACCTGATTATCTTAATAAGAACGGGAAAATGGGATGGGCTGGTGATGGGTGTTGAGGAGGGCACGTATCGCATGGTGCACTGGGTGTTGTACGCAACTAATGAATCATCGAACTTTACAACGGAAACCGGGGATGTACTGTATGGTGACTAACATAATATAATTTAAAAAATTATAAAAAAAAAGAATGCGTAAATTCTTAACACTTTTTGGTAAAAAAGGTAACAGTCTCTGCAATGGACAACAATCTGGATTTTAGGGACATTTCCCCCCACCCCGAGCTCTCCAAACCCCTACACAACATAAATATCTGTGTTTTCTGTCTTTAAATATCTACCTCCACATTTAACAATTTTAATAGGCCACCTCAGATGCTGTTTGTAGAACAATGGGGTAGAAATCATAAGCAATAGTGCTTTTTGGTATTTTCACATCTATAATTTCTCTCTTCTTGAAGCTGTAAGATACGAAGATATGGCAAATATTATTCTCTATGCCTCAGATTGCAGACAGAGGCCCTACGGAATTAAGAGCTTTGGCAGGATCCTGGGTGGATGGTGTTAGTGTCAAGATTAGGAGCAGGGGGCACCTTGAGGACAGCTGTGGGGCTACGAAGAGGGCACAGCTCTTCCCC
Source organism: Ailuropoda melanoleuca (assembly GCF_002007445.2). Classification (NCBI taxonomy): domain Eukaryota; kingdom Metazoa; phylum Chordata; class Mammalia; order Carnivora; family Ursidae; genus Ailuropoda; species Ailuropoda melanoleuca. The sequence goes on from NC_048221.1 coordinate 109,154,156, forward strand.
TAGCAGCTCTGCCATCATCCGACTTATCTTTTGGTGTTCTGTATAGGATTTAACTTGGAAAAACAAAAACAAGAACAAAAACAAAACAGTGCCATTACTAAGAACAAGCTTGCAAATCTCTGAGCTAGGATATGCCACAAGCAAGAAGTGAAACAAAAGATACTGATTTCATCTTCCCTGAGAGAAGTGTGGGGTGTAGACCTCCAGCATAAGTAAGACACCTGTCTGGGAAGCCTCCCATGTGGAATTAAGACCAAACTACAAGATACTAACTTAAAAAAAATCTAATCATAAACAGATATCAGAATGGCTAAAAGAAATAATACTGACAACATCAGGTGTTTAGGAGGATGCCGAGCTCCTGGATTTCTCCTTTGCTGGTGGTGGGAATGAAAAATGGTACAGCACTAGGGAAGAGTTGGACAGTGTCTTTTGAAATTAAACATATATTTATATAACTCAGCAATCCCACTCCCAAGAGATTTTACCCAAGAGAAATGAAATCCTTTGTTTTCACAAACACTGATACGTGAATGTCTATAGCAACTTTATTTGCAATCGCCACAAATTAGAAACAACCCAGATGTCCCTTGACTGTGGACAAAAGTGTGGTAAATCCACACCATGGGCTACTGAGCAGTAAAAAGGAGGGAACTACTGCTACACACGACAACTTGAATGGATCTCAAAGACTTTGTGTTGAGTAGAAAAAAAGAGAATCTCAAAAAGTCACATAGGATTCTGATTGCATGACATTCTCAAAATGACAAATTATAGCAATGAAGAATAGATCAGTGGCCGCCAGTAGGTTGAGGGATGGGAAGAATCTGACTCTAAAGGAGAAACACAGGAGGTTTCGTGGTGATGGAACAGTTTCATGTCCTGATTGTGTTGGTGGTTACATAAAACAATGCGTGTGAATGACACACACACATACACACAAATACCTATACCCTCCAAAAGATGTGAACAGACACTTCACGAAGAAGATACACAAATGGCCAATAAGCACACAAGAAAGTGCTCAGTGACGCTGGTCACCATGGAAATGGAAATTAAAACCATAGTGAGATACCATCATCCACCCACCTGAATGGCTAAAAAATAATAATAATAACAATAGCAAAATAAGATGTTAACAAGGATGTGGAATAACTGAAACTCCCATATTTGTTGTGAAAATATATAATGATACAGTCATTTTTGGGAAAAGGTCTGTCAGTCAATTTCTCATAAAATTAAACATATACCTAACTCTCCGACTTCACAATTATACTCCTAGATATTTACCCAAGAGAAACCAAATGCTCACAAAATTCTCGTAGAAGAAGGTTTGTATTAACTTTGTTCCCAAACTAGAAACAGCCTAAGTATCCATCACGAAGAGAACAGAGAAATAAACTGTGTTAGTCATAGAATGGAAGACTGCTTAGCAATAAAAAGGAATGTACAGGTGAATCATTTGCTCTCCAGGAAGCCAGCTGCCATGATATGAGGACACCCAAGCGGCTTTGTAGAGAGGTCTACACGGGGAGAAACTGAGGCCTCCTGCCAACAGCCATGTGGGTGGACCATCTTGAGAGACTGAAACTTCCAGCCCCAGTCAAGCCTTTTATGACTTCAGACCTGGCCAATATCCTACCTGCAACCTCATGACAGACCCAGAGCCACCCTGCTAAGATGCTCTGAAATTCCTGACCCACACAAACTGGGTGAGATAATACACATTACTGTTTATGATGCTAAGTTTTCAAGTAATTTGTTACATATCAATAGATAACTAACACGCACAGTATTGTCATACACACATACACACAACTGATAGGCATGAACTAGTGTCTTATTTTTAAACACTTTAATAATATGTAAGACACCAAGAACAAGGCATGAGTCATAAAATTGTAGCCTAACAATTCTCACACAGAAAACACACCTGTACAATCCCCACTCAAGTCCAGGAGAATCACATTACATCACCAGCACACAGAACGCTCCCCTCAGTCTCCCTGCCCATCATTACTCCATCTCTCCTGCCCACTGCTAGCTGCTCTCCTGACTTGGAACTCCATAAATTATTTTTGACTGCTTTTGAATATTAAAGAACTGGGATTAGACCTTATGTATTCTTTCGTGTCTCATTTCTTTTGCTCAACACGACTAATAAGATTCATCTTTGGTATCTACTGTAGCTGGAGAGCATTCATTTTCACGGCTGTAGAGGATGAAATTGAATTAACGTACCACCAGAAATATGCTGAGTGAACATATTGTATGATTCCACTTACATTACATTCTAAAACAGACAAAATTAAAACATAGTAGGAAAAAAACCCAGAACAGTGGTAACCACTGGGAGAAGAAGAGCAGGGATTGAGTGGAAAGGGCATGAAGGAACTTTTCTGGGGTGATGGTAACGTTCTATATTTTGATAGGGGTTTGAGTTACATAGGTGTACGTATTTGTCAAAACTCTGAGAGTCTGCAATCAAGATTTTTGCATTGCATTTTACAACAACAACAACAACAACAACAAAACCCAAAAGCCTGAACACATATTGAAGTCTTATTAATGATATACACACTGAATTATTTTGGGGGAGGAAGTGTACTTATTTATTTATTTCAGCAACTTTGAAATGCATCAAAAAAATGAAATATGGCAGATAAAGGGATGAATAAGTGAGCACATATGTGATATAGAAAATACAGTAACATATTAATAGTAGAATCTAAGTGCTGCGTGTAAGAAACTCGATGTTAAAGTCAATTCCGCTGTATGTTGAAAATTTTTAAATTTAAAATATTGGAAGAAAGTAGATGACCAGAAGGAGAATTAGGGTAGGGCATCATTTCCTTATGTAAAAATGAGACCTTAAGCACAGATCTTGGTTTCTAGAAACCAATCTCAAATAAAAGGAACACGGGCTTGCGGGAGAAATGGCTGATTCTAGGACAGGGCAGGGAAAAGAAAGAGGAGACTGCAGCATCTTGTGGAATCAGAAAGTAAAGAAGCTCTTAAAAAAAAAAAAAAAAATCCCAAAAGGGTGGGGCCACATCAAAGGGATGCAGGAGCCAACTGTAAGAGCCCCCTAACGCCAATGCTAGAACAATCTGAACAACGAAATAAAGAGGGGACAACTGGGCTACAACACAAAGCGTAAAATAAATATACATGAGTGCATACTGATACAAATAAATGGTTTAAATAAGTAAATACATGAGGGGAAAGAGGCGAACTGCCTGTAAAAAATAATTTGTATAGCCACTCTCCCCTCTAGCAGGCGGCCCTTACCACAACACCACTACCATCCCGAGTGTCGGCTGCACTTAGAGACCTGCCTACAGAGGGAAAAGGTGATTTTACAAGGAAGAAATGCGATCAACGCTACCCTGCCCAGGTGATCGGGGTTAACAGTGCCGCTGAGGAGCCATGTTGATCGTCTGCACCCCCTGCTACGATTGACAAGAAGGGCACTTGCCCTCATGGTCTTCCCCAAAACCCATAACCTCGGTCTAGATATGAGAAAAACAACAGACAAACCAAACTGAAGAATATTCAACAAAATACATGACGAATACTTTTCAAAAGTGGCGAGGTGAGGAAAAACGTGGCAAGACTGAGGGATGGTCACAAATCGGAGGACACTAAAAACAAAACAAAACAAAAAACATGACAACAAAACACAGTGTGGCATCTTGGATGGGATCCTAGAATGGAAACAAGACACTGGTGGAAAAAGTAAGAAAATTCAGATGAAGTCTAGAGTTTAGGTAATAGCAATGAACCAATGCTGCTTTCTAGTTTTGACAAACACGCTGTGGTTATGTAAGCTGTGAGCAATAGGGGGAAACTGGCTGAGGGGTGTGTGGGAGCTCTCCATGTTAGCTTCACAATTTTTCTAGAAATTGAAAATTACTCCAAAATTAAAAGTCTACTTTGAAAAGAGACAAGAAAGAAGGCAACAGTAACAACAACAAAATAGATCTTTGCGCATTTTTTGGAAAACCTTTTTAAAAACCCAACAAATAAAAAACCACTTTAAAAAAAATGGTTGCGTGTATTTTTTTTTTTCAAAATCTATTTCAAAAACCAGTTTTGGTGTCATGGAAAGCACATCCTCAGACACCAAATCTGAATGCCCTTATGACGAGAAACATACTTGGTGCCCAGCCTCTGACCACCACGTGATTCTAGGCAGCACCCACGTTTCTGGAATGAAGACTGACGAGAACTTAGAAATCAACTCTGGTTTCCCAACATGGCTCTGCTTCAGTAAACTGCTCCTTCATCCAGGTCCCTTTTATAATTGTGCTTCGGGAGCCAACTCCAGCTTGGCCCAGGATAAACTCCCCCTATCAATCTCTTCTTGCTGAAAATGGCAAAAGTCAAAATGCTCCATCTCCACTGCGAAGTGAGGTGCAACCCACTGCCAAGCATTCACACCAGTGAAAGGCAGCGGTAAAGAACAGGTCCCCAGAGGCAGCGAGCAGAGAAACCCTCAGTCTTCTAGTAAATACCACAGCTACATCACAACCTGACCTCCCACCTCGAAAGCCTCCACCCACCCCCGTGAACCCCCACACAGCCTGAATGACCCAACCCTGAGTGGAAACAGAAACCGTTGAATCATCCTGTGGTAACTGTCAAAGACTACAGGCCCTGAACCAACAAGGGTGACAGAAAATGCGAAGGGAGGGTTTTCTAAGCACTGCGGTTTAATTGTAGCTGTGAAGTTCACTCAACCACAGAGAAGTACACTTGCTGATTGGCAAAGTCTAGGAAAGTAGCTTGAAGAAGGCATGAAGATAGAGAGAAAGGAAGGAAGGGGAAGAAAAGATCCTCCCAGCCAGAGACGAAAACCTGATGGGAATCCCTGAAAGGAGGCACTTGCAACCCACACCCCTGCAACCTGGGCTTGCCAAGCAGAGACTGTGGGCCGAGAAATGTTCCCTCTCCAACCTTCCTTTCTGTCTTCCTTCCCCAGCTTTCGTTAAGCACCTGCACCACGCTAAACACGAGGAATTCAAAACAAGTCAGGCCTGTTCCTACCCTCAAGGAGCTCAGATTCTAGCCTGGAAGACACAGGGGCAGAAGGAGGGTCCCCAAACAGTGTGACACAAGAAAATTTCATCCATTATCATTAGACTTCCAGTGGCCAGAGCTGTTGTTGCCTCCCAAGGGATGGCACAGTTGTTTTCTGGAAAGGAAAGCCTTTGGTTTAGCATTTACCTTGACTTGGTTCTGTCCGGGGGGAGTTGCAAGGGCCGTGAGAAGGCAGAGGAGCAAGAACCTGATGTCTCTGCACAGTCTGCTGAGAAGTGGGGTGTCTGTGGGCAGAGAGAGGAAGTCCCCAGGAGGGAGGGAGCAGGGAGGGGATGTAAGGAGGAAGGGTGGAAGGGAGCAGGAAGGAAGTAAAGGGAGAAATGTGCCCAAATGAGCAGAGGATAGGAACAGATACAATCTCCCAAGACAAAAAGACCAACTTTTACAAACTCAGACAGGCTTCTTCGCTAGGTAGAAGTATGTGTGGCAGACACTGCTGCTGGCTCTTCCTGCCCCACCAGGATCCTGAGGGTGCTGCCTCTGCTCCGCCCAAAGGGCGGCTCCTGATAGGTCCAGGCTACCATGGTGATAAGCTCCAGGACAGCGTCTGGCTTACCAGTAAGACTTGATACCTCAAACAAAGAGGGCTATTTTTTAGGGCACAAGAGGCTGGAGTAGCGCAAGAGAGGTTAGCTGAGAAAACAGAAATGGGTGTCAGTACAACTTAAGTAAGTGTATTGTGAAGCCTAGAACTGTGGTCTACAGGTACAACCATGCCTTGACTCCCTCCTAAGGCCATGCTCTGCTCATGGAATGGTGGAGTCTGCTAGCTTGTCTGGCTTATGTGTTTCCTGTTGATCACCCAAAGGATGTTTTTGGTGCAACATTAGTACACACATTCTACAGGGATCTAGAGTGGAAATCCCTCATCTTCAACAACAACCCTTTCAACAACTACGGAGGAAGCACCCTCAGTGGGTCAAGCAACATACACAGGAGCCAGGGTCCCTGCTGGACCTTGAAAGCCCCTATTCATCTACCTGCCTATTTACAAGTAAATGGGAACTGGGAAGATGGACATGAGATTCCCTCAGGTGCTAATTACAAGCTGGATATCAAGGCTTGAGATTCCTGAAGGGTCAAGTAGTGGTTGAGTCAATACTCTCCAGGGCAGCCAGGGGGAGGTGAGGAGAGCACTCAGGGGGCTTGGAAGTCTGCAGCCCTCAGTGAGCCCACAGGGAGTATCAAAACAAACACAGAGGTTTGCCCATGGTCCATAAAGTCATCATTATGAACAGGAAGACAGGTAACCAGAGCCCACTGCTTGGCTCAGATGTCATCACTTATCTACAGTCATATTCATGTAAGACCTATTCTCAGCTCCTGGAATAAACCCATGGGCCTAGCTTTATTTATGGAGGGAGAATGGAGTATAAATGTTGTCAACTTTGACGTTGTAAAGTTAGTGGATGGAGAGAGGCGAACTTCAAAAGACCAGAGATACTATGGAAACTCAGTGCAACACAAGGCAAATAAAAATAAAAATATATATATACACACTAATAGGAAGCTGCAGGAGAATCTCAACAGCTCTGCAGAGAGAGAAGGGGGCAGGGGCTGGACAGACCAAAGTGCTGGGCACCCATAGTCCGCTAACCCCTCAGTCTCAGGGTCATTGCCATAATTGAGCTACTCCCCCAAATGCAGGAAGGTACTCTGAAGAGCAGCTCAGAGTTCAGAGATCTCACAACACAGTAAGAACAGCTTCAGTTAGAAAACAGGCCCAGGCTTCCTGGGAAATTTCCACAGCACCTCCTGGAGCAGTGAGAAATTAGTGTCCATGACCTCTTATCTCTTTACACAGACATTGGTCCCATGTGTGTATAACATTTGCTTTTGCAATCAGTCAGCAAGTCCCTACCCAGAAAAGCCAAGAGACTGCCCATCTTCAGATCAAAATCATGGCAATGAAGAAGATGAAAGCCAGCTTCCCATTGAAGGCAGACCCATGGCTTCCCAGGGACTCTTCCATGACATGCTTCAATCCCTACAACCATCCAGAGACTAAGGGAAAAGCCAACTATGGGTGCCTAGCACTTTTGTCTGTTCGGCATCCATTTCCCTTTTTCTGGGCCCCGTCACCCTAGTTTTTCTTTAGCAGTCTCACATTCCCTCCCCCAGCCAGGTGGGTCTCATGGATGACCCCACCCAAGTGACCCCTTCAAGGAAGGGCAATGGCAACAGCTGGCTGGCCAGTGAGAGTGGCCTGGGCCAGGCTGGAAGCCAAAAAGTGTCCGTCTCTTCCAGCCCGGCTGCTGAGCCCAAAGCTCTGAGGGCCACAAGGGGGATGGGGTCTGTCTGGACATGAGGAGAGCAGAGCCTGGGGTTCCTGACAGCGTCACCCAGGAGCCTGAATTCCAATGTCCACACCTGAAGCTGGTCGCGAGTGGCATATTCATCTGAGTGACTACCCATATGGGCCAACCAAGACCTGGAGAGAAACTGACAGCAGACAAGGGATAGCAGTAACATAGTGGCAGCTAGAAAGTGAACAGGCAAGTCCATCGGTAGATGACTTGGCAGAACAGAGAATGGTAAGTTTCTAGGGCTAAGGAGCCAACCAGCTGGTGCAACTGAACTCCACGAAGGCTTGGGAACTGGAGGCTCCAGGCACCTCCCACAGCTCCAGTTCCCCTCCCTAAGCCCATCAAAGCCTGGGGGTTCACTGTCAGAAGGAGATGTGAAAGGGCAACTGACAGGCTCCACACTGAGAAAGGGGGACCATGGGGAGACACCCCAGCCACAGGCCCTACTTACCAACACACAGGGCATAACTAAACATCAAGGATGGCCTGTACATCCTGGGCAGCTCTGACAACTTCCCAGCAGATGGCCATAAAGTGACTTGCTTTAACAAAAACTGAGTTAACAAGCATTTTCCAGCTAATGGAAGTCAAATGTCTTAGGAGAGGAGCATTTTCTAATCAGCCTAAAGTCACTTCGGGCAGCCAGGGTTATGACTTGTCTGTCCTTTGTTCTGCACCCACCATTCCTCAGGAAACTAAGAGTCATCTCTGGAGAAATTAACTCTGTCCAAAAACAAAACAGTAATACTGATCTACCACTGAAAAGGCTACTCTATGATCAGGAAAGCCTGTGGCCAACAACCCTGCCTGTTCACAATCAGCATTTTACTTATTATACTATATAATATTTACTTATACTATTATTTATACTTATACTTTATTTATACTATCCTATTATAAGCAAATACCCAAGGTGGATTAGACATTTAAGGAAAGCCTTCAACACAAAAGACAGAGGTCAAAAGTACAAATCAAAAAAAGGAAGCCAAAGGAAACAGAGACAAAGCAGAGAACAGAAAGGAACACCTCAAAAATTAAGAGATTTTGCAACCAGAAAACAACAGGTGCTATTTAAAAAAAAAAAGGAAAAAAGAACTTAAAGAACTTTTTTAAAAATAAGTATATGACAGTAGATATTTTTAACTCAGGAAGAGTTGGAAGACAAAGGAAAGAAAACTGCCCAGGAAGCAGAACAAAACAAAACAAAACAAAACAAAAAAATAGAGATGGAAAATATGGAAGAAAGGATAAGAAAATCAGAGGACAAGACCAGGAAGTCCAACCTCTGAACAAAGGGAGTTCCAGATAATAGTGCAAGTAATGGAAGAACATGAGTTTCCAGATTATAGAGCCCATTACCTGCCTCACACACGGAAAGAAAAAGAGACCCATGTCAAGTCACGATGTAAGTCATGTAACGCCACTTCTAAACAAGAATGCTCACGATGGTGAGCTCTCCATCTGTAAGAAAAACACACTGCAGTGGCAGGAAGCAAAAAAGAGAATGTGCAAAACTACTGTCAGAAATGGATGGAAGCAGGCTCAGGGCCTGACCAACAAAACAACCATTGCATTTCGACAAGGAACAATCCCTCCTACTCCTCTCTCTGCTCCTCCTCCTGCAGAGGCAATGATCTCCCACTCCACCCCCAGTCTCTGGGTCCTTCTCGACCCGTATGATGCCAGCACCTCCTGGGGGGGCCCTGCCATGATGCCAAGGATGGGCCCTCCTCCCCCCTGGGATGATGCCAATGATGGGACCTGCTCCTGGAATGATGCCACCTATGGGAGGCCACATGCCAATGATGCCTGGGCGCCCAGTGGTGAGACCTCCCGCCTGCCCCGTGAGGGTGCCCGCTTGGCCAGGAATGACTCAACCAGACAGATAAGGAGAGACAGGAACCTCTTTATACCCATTTTATATTACTTGTTCTACTTCCCCAGGAGATCATGGTGCCGTGACTGGGTGTTTTCTAACAGGAGGACAAGGAAGACTTTCTCCCCTTCCTATCAAAGAGACAATAATTTTGGCAGGGGAGTAGTGGGAGGGAAAAAATAAATAAATAAATAAGCAATTTTCATTTGTATTGTGAAATGTGAAAATAAAATTGTCAACTGTTTTAGTTAAAAAAAATGTTCATACATCACACCAATGAAAATTAGAATTATATTTTAAAAGAGCAAGCTGTAGAATAAAACAAATAATATGATCCTGTTTCTAGAAAAATGCAATGCTCACGTCCACATAAACTCATAGAAAAACAGAAAAAGAAGGAGGAAAAAACCTTACAACACACTAAAGTATGAAAACTGGTTGGGCGATCACATGTCCATCTATGGATGAATGGAAAAACAAAACGCAGTACATCCGAGCAATGGAGTATTTTTCAGCCTTGAAAAGGGAGGAGCTTCTGACATGTACTATGACATAGATGAACCTTGAGAACATTACCCTAAGTGAAATTGGCCAAATGCAAAAGGACAAGTATTGTCTGATTCCACTTAGAGGAGTTTCCAGGAACAGTCAAGAGACAGAAAGTAGAATCGGTGGTGGCTGTGGGCTGGCACAGAGGCGGAATGGGGGGTTCTTGTTTAAGGGGTACAGAATTTCTATTTGGGAGAAGTTCTGGAGATGGTGGTGGTGGTTGCACAACAACGTGAATGTACTGAATGCCGCAGAGCTGTACACTCAATAATTATTAAAGTGGTAAGTGTGATTGCATGTGTATTCTACCACAATGAAAAAAGTAGTTGGGGGAGGGGATGATTTAGGAAACTTTGAAGTTTTCTATATTATTTGGTTTCTTACAATGAGAACATCTTCATGAATACTTGCATGCATGAATAAGACTTAGGGGAAAAACTGTCAATAGTTAAGAGGAGAAATGTGCATTGTTCTAGGGAAGGGAAGCCAAGGGAGTAGAGAGAAAGAAGGGGTGAGGGGAGCCAGCACAGAGAGACCAGGGAGGGGAGCCTTGGAGAAGGGCGGGGAGAAGGTCTTAGGAGACCAGCCATGACTAATGGGGCTTTGTAGGTTGTCTTCCTGGGGACGCGTGCTCTACCCACACATATGCACACACCCTCAACGACCTGGCCCTCAGGAAGGAGCTCCAGTTTGCCAAGAAACAAACTCAAAAACATTTTCAAAGCTTATCTCATTTCAGATGTTGCTTTTAAACATTCCCTGCAAACCCCAGTGAGGAACCTCGAGTCTCCCCAAATTCTCCTGCTGTTGCAACAAACAGTGTGCTGTCCCATGGCCCTCAGCAACCAGGGCAATCCCAGGGCCTGGGGGACTCTCTATTGGAGTGAAACAGTGCAGTCAGCCTGGCAAGCCAGACTTTGGGAGAGAGGGCAAGCCACTCCTTAGGAGGGGAACCTGGGCTGTGCTCACACAATGCGGGGGCGGGGGGCAGAGCATACATGGTGAACCCCTGTGCCGAGGAGAGTAGTCAGTATGTGCATAGGAAATTACACAACCTCTGTTCTTTTGGAAGAAAACTGTTTTGTGGCCTCTTATGTCCTGGGAGTGCCTGACCCTGTACAAACTTCCCACTGTATACACACAGCACTCACCCCACCTCATGGTCTCACCCCCCCCAACACCCACTTTAACTTCAAAGGCCTGGGGCGGGGAACTAGCCACAGGAGACACAACATTGCCCCAGTGAATCAGTGAATGGAGAGGGTTTATTTCTGGTCTCCTATGGAGCGTTCTATTCTGGCAGAATGCTAAAACGTCAAGAAATCAGGATCACTGTCTTCTAACACATGATAAGATCAAATCTGATAGTACAACGTGACCTTTCAAATAGGTATCAGAATCTTGAATCTCTTGGGAAAAACAATATGAAATTCAGTCTCTGCTCGTATTACAATTCCAAAATAATGAAGTCAATAAACAGGAACTGGAAAGAATGGAAAAGTGTTTGTTAAGATAATGGGGATTTTTCTCTTTTCATTTTTTGGTTATTTTTTTGGAGGGGAGGGCGGTTGGTGTCACACCGCAGTCAGCATCCATCACTGAACTCCTATTCATCAGTTCCTCATCTCAGCAGCACAGCGACCTCGCAGCACAGATATTATCCCCATTCTGTGGATGAGCAAGTGTCAGCTCAGGAAAGTAGAATCACTTGATGGTGATCATAAGGCAAATAAGCTCCCTGCTGATTTTCCAAGCTGCTGGCGTGCCTTTCCTTCGATCCCTAAGCAGGTTGTGCAATTCACAAGCAAGACCCTTCTACTTGGCCCAAGTCAACAGTTAGAATATTAGAATTCTGTTCCATATTTTACATATTCTGTTCCATACTTTAAATTGCAATTCCCTAGATTGTTAAAGGCAAAGAGATGACAGCCCAGGAACTGCACTGAGAAGACCAAGGAATACAGGAACAGATATGTTCCTTGTGTAGACAGGGCTGTAGCAGAACTAAGTTTGATTAAAAGGACCTCTTTGCACTCTTAGGAACTGCAAAGGCTTCCACAAAAAACCTGCACACAGATGTTTCTAGTAGCTTTATTCATAACTTCCAAGCTTGGAAGCAGCCAGGATGCCCTTCAGTAGGTGAACGTATAAATAAACTGTGGCTCATCCAGACAATGAACTGTTATTCAGCACTAAAAAGAAATGAGCTACCAAGCCGTGAAAAGGCACAAAGGAAGCTTCAACGCATGTTACTCAGTGAAAGAAGCTAATCTGAAAAGGCTATATAATGTATGACTCCAGCCGTATGACTTTCTGGAAAAGGCAAAACTACACAGTAAAAAGTTCAGTGGTTGCCAGGGGTGGAATGTGGGAGAGATGAACAGGCAAAGCACAGAGGATCTTTAGGGCAGTGAAAATGTTCTGTATAATATACCATAATGAGGTACGCATGCCATTTTATATTTGTCCAAATCCATAGAATGTGCAATGCTAAGACTGAGCCCTAAAATAAACTAAGGACTTGGGGTGATCGTGATATTCAATCTCGGTAAAAAAAAAAATGTATCATTCTGGTGGGTGATGTTGATAATGGGGGAGACTATGCATGTGTGGCGGCAGGCAGTATATGGAAAATCTCTGTACCTCTCTTTCAATTTTGTTGTAAACCTAAAACTGCTCTAGAAAAAAAAATAAACTCAAAAAAATTATTGAGGCTCTCAAATATTGATTGATATTTACCATATAGGAAAGTAAGACAGAAAAAATATATGAATATATATTAAATTATTCAAAGTAACTAATAAACCCATTTTTTACTGAAAAAAACTATTTTCCAACCCCTCCTCCAAATTTAGTAATAAGAGTTGCATTGTTCTGCATTTTTACAAAACCTTTTAATAGGAGGAATTAATAGAAGATAGCTGGACTCTTGGGGCACCTGGATGGCTCAGAGGGTTAAGCCTCTACTTTCAGTTCAGGTCATGATCCCAGGGTCCTGGGATCGAGCCCTGCATCTGGCTCCCTGCCCTGCATCTGGCTCCCTGCTCCGCAGAGAACCCGCTTCTCCCTCTCCCTCTGCCTGCCACTCCCCATGCTTGTGCATGCTCTCTCTCTCTCTGTCAAATAAATAAATAAAATCTTTAAAAAAAAAAAAAAAAAGATAGCTGGATTCTTATATCTGCTTCTGCACCTAATCTGTTGGGATATTAGATTTCATGTAGTCTCTGGAAACCACTTTACTTTGTGAGCAAATGGGAATGAAAAGCGAATAACATCTTAGTATTATTACAAAACTGCTTTTAACTTTGAATCTCCTTAAACGGTCTTGGGTATCCCTGGACCATATTTTGAGAATCATGACATAAAGAACTATGCATGAGAGAGAGGGAAAGAGAAGAGGGGAAGACACTCCAGGACACATGCACCCACTTACACATCTCATTTTTCACCTTCCCTAAATCCACCCCCTTCCAGTGCAGGAATCTCGACTTCTGCAAAAACAAGGCTGGTGATGGGTATTAAGGAGGGCATGTATTGCATGGTGCACTGGGTGTTATACGCAAGTAATGAATCATGGAACTTTACATCAAAAGCTAGGGATGTACTGTATGGTGACTAACATAATATAATAAAAAAATTATTATAAAAAAAATAACGACAGCAAAAAACAAAAGCAAAACAAAACAAAACCAAGGCATCTCCTTCCACCTCAGCACAGCTCATTCTTAAGGGATAAGCTAAAAGTGGGCTGACAGGGCACGGCCAACTAGCTAATCCTCCTTCGGAACATACTGGTGTTATATTAAGGGCTTCCTTAAGCTAAACCTCCAGAGCTTGGTTCTAAGAGTGGGCTTTTCAGACTGCCTGCGAAGGGGTCGGCTGCCCAGCAGAGCACAGGAGAAAGAGCCCACAGTGGGACACACATGCTGAGTTCTGGTCCTGACTGCTGATCACTGAGTCCTTCTCTCCATGTATAAACTTGAGAAGCACCAGCCCCCCTGCTCGCTTCTCAGGGCCGTCATGGCATCAGATGACCTCCTGGACTTGAGCCCCCCTGACAACCAAAGTACCTCCACTGCCATTCAGCTGCCCACTCTGCACACCTGTGCTCTTCGGGGGCCCCTGGGAGTCTGCCCCACCCCAGACGTCAGATATGCCCTGTGCAGGGCCAGTCCATCCCTGTGTCAGGAAAATGTCCTCTCTTCCAGGCAGGCACCACGGGGCCGACGCTGTCCTGCCAGTTCCCGTGCACCTGGTCGGGACACTACGGCACGATGACCCCGGGCGCCGTCCACGCCCACCTCATCCCAGTTTTTCTGCCCCTTCTCCCACCACCCGGGGTGGGACACGATGGGCGGGCAGTCAAGCAACTGAGGTCTAGAAGCAGAGCCGAACCTTCCAGCCAAGAGTGTCAGCGGAGCACCAAGCCTACCGCTGCCGGCCCACCCCTTCACCCCCGACTCTTCGAGTAGGAGGGAGCTGTGCAGGCGGAAGCCACCCTCCCCGCCGGTCCGTGAAGTCCGCGGCCGCGTGCGGTGCCCGCACCTCTGGCGAGGAGCGTCCATCATCTGCACAGGGGAGGGGGGTGCTGCCTGGCCCTGGCCCGGAGCTCCCCGGGCGGTGCCCCCAAGGGCGCGCGGTGACCAAGGGGACATAGCCAGGCGGCCGGCGGCTGCACGATACCTGTGGCGGAAGAGCGGGCAGCCGCCCAGGAGGCAGCAGAGCTCGTTCTTAAGGCTCCAGAACTCGCCGTCCAGGTAGCGGTGCAGGGATGAGTCCTCAAGCCCCGGAGCAGGAGGCGGCTCCATCGCTCTGCAGGGCCTCTGGCTTGGCCACCGGGCTCCAGGGAGCAGCTTCCCAGCTTCCCTCCGCCCCTCCTCCCAGCTGCTCACACGTGGGGCCCGGGAGCGCACGCCCTCTTATCGGCCCGGCGCTGGGCCTGTCTCCTCCCTCCCCAACTTCTTGTCCCCTCCCCCATCCACCCACCCCAGCCGGCCATCCCCTGACACTGCTCCCTGGGCCCAGGGGACAAGCTGTCTAGGAAGTCAGGGCTCCTACAGTGGTCTCCTCTCGCCCTCCCCAGGATGCTCAAAGTCTACTGCCTTGCCCTGGGACCTTGGTTTCTACCACTCGTGCCCTCTACTCAATTGCCCCTGCAATCTGTGAGGGCACAAGAAGCAAGTATCAGAACTGTAGAGAGGGAGTTGGTCAGGCGGCTGGGGGCATGGGAAGTCAGAGCGGAGACATTTTACTCCACAGATCTTGCATGCCAGCCTCTTAACCTGGCTCGCCAGATCCAGGAAGGTCTGGTCTAGCTCTGGCCCCAACTCAGCTGCAGCTCAGCTCAAATCCCTGCTGCCCCCAAACGGGGCATTACAGCGAACTTTAATATGACTGTAGTCTCGGGGTGGCCCAGGCCCGCAGCCACTGCAGTGCAGAGTAGCTGAGAGATGCAGACAGAACAAGGCAATGAACATGAACACTAAACTCATCTCCCAGGACCCTCCTTTTGTTGTGGGCAGTAGGAAACGAGTTACAACCTAAGTGGTGATTGTTCATTCCTTTCCTCTGGGTAACTTTCATGTATTTTATTGATTCTACTTTTAAATACAAAGGAAATGTTAGCTCTTCCCTTGCAAAGACCACGCTGCCAGGGAGGTGACCGCTGGGGATGTGGTGAAGCACTTGGGATTGATTCTGTCTGCTGTCATTAGGTAAGTGGAGGTCACGTCCATCCATTTCCTGTGGCTATGTGACAAATTACCGCAAACTGAGTGACTGAAGACAACACAAATGTGTTCTCTTACAGTTCTGGAGGTCGGAAGTCAAACATGGATCTTACAGGACTAAAATCAAGGTATTAGCAGAGCTGGACTCCTGGAGGCTCCAGGGGGGAAAAGAACTCATATCTTTTCCAGCTTCTAGAAGCTACCTGCAGTTCTTGGGTCCTGGCCCTTCCTTCTCCCATCTTCAAAGGGCATCACGACAACCTCTGCTTCTATTGCTCATTCCCTTCTTCTGATTTTGACCTTCTGGTCTCCCTCTTATAAGGACTCTTGAGATTACATTGGGCCCACCCAGATAATCCAGGATCATCTCTATCTCAAAACCAGTAATTTATTCACACCAGCACATCCCTTTTCCCATGTGAGATAGTGCACAGGTTCTGGGGATTAGGACGTGAACATCTTTGGTGGGCCTTTAGTCTGTCGACCATGCCGTCTGTGCAGCCACAAGTAACAACACCCCACCAACTGTGATGAGTAGCGGCAGCGTTTGCTCCTGTAACAAGAAGCCTGGAGGTAGGAGAGTGCTGAGGGCTAGTAGCTCCACCCACAGACCATGTTTTCTTTCCATCCTTCTGTTCTATCCTTTCTCAGTGTGTTATCTTTATCTTTGTTTTTTAAAACTTGTCTCGTCTCAATCATAATGGATACTGCACTTTAAGCAACACATAGTGCCAAGCAGAAGGACAGTCAGGATAGGATAGTAGTAAAAAACAACCCCAAAACTCTTCCAGGCATGCTGTGGTCACAAACCACCCCCAAACCTTAGGGCTTATAAAGATAAGAGTTTATTTCTCACCCAGGCCACAGGAGGGTTCTGTTCCATGTTTCCTCACTGCAGATCCCAGCAGACAGAACAGCCACCATTGTATGCCTGCACAGGTGCTTAAAGCTGCCAGCTGGAAAGGACACACGTAACTTCCACTCACGATCCGTTGGCCAATGCAGTTCACTCCTGACTCTGCGGGAGAAGGAAAGTGCCATTCTGGACATGCCTAGAAAGCCAACACCCAAAATAATCTGTGAGCAACACCAGTGACTACCAAATCTGCCCTTGTTGCCCACTAGTGGCTACAATATCCAGCCACATATTTGTCCCCCTCTCCCTTCCACAGGCAAAATACACACTCCACTCCTCAAAGGAGGCAACCAAATTCCCATACTGTTACAAAACTAAGTCCAAGGCCAGTGGAAGATGCACAGTGGTCTCTCCATCAAGTCAGGGTGTGGTTTGTCTGGATTCAGAGACTGTTAAGCTAAAAACATGTGACTAAGTGCATGCAGCTTGAGCGAGGAAAAAAAATCTTTGTTGTTATAAGCCACCAAGATTTTCCGGAGCATTGTTTGTTACCCAACTACGACCTAGTCTATCCTAGAAGCTACTGGAAGAATGTCGCTACTGAAATTAAAAAAAAAAAAAAAATGGGCACTGGCTTAGGAATTGGGAGGGTCGGTGAGGATGCTGTTAACCAAAGAAGGGAGTTCATGTTACGAAGTGGCAAACAGGGGCACCTGGGTGGCTCAGTCAGTTAAGCGTCTGCCTTTGACTCAGGTCATGATCTCAGGGTCCTGGGATCAAGCCCCAAGTCTGGCTCCCTGCTCAGCGGGTGTCTGCTTCTCCCTCTACCCCTCTCCCCGCTCATATGTGCTCTCGCTCACTCTCTCTCTCAAGTAAAATCTTAAAAAAAAAAAAAAAGGAAGTGGCAAACATTTGATAAAACAGTACCCAACAAACCACATAGCTAATGAACTCATTGCTCTGGGAGAAGATGCTGGCAAGACAAGGTCAGCACGGTCAGTTCTGGCTGCTAGCTGCTATCAGCTGTGTTTGACAAACTATAATAAGAAAGAGATGGACTTAGAAAGAACTGAGCAGTTTGCAAGTAGGGATGAAAAGGAATAGATAGTCCACAAATCCAGGGGCTTTCAGAGTCGGAAGAACCAACTGCTCCCCAAATCCTATCAAAAAAGATAAAACAGAAGTGTTTTGAGCAACAAAAGCCAATTAAAACTCAGGAAACTCTAGCTCTACCTTTTTGCCCCTTATGGCAAGAGTTTGACCTATACCCCTGTTAAGACCTCTGGATGGATTTTGGGGGTTCCTAGCAAGGCAGCTCTCACTCTGGGGCCTATCAGACCAAGCAACCCCCATCGGAACCTCACAGGCACAGCATTAGAGCACAAGAGTGGGTCAAATGGCCCACGGGCTTGAAAAGCTACCCCAGAAGTGACAGGCACCACTCTGTTCACATGACACACCTACTCCAAGGGACAGAAAAGTGTAACCCATCCAAGTGCCCAGAGTGGGGAGAATCAACAGTACTTGCAATCAGCCCTAAGGAATCTTTCAAGGAACCTGTGAATCTTTGAAGGAATTGTTCAGGGAAAGCTGTCAAATCAATAACCCAGTAGAATTGCCCTGAGATCTCCTGGCCTTAACTAAGCTCTGTGCCCACTGTATTAAGTTTTCCAGGGTTGCCTTAACAAATTACCACAAACTGGGTGCTTTAAAATAGCAGATATCTATTCTTTCATGGTCATGGAAGCCAGAAGTGGTCAGAAATCAAAGTGTCAGCAATGTGCACTGTTCCTTCTAAAGACTCTGAGAAAGAATTCTTCCTTGCCTCTTGCTAGGTTCTGGTGGCTTCTGACAATCCTTGGTGTGACTTGGCTTATAGCTGTTCCAATTTCTGCCTCCACAGTCACATGATCTTCCCTGTGTATCTCTGTGTTTTCCAGTCTCCCTCTCCTTAAGAAGACACCAATTATTGGGTTTAGGGCCCACCCTAATCCAATATGACCTCATCTTAACTTGCTTACATCTGCAAAGACCCTAATTCCAAATAAGGTCACATTCTGAGGTTCCAGGTGGACATGAACTTTTGAGGAACACTATTCAACCCAGCACACCCATCCAAAACCAATTACTAAAAACATGAGAAAAGAATGGAAGAAAATGACCACTATTGGTTTAAATAACTGGTTTTCACATTGGCTGTACATTTACAGTGACCTTGGGTTTTTTAAAAAATGCTCAGTAGTGACACACACACTAAATAAATAAATCCAATTTCTAGAGATAGAGCCCAGACATCAGTACTTTTTAACCCCTGCCTCAAAGGTGATTTTAATATGCAGCCATTGGCTTAGACTGGTGGTTCACAGCCTTGCTGCACAGTACACTGTTACATGCTTAGGACAATTGGGAAAATTTAAACAGGGTGAATTAAATAATATCATTATATCATTGTCAATTTCCTGATTTTGCTAATTATACTGTGCATATATAAGTGAATGTTCTTGTTTTTAAGAATGCAAATTGAAGTACTTAGGGGTAATGGGGCAACTTTCTCCAAATAAGGCAGGAAAAAAACTGTGTGTATATGTATATAAACACATATATGTGTATATGGAGGTAACACATGTATGTGTACATAGGTACACACATGTATATATATGTACATATATATACATACACAAAAAAAAGAGGGAGAAAGGAGGGAGAAGCCATAAAATGTGCCCCTCCAGGTTATAATGCTAAAGGAAGTAAATCAGAGAAAGACAAATACCATATGACTTCACTCATATGTGGAATTTAATAAACAAAACAGAGGAACATAGGAAAAGAGAGAGAGAGACAAACCAAGAAACAGACTCTTAACTGTGGAGAACAAACTGATGGTCCAGAGAGGAGGTGGGGGGGGGTACGGGGGAAATAGGGGATGGGGATTAAAGAGTACATCATGATGAGAAAAAAACGGGCCCCTCTTGGACTGCCTGGGTGAGCCAGGACTTTCTCAGTTATTAGTACTAAGAACCAACTTGAACTCTCTTCAGCGAAATGGAAATGTATTGGTTCACAAAATCCAAGGAAGGCCTGGGCATCCTATTGGGGAAGGGTAGGAGTGTGGCCAGTGTCAGAAACAACTGGGACGAGCTCTCTCCTCCTCCTCCTCCCCCCACCCGATCTTTCCCCCTCTGGTAGCCCACTCCTCAGGCAGCTCCAAGTCCTTTGTCAGGCAGTAAAAGACTGGGACAAGAGCCAGGGTCCCCACAGCTGGACCTCAGAGGGACATGAAGGAATCCAGTGATCACAGGCTTCTGAGAAAGAAGCATGGATCCACCGTGGACTGGGGATGGCGTCTGGGTTTGTGCCCAGGGGCTACTCTATAGCCCTAGACACTCCATATAGGAGGCTGCTGCTGGCTCCTAGACCCTTGGCTCTTTTTTGAGAGGTGGGCCCTCAGCTAGAACATTTAAAGAGCATTCCCACATGTGGTGGCTCTTTGGATCTTGATACAGCCGCATTTACTTTAGCTCTTTCTACAGATGAGTGACTGCAGTGTTAACTGACTTGCCCAAGGGCACACTGCTCTCCAAGGCAGAGGACCCAGGGCTCATATGACTCTAAATCGCACCCTGCGTCCCAGTACCCAGACAGGACTGACCTGTGGGCCTCAGTGAACTTTCTGGATGCTTCTTTTATGGAGCCCTGGGGTAAGAACACTACAATCCAGGGCTCAGGGTTCTGAGTGCGGCACAGACTGTTCTCAGGGGACTTCAGTTTGTTTTGTAGAAATCGTGGAACCATAAAATGTCAGTGCCAGGAGCCCCCTGGAGCTGGTCCAGACAGTCCTTTCTTTTTAGATGAGGACACTGCAGGGCATGCCCTCTAATGGAGTAGTCTGGCCACCATGCTAAGGCTGGAGGAGGGCAATGGAGCAGTTTGAGAGGCTGATTTATAGTGTCCCACATGCTGCCCAGTACTCCCCACTCTGAGTACTTCAGAAGACACAGTAACAGTACTAGCTCAGATTTACCTGACCCTCGCTTCACCTGCTGATGCAGAACCTTGACTCCCTGATAAGCCCCTCCTTCCGATCTTGCCACAGTGTCTGGGAGCCCTGAGGAGTCTCCGCCATGGTTTCATGAGCAGCTCTGCTGCCTCCCGCACTGGACAGTCTGACGCTGGTAGGTGTGTGGAGAAGGGAGTCAGGAGATACAGCTTTCCTTTATGTTGTTACTTTGTGAACCGGGCCCTCAAGCATAGCTTGCATTGGGGAAACTGGCAGCTTTTCCTTACTGCCCTGCTTACCTCGGGAGCTAGACATGTGTCCAGGGGAAGGGAAAGGACAGATTCTAGAAACAGCCACCACACTGTCCTTAGGACAGTGTCCTTCCTCCCCTCCAAACACCTGTGGCTTCATTCCAGGGTCACCTCTGATGAATGTGCCGCCTCTTTCCCCAGGACGAAGTCTGCAAAGAGACTCAGCGGGTTCACTGCAGCCTTCCCCACAGTGGCACATACTGGGAATGCCCACAGTCTGACATCAACCCTTATTAAATTATATTATTATTATTATTATTTATTATTTACCAATACCGATATTGTCATTATATATGGAATCCAAGATCTGAAATTGTTGTTAATGTCTTCTAGTCAAAGACAACTAGGAACAAATTCGGGTTTACTGGTTCACTGCCACAAGAGCAACAGCACACTATGGGGAATTGGAAGGCATCTCCTCAAGAAATTTTAGAAAGAACTTATTACAGGATTTGGGCTTGTGTTAGATCAGGAGGAGGGTCAAGGAAGCAGGCATTGGGTGCTGTTAGGAAGCAGGTGTAATTGCACGGGTGACTTTGTTTGATATGAACATTCTCTAAAGTTGTTTCTAGAACAGCACAGCATGGCTATTAGTGCCAGGCCACCTCTTGGCTATCATGAGCTGCTTGTTTCTTTCTCCCGTTGAAGAAACTAAGTTCACAAGGGAAAGATGATGTGACTAGTTGACCTGCCTTCTACCAAAGGCTGAGTAACTTTCCTCAAGTGTCCTGACCTGTCAGACCCTCACTTACCTACGTTGAGAAACTGGTGTCAGGAAAACAAAGAGCATTTAGAAGTTAATACTTGGAGTAAGAGAAATGTGGCCAAACTGGGGAGATTTCTGGAGTCTGTATTACGTTTTCTAGCACTGACATAATAAAGTATCCCAGCCTGGGTGGCATAAGCAACAGAAATGTTATTTTATCACAGTTCTAGAGGTGTCATCTGATTGGTTCCTTCTGAAAGCCATGAAGGACCTGTCCCAGGTCTCTCTCCTTGACTTATAGATGGCCATCTTCCCGCTGCCTCCTCACACTGTTTTCCCTCTGCACATTTCTGTATCCAAATTTCTTCTTCTAAAGACACCAGTTATATTGGCCTGGGGCCCACTCCAATCACCTCATTTTAACTCAACTACTTCCTTAAAGACCCTATCTCTAGTACTGTCAGACTCTAAAGTACTTGGGGTTAGGACTTCAACATCTGAATTGGCAAAAGGTAGGGCACAATTCAGCCCATAACAGTCTATTTGACTTCTGTGGAGATGGAGTCTTCTCTCTCAACAGGAGCTAACCTACCAGAAAAGCTAACACAAAGAGAATAGGTCATTATGTTTTCTGAAACTTTTTTTTTTTCCAGTTTCCAAATGCCATGAAGGCGCAATGACCACAAAAGAGGCATGGTGGTATCCATGCCTGGAACATCTCATAGCCATTCCAGCCTCTTTTCTGTTGGGCTTATGGACAGACCTGTTCTTGTCATCATTACCCTAAGAATGAGTCACAAGGAGGGTATCTTCAGAAGATGCTACTGAGAATCACCACTTGGTGATTGGGTCACAGGTTTGCAGCTGTGGGTCAGCAGTTTGCAATGTGCAGCTCGAGTGACCTCATTCACTTCCGGTGGTTTTCCAATTTCCTTTTCAAAGTGACAGAGAGCTCTGCTTGCTAGGAACGGACTGTCCAGACCTCTGTTCATTGTGTTTCCAGCCATGCTCCCCATTTAACTTCCCAACCCCTAGCTTTCTCTGGGTATATGTCCATGTGATTCAGAGGAGGCTTCAGGGGAAGGCACAGGACCTAACCAGTGCAGAGTGACACGGGACATTTGCTAGGTTGTTTGGTACTATGGAGTGAGCACACCGAGACCAGGAACTGCTGCAATAGTTTTCTATCATGAAGGAACTAAGACTGAGGCAAAGCCAAAAAAGAGGTGGCAGAGCTGAGAGAACAGCAGAGGAAAATGGAAAGAATCCTGATCAAATCGCACCTGAAACCCACGTAACTATGGATTTTTCATTTACACGAGCCAATAAATTCTCGCTGTTGTTAAGCAAGCTTAATTTGGGTTTTCTGGGTTTGGTTTTTTTTTTTTTTTTTTAGAGATTTTATTTATTTATTTATTTGAGGGAGAGAGAGCAGGGGGAGGGGCAAAGGGAGAGGGAGAAAATCTCAAACAGACTCTGCGCTGAGCATGGAGCCTGATGAAGAGCTTGATCCCACAACCCTGAGATCATGACCTGAGCTGAAACCAAGAGTTGGACACTTAACCAATTGACCCACCCAGGCGCCCCTGTGTTTTCAATTAGTTGTGATTCAAGGTATCTGGATAGATTTATAAGCCTCTCTGTAAAGTCACTGATGTTTATTTTTGTCACTGGCAAGTATACATCCATTACTGTACCATGACAAATTAATTAATGTCCAAGAGAAGGGATACTGTTGAAGATCCACTTTCAGAAAAATTAAAGAGTCTATCAAATGGGAATAAGGGAAGAAAAATAGGTTTCTTTGGGGTTTGAATAGATCTCAAATTTTCAGTGTCATTAAAATCCTTCCAAGCCAACTGGGTCTAAGCAGGATACATATTAGCATATATCCAGTGATGGAGAAGCAACTAAAGAATGAGAAAATACCGACAAGGCTGAAACCATGAGAATGCAAGTCTGGCTGGGAACTTTTAAGTAGCTACTATAAGAAATATTTAATATGAATACAGGAAATTATCATAAAAGGGTTCATTGTTCCCTGTTGGGGTTTATTTTACTTCAGATATCTTCCTTTTTCAACACCTAAGTATGTGAACCAAATAAAAACTACTCCCAGAATACTGGTGCAAAGCCCAGCAGGACACTGAGATCCAAAGGTCAGAGATAATTAGGAAAATGGATTGAGAAGTTAATGGTTCAAGGTGGTCAGGAAGTCAAAATGGGCAATAAGTTAAAAAAAAAAAAACAGTAGGAGGGATGCTTGGGTGGCTCAGTTGATTAAGCATCTGCCTTCAGCTCAGGTTATGATCCAAGGGTCCCAGGATTAAGTCCCGCATCGTGCTCCCTACTCAGCAAGGAGCCTGCTTCTCCCTCTGCCTGCTGCTCCCCCTGTTTGTACTCTCTCTCTGACAAATAAATAAAAAAAATCTTTAAAAAAAAAAAAAAAAGGTGGGGTCATCACCTGAGTGTCCTGTTAGACACTTCTCTCCAAGAGGGAAGCAGAAACAAAGCAGAACCACCCCGTGATTCAAACGTTTGGTCCAGGGAAAAGGCCTAGGCAGTCTAAAATAGTACAGAAATTGCGAAGTGCAACAGATGGAAAGGCAAATCAGTTGTATTAACTACGCGAAACAAGTGTCTCATAGTCAAAAGGGTAGTGTAGCCCATCAGTATGCAAAAGCAGACACTGCAAAGATACAAGGATACAAGATGATACAAGAATGACATAGGAACAGTGACCGCAACAGTAGCAGGCAAGGCAGAGAGCCTTACAAGTTAGAAATACAACCTAGGTAAATGCTGACAGAGGCTGAACAGCCACTTTAAGTTAATGTGTGTCTAATAACATTACTTTCCTCCATAGATGAGGCATTGTCAACTCAGGGAGATTAGATCCGCAAATCCAAATCTAACATTCAAAATTTCATGTGCTTTTAAGGATTCCATCTGCCCAGAAGCCTCACCATCCAGGAGACCTATCCCTGAACACCAAAAACTCCAATGCTTTCCTTGTCCCTTTTTAAAAATTTTTCTCTTCCTTGTTCATTTTGCATAAAAATTTGCCACTTCCTTGCATGCCTCACACTTCTCTGGACCCTTGAGAATGGAGACTACCTGCTTTCTGAAGTGTTAAACAAAGTCTGGATCACTTAAATTGTCTTCATCATTTTAACAGGGTATGTGTGTGTAAATTAAGCATCTGGTAAACCAGGCTACCGGTAACTCACAGTATCACTTCAGTTTCCTCATGCCATTTCTTTGTTTCCGAAATGACAAGCTAAAGGACCTAATCCAGACTTTGATACACAGACAAGAATTATATCAGTGCTCAGCTATGTAAACATCTGTCAAGACTGTCTCTGAAACTGATGTTTCTAAGTCACCAAGTCTGAGCCTTGATTTTGCTCTTTCTCTAGCTTGGGAAGTGTCCAGTTCTTTGAAGGAATGGAAGCAAATACAATCTGAGCAAGTATAACAACTGGTTACCAATTTCATAAAAGGACAGAATTGCTGTCCTGAAAGTACAGATGTTATAAAGTACAGAAGCTATTAATGCTAATGAAATTCTGAGCTGATGCTCAAAGACGCACATCACCCCATGGTATAATAAAAAATTTGTCTGGTCTCTGACCTGGGTTCCTGGCAGATCTTCAAAAACCCTTGGAATTCTAAGTGATGGGTTTTTTTTTTTAAGTTTTTTTTTTTTTTTTTTTTTTTGACAGAGATAGACAACCAGCGAGAGAGGGAACACAAGCAGGGGGAGTGGGAGAGGAAGAAGCAGGCTCATAGCGGAGGAGCCTGATGTGGGGCTCGATCCCATAACGCCGGGATCACGCCCTGAGCTGAAGGCAGACCCTTAACTGCTATGCCACCCAGGCGCCCCACTAAGTGATAGTTTTTGTTATGCTAATGAGGTGACTCATGGTGGGTCTTCAGAGAGCTTCAGGATGGGGGCTGGTCAGCAGAAAGATGAACAAACTGATAGAAGTTTGGGGTCTGGAGTCACAGAATATGGGCCAGTCCTCCCAACCTCAAGAGAGAGGAGGGTGGGTTGGAGATTGAGTTCACACACACACACACACGCACACACACACACACACACACACACACACACACCGGCTAATGATTTAATCAATCTTTCTTACGTAATGAAACTCTAGTAAAAACTCAGGACCCTGAAGCTCAGTGGAGATTCCAGGTTGGTTGTGTGCCAAGAAAATAATGTACCTTGAATCCACAGAGGGAGGGCATGGAAAGGCCAAGTCCAGGACTCTCCCAGACTTCACTCTGTGTGTATCTTTTATAATAAAACTGTAATCATAAGTTTCCTGAGTTCTGTGAGTCATTCTTGTAAATTATCAAACCTGGAGAAGGTTGTGGAAACCCCTGAATTCATAGCCAATTGGTCAAAAGTGTGGGTGGCTGAGAACCCTTGGGACTTGTGGCTGGCATCTGAAGTAAAGGTAGTCTTATGGGGGACTCCAACGGTTTCTGGATCCAATTCCAACATGGCAAGGGGAGACACTACCACCCCCCCCTTACTTCCACCACAACACCAAGCAATTCCCGACACCAGCAGGGTGTCCAGCAGGACATCCGAAAATTCAACTTAATTCTGACACTGTCTACCCAGACATGGCATCAGATTCCATAAGTTAAAGGTTCAGTCTTATAAGACTTTCCCCCACCCCTACTTCAGATACCAGTCACAAGCCCCAGGCTGTTACCTGTGCTTCTAACCAACCAGCTACAGAGTGGAGGTTCCAACCACCTCTGCCTTGGGTTTGATTAATTTGCTAGAGTAACTCACAGAACTCATGGAAACACTTACTTACATTTACCAGTTTACTAAAGGATATGATAAAGGTTACGAATCAACAGCCGGATGAAGAGATACAGAGGGCAAGGGCCCAAACAAAGGAGCTTCTGTCCTCATGGAGTTTGGTGGTGTTTGGTGACACACAGAAGCATTCTGCTTCCCCAAGTGTAGAAGGTCTCTGAAAGAAAAGGACCAGTAAGCTGCCCTCTTGGGTTTATATGGAGGCTTCATTACATAGTCATGACTGACTAAGTCTTTACCCATTGGTCGGTCAACCTTCAGCTCCTCTCCTCGACTGAGGTTCGGGGGGAAGGTTGGGGGGGAAGGTTGGGGGGGTGGGCTGAAAGTTCCAACCTTCTAATCACATAGTTGGTTCTCCTGGAAACCAGCCCCATCCTTAGGTGCTTTCCAAAAGTCCCTTCATAAACACAATAAAAGATACCTTTACCATTCTCCTCATTTTCTCAAGGAAATTCCAAAGGTTTTGTGAACTGTAAGACAGAATCAGCATAGGAAGACCAAATATATATGAGAAATATACTTTAGTCATCCAAAAGATCAAATATATATATATAGTTCTTATCCATGAGAGTGGATCCTGGGTTTTGACCATCAAGGCATCTTCTGAAGTCACAACCCACTCTCAGAAGAAAAACATATTCTAAAATAGGGTTCTATATCTCCCTTCCTACATATCAACTTTATTCTTAATATTCCATGGTCCCTTAAAACACTCAGCTTTCTGTAACTGTTCTAATTATAAATCTCCAATCTTATATGATGTTTCAGCAATACATCTAATACTGCTACTCTAAATTGCTCTAAATTCCCAGGGGAAGGAAGATATATGCGTATCTGTGATTACTTGTATTTGTCAAATGGACAGAACCTAGAGAAAAATAATCATTTTTCTTTTCTAAACAGAACACTAACTTTGATATTATGTGACAACCCAAGAGAGTTCAGGAATTAAGTGGAGAACTTTATGACATTATAGGATAGTGGAAGTCAGAGAAACACAAAGACAAGGAAGCATATTTGTTTTCTCATTTTACAAATCAGGAAACTGATAGCCAGATTAAGAGTTTGAGTCCTGGGTCACCTGGGCAACTCAGTTGGTTAAGCATCTGACTCTTGATTTCAGCTCAGATCATGATCTCAGGGTTGTGAGAGCCCTGCGTTGGGCTCTACGCCTGCTTAAGATTCTCTCTGTCCCTCTCCCTCTGTCTTTCACCCCACCCCCTCTAAAAAAAGAAGAAGAAGAAGAAGACGAGTTTGAATCATTTGCCCATTTGTTGCTCATTGGGAAAGTTGAGGTTGGAGCTCCTCCCCTGATGTGGCCTGGCGTCCCTCCTCCAGTAAGTTTGGAGATTATGATATTGAAATAACAAGTCACTGAAAACCCAAATAAAAATACTTTATCTATTGGCCTTCCTAAAAATTTAGAGAATCTATCAATTTACATAGTTAGAGATTTAATATTGAAATTAGCAGATAAATTCGAGTTTTAAAGAAAGAGAAAGTTGTAACTGCACATTCCTGCCCCTGAAGAAGGAAAGGTGTCTTTTACACATAACTAGACCTGCTGTTCCCAAAAGGCCCAATTACTATCATGATCACGTACAAATTCCTTAATTTAGCATTCAAGATTTGACATCAAAGTATCAAACCACTCTTTCAAAAAGAATCTCCACTACTCATTAACAGTTCTCCAGGGTGATCCTTCAGTAACCCTGTTTACACCAAGAATGACCTCCTCCAGGCTCTCCCCCAGTCCTGTCTCCTTTGACCCCTTCTGCTCCTTTCCTTGGCTTTAGAGTTTGTCCCCACCTCACCCTCACCCCACTACCAACTAGGCTGTGAGCCACTCCTGAGTCAAGGAAAGGACCCCAGACCGTGTAGCTGGCACTCTTCGCTGACACCCCCAGCCCTCCTCTGCTGGGCTATGGCTAATGTGGGCAATGCCCCAGAGCTCTTCTTTATTCTTTGTAATAGAATCTGCCCTGGGCAGATCACCACTATGGAAGAAAAAGTCTAACCCAACAAAAAACCTAAACCTTGTGTGCAGGTGTCATGAGAAACTTTCAAAGCCACTATTTAAAAAATGCTACGACAGCAAGGGAGAGATCCACCCCTCTTCAAGGCCCAATTCAAGCTCCACCTTCTTCATTAAGTTTAATGTGACAGACAGGCCCTATTTCCCCTCCCTCGTCTGGATGCCCTAACAGATAATCTGAACACTAACGTGGCACATAATACACGTGTACACCACCTTTCAATAGTTTTCTATGACTGCATCTACATCTCCCAGACAAAGCCACTAGCTTCTTAAGGAAGGATCTGTTTGAGTTAGATAAGGCTGTAGATATAAATCCAATGATATCTGGTATATGGTGGATGCTCAGTCAACATTTCCTAATTGATGACTGAGCCGCTATCAGACCCAAGTTGAAAACCTCAAAGAGTACAACAATCTGTTAATTCCTGTGATGGTTAGTAGAACCTAACATTTGTCTGAAGACCCCAGAGTGAGCACCCTCTCTGTTCTAAGTACTACAGATTGGATTCTTGTGTAGATTCAAACTGGTCAGCACTCTGGAAGGAATTCTGGACTGTGAGAGCATCAGGATTTCCAAAAGATGCTATTTTTTTTTCAGGTATTTAACTTAAGAGCCCTAAGGGAGCAAAGGGCCCGAAGAGAGCAAACACCCACACAGCTTCTGCAAAAGGAAGGTAATCACATTAATAGCTCTTGGTATTTTACTTGCATTGTTATGTGACTTTTGAAACAACCTGGAGAGGTAGAATGGGAAGTCATTAAAGTCCAAGGGGCAGAGAAGACGAGGCTGATTCTTTTCCAACTCACTTTTAGGCAGGAAGCATCAGCATATTACATATTTCTTCTTAGACATCTGGACTCCTTCACAAAGAGGTCTCTTCATTTGTAATTCCTGAGAACTTGGGTCTCCAGAGCTCCTAGTTCCAGAGAAGATGCTGAAAGTTTCCTTGTTGGCATTCTACAGTCGATGCATCCAAACTCTTCCATTCTTATTTTAATTGACATTTGGATGTAGGAACAGCCCCCAGAACCTTGAGCCCTCCTCTGCTCTGCGGCACCCATACAGCCTTTCAGATGAGTTAAATCAAACCCAGAGGTCTGCAAGGGTACTAACCCATCATCTTCATACGCCATATATCATCTACATAACCAGCCCTGAAGTGCCTACCGACGCGCTCTCACATTGCAGTCACTAAGCCAAAATCCTAAGACTCCCTCTCTGCGCGGTACTTCAAAACCCAGCCGGCATTTAGCCGGCCGGGAACTTACGGTTCGATTGAGGACAGCGGGGGAAGTGGGAGGAACTAGCGGTGCGCGGGAGGGAGGCGGGACAAATGTCTCCCAGCAACCGTCCCGGCGATTGGCCAGCCCGTCTGCAGCCGAGGCCAATGGCCAGGCGCCTTGCGAACGCTCGTTGCGCCGAGTGCGGCTGCGCGGGAGATTCAAATCTGCGGCGGCTCCTCGCCGGTGGCGCGGGTGGGCTGTTGCTGGCCCGCGTCCTCTAGCCATGGATAACCCGGAAAATGTCTTTCAGTAAGTGTCGGTCCGGTGGGATGGGGACGAGGCGGGGGCGCAGTCTCCGGCTGCGGACCGAGGAGGGGGCTGGGGTACCTAGGATTCGGGGTCTGCAGGTCCCCGCCCGGACCGGCCACAGTCCTGCCTCCTTTTGCCCCTCCTGCCCCTTTCCGTGGCTTTGGTGTGTTTCCTCCCCGCCCTCACTCCCACCCACTAGGCTGTGGGCCACTCGTGGGTCGTGGAAAGGACCCCCGACCGTGTAGCTGGCGCTGTCCGCTGAGACCCCGGCCCTCGATCTCCGGGCTGCGACCACGGTGGCAGTTTAGGGGGATTTGGCCAATTCGCGAGGCCCTCGGAGTTCTCGGTTCCTTCTGTAAGGAGCCCGCTCTGCGCAGATCGTCGCCGTGGGAGAAAAAAGTCTAACCCAAGAAAACCCCTAAGCCTTGCGTGTAGGTTTCATGAGAAAGTTTCATAGCCACTTAATTTTAAAAAAAAAACAATTCTATTACAGTAAGGAGAGAACTTAAAATAGCTCTTACCCATAATCCCACAATCAATTTGAAAAGAAGTCTTTGAATAACGTGAACTTTAAAAAAAGCTATGCTACTGTCATTTATGTTAACCTGCTAACAATTTCTTACATTTCCACACCTTTGTTTTATGACTTTGAGGTAATTTATCTAGATTGTTTCAAAAGCATTTTAAAACAGTTCAGTCATATGTGACAAAATAAAACTGGTTAATTTTTTATCAGCACCAGGGTAATTTACTCTCTTGGGGAGCAGAAGACTGAGATCATTAAGTACAGCTAAAGCAAAAACCTGTTTGCTTTAAGATTTCTCTGGCCTTCAATTTAGCCAGCAAACTATTTCACTTCTAAAAGCTTGTTTTCCCCCATTTTAAAAGAGAAATCAGGTATTTCTAACCTTATTTTTGACTTGTAAGGACGAATTTGCTCTAGTGAACTGGATGTTTTTAGTATTCATTTACAGTGTATTCAGACCATTTTACTAGGGAGATGTAGTTGGTATTGGAGTGTGAAATGTTTATTTGGAGCAGCCTATTATTAATACGTATTTTGGGAAAGCACGCTCACCTGTGAGGCATGGGAAGGATATTAAGATTTAGGAGCAACTACTTTTTTATTTTTAAAAATAAATAATACATTTATTTGGTTTTTAAAAAAGATTTAGAAAAGTATTCACTGAGATTTATTATGGCTGTCTACTGTCCCACGCCCTGATATGTAACCATTTTTCTAGTTTATTTTTCAAATGTTTCTTTTTTCAGATATATTTATATTATAATAATACATTAGTATATCTATATATGCATGCATATATGTGTGTATATCGATGGGTGTGTATGTATAAGTGTGTACAACCCCGTCCTTTATTTCATGTAATGTGTAGCAGAGCATATATACACTGCTTTTCTTGTTTAACAGTACCTTTGGAGATCTCTATCGTATATAGAACTCTTTCTCAATCTATTTTACAACTGCATATTTCATGTACCATAATTGATCTAAAAAGTCCCCCATTGATGGATCTTTGGGTTATTGACTGTCTTTTGCTAAATAGAGCTGCAGTGAAAAATCTCGTACATGTGGCAATTTGCACATACACAAACATATCTGTTTTCTAGATTCCCAGAAGTAGATTTGCTAAACCAAAAGTAAATCCATCTGTAATTTTGGCAGATATTACGGGTTCTCTTGGCAGGGGTCAAGAGCACTCTTACCTGCAGGCAAGATGGAGAGTGTCTGTTTCCCATTGCTTCATCTATATACTTTTGTCACATTTTTTTAGTTTTGCCAATCTGGTAAGTGAGAAACTATATCTGACTGAGGTGAATTTCTCTTATGAGAGAGGTTGAGTATGTTCCTGTGGAATGCCTTTTATTTTATTGTTTTTCCCCCCAATTTCTAAAAGCTCTGTTTTTTTTTATACCAGTTTATTATATCTGTTTTGACTCTGTTTCGTGTTGTGTTTATTTGACATGTAGAAGCTTTTTATTTATATATAGTTTACTTAATGAGCTTTTCTTTTGTGGCTTCTAGATTTTGAGTCACAGGAAACATTGATTGCATTGGTATAATGATATGATAGCCAGAAGTATTGCTTTGAAGGCCTTTTTTCAAAAAATCATGTGATTTCTCTGATAGAAAACCTGAAGTCTTTCTTAGCTTGACTCTCTCATATGCAGTAAGCAATCCCATAGGCAAGTCCCATTGTTTCTTTCTCCAAAACACCCCAAATTCCGTACTTGCTCTGTCCCCCCCCCCCCC
>NC_048221.1:109186345-109227743 GCF_002007445.2 Ailuropoda melanoleuca
CCCCCCCCCCCGGTCCAGCTCAGCACCCCCCTGGGACTGTGTAGCTCCCTAGCTGTTTTGACACTTCTGTTCCCATTCCCCATCCCCTTTGCTTGGAGGGGCAGAATGGATGTTTTAAAATGCACATTACAGGGGCGCCTGGGTGGCACAGCGGTTAAGCGTCTGCCTTTGGCTCAGGGCGTGATCCCGGCATTATGGGATCGAGCCCCACATCAGGCTCCTCTGCTATGAGCCTGCTTCTTCCTCTCACTCCCCTGCTTGTGTTCCCTCTCGCTGGCTGTCTCTATCTCTGTCGAATAAATAAATAAAATCTTTAAAAAAAAATAAAAATAAAAATAAAATGCACATTACATGTTGTCACCCCACCCTTCTAGCTCAGCACACTTAAATAGCTGCATGGCTCTCTGGCACTGATCAAGTGTCAGCGCCTCAGAGAGAATGGCCTTCCCTGACCACTCTTCCTAAAAATTGTAACCTTTGTCACACTCTTACCTCATCTCCCATTTTGTTTTGTTTTGTTTTTCCTAAGTGCTTAATGTCACCTGACTTTATTTTACATATTTCTATTTGTTCATTTGCCCTCCTGGCATCTAAGCACCCTTAGAGAACTTTTCTTCACTTGGCTGATTTTTTTTTTTTTTTTAAGCTGTGGTTGGGTATGTGGAAGTAGCAGCAAGCAGAGGGATCCATAGTGGCTAATTTATGAACGTTGCTGTTATGTGTTCTTTGTCAGGGATGCAGTGTTGCATGGAGGCCCAGAAAGCAAACTATCTGGAAACCTGACTGGTGGTACCCTACACTCCCATACACATTAACTAGCCCCCTTCTGGTCTCCTAGTCCACTCTCAGCCAAGCTTCTGTGCAGCAAGGGGAGGAGTCCCACCATTTGAGGAATAGCAACTTCTGGAAACTGCCCCTCAAAATGGTAGTGACATTGGGCATCAGTGACAGGAGAAGGAGATTCTTAGGGGTAGAGCCTGCAAACCTCTTTCAGATACCTCTTTCATAAGGGCTAACTTCAGGGGCCTTGGGTCTTGCTTTCTTCTGGAAAAATAACTGCGTCTGAGTTTTCTGACCACTTCTAAGTGAATAATCTTCTAATTTTTAATATACCATTTACTGGTATTTAAGATTTCCATTTTAAAATGTGTAAATGAGACACATAAAATAAATCTTTTGGTTTTAGGAATCATCCCTAATAAGTCATGTGTATATTTTTCTCTGTTCTAGAATGTTTGAAGCCCATATGCAGAGCTACAAGGGCGATGATCCACTTGGTGAATGGGAAAGGTTAGCATTTAGTTTATTTTTTTCCTTTAAACAGACTATATGCTTCCCTGAAAATTAATATTATCCATATTTTTCTAGTTACGTGCAGTGGGTAGAAGAGAACTTTCCTGAGAATAAGGAATACTTGACAACTTTATTAGAACATTTGATGAAGGAATTTTTGGATAAGAAGAAATACCACAATGACCCAAGATTCATCAATTATTGTTTAAAATTTGTAAGTATACTTTCAGGTGTATAATCAAATCTGTAATCCTACAATAGGATTTTGCTTGTTTCCCCTGTCTTATTTTCATTCCTCAGTTTCCAGTCATAAATTTTTTAAAGTTGTATGGCCAGAGATGTGTATTTTGGAAGCTTTTGGCTTCTGTATTTCAGAGTTAGTAATTTAATTTTAAAACCCTCCTCCTCTATCAAGTCTGTAAGTGTTACCACATGAGATAGAAACCATTAAATTGAAAGGTTTGTTGGATGAGAGGAGTGTGGGGATGGAAGGATAAGCAGGCGCTGCTGGGTTCTCAGAGGGTTCCTGGGAGTAAATTAAATTCATTGTGAATAATTAAGAAAATATTAAGTTTCGGGAACTAAATTTAATACTTAAAGGAAAAAGCTGTCTCGGGTTAGGCTTTAAAAGATTGGGTCTCCTCAGTCTTGAAATGAAGGCTTTGGGGGCATGAGTTCTAGTAATCATGAATGGATAGTGTTAAGATGGATTTGTTCACTAATTTACAGAATACTGGGATTTGAGGCACCCTGCGGCACTTGAGCAGGCTCAGATTAAGACAACTGTAATACTTAACATCTTGAGTCATTATGGAAGTCACTATCCTGGGAAATAGTGTGGGTAAATTTGGGGACATTGAATGTCAAGGAAAGGAATAAGCTTAAGTTTTAGGTTTGCTGTCAGAGCGCCGCACAAGCCTTCCCCTACACAGTATCGCCTGAAGCCCCGGTGAGGACTGAACGTGAAGGTGGCTGGGCTCTGGGCGGTCCTAGACCAACAGTTACTTTGTTCTTCTGTCTGTTTGCTTTGGGCTTCTGTAGGCTCAGTACAACAGTGATCTTCATCAGTTCTTTGAGTTTCTGTACAACCACGGGATCGGGACCATGTCATCTCCTCTGTACGTAGCCTGGGCAGGGCATCTGGAAGGCCAGGGAGAGCTGCAGCATGCCAGTGCTGTTTTTCGGAGGGGACTTCAAAACCAGGCTGAGCCAAGAGAGCTGCTGCAACAACACTACAGGTAGTTTGAAAATAAAACTCGGGGCGCCTGGGTGGCTCGGTCCGTTGAGCGTCTGCCTTCGGCTCAGGTCTTGATCTCGGGGTCTTGGGATCAAGCCCTGATTAGGGCTCCCTGCTCAGCGGGGAGTCTGCTTCTCCCTCTACCTCCCTGCTCGTGCTCACCCTCTCTCTCTCTCTCAAATCTTAAAAAAAAAAAACAACTCTACGTGGTATTCCCTACTTGGAAATGTGATGTTCGCTCTTAAAAGTCTTTTTATTATTAATCTGTGTGTATGGGAAATCCTTCTCATTGTGAAAATGTGGATAGTACAGAATAGTATAAAGAAAAGGAAATTGCCCAGTAATATTACTGTCAACATTTTGGTGCACTGCCTTCCAGTATCTTTTCCTACTCCTGTGTGTGAGTCCTTGTATTTTTGTGTTTTAAAAGAAAATCATACTGTATGTCTGTTATGTATACTGAGCTTTATACTGCCCTTAAGAAATTAGGAACTTTTATACTACTTATAAAGTAGGCGTGAAATCTTTCCTGGAGTTATGTCATAATGGAAGTGTTCTGTAAATGAACATCTAAGATGTTTTCAACATTTTGATTTTTATAAAGAACAACATAGTGAATATCTTCATGAATAACTCTATTTTTCACAACTTTTATTTTTTTCTGTGATTAAATATACCTCACTTAGGAAATGTTGAAAATACAGAAAACTGAAGAAGCAGAAGAAACCTGGCATTTCGCTTTGGCATATTTCTCTCTGCTTGTTATAGAATTTACAGGCATGCTTTAATACACCCAGAGCTTTGTGTTACAGTCTTTTTCCTTTGTAATAGAGTTATCTCCCAATATATTTCCTATTTTTATCTCGTTCCTTCTTGTAGATTCTCAGAATTGAAACTATCCAGTTAAAGGGCATATGAAGAGTTTTTAAGTTCTGTGGTACATATAACCACATTACCCGCTCAAAATGTTATAGCAGGTTTTTTTCGCCCACCCTCCAGCAGCATATGAAATAACTTATCTCACTGTGCCCCTTGCCAGCATTTAATATACTCATTGTTTTCAACTTTGCTACAGTGCCTATGTTTTTTTTAAACTTTATTATGAGAATTTTCAAACATACGTTAAAAAAAGAAAAATTAGTATAATGAACCTCCCATTTACCTATCACCTACTTTTAATAATTATTAACATTTGATCATGTTTTTTCTATGCTGAAGAATTTAAGGTAAATCCAAGACAACAAAATATTTTACCCCAAACACATAAACATCTTTAAAAAGTGATTTTTTTAAGAACCTTATGTCATCTTCACACCTAACAAATTTTAACTGTAATTCCTTAATATCCTTTAATTTTCAGTCGTTCCTCATTATGTAAAGCATTGTGTTTTGTTGTTTAACTGTTTGTTTGAATTAAGAGTCACAAGATTTGGCGTTTGGTTATACATCTTTTAGTCTCTTTATACTCTACACTCTTGCTCCCATCACCCAAAAATGTCAGGTTCACAAGTTGCATATTACTTGACAGGTGAGTTGGTATGCAAAGATGCCATGAAATGACATATTTAAACAGTTCTCACAGCATGAACAGTAATATATCTGCCTTTTGGAGTCATGGTCTAAGTTTTGGACTTCTTTCTTATAAATATTATGTTCATTATGTTCCAGACATGTAGAATGCCTAAGATAGGGAGCTCAAGCACCCCATCTTGTAACATTTGCAGACTTGATACACAGAGAAAGAGGGTATATTTGTTATGTGAGTTTGAGAAACACTGACATAAACCAGGCAAAAAAGGGGAGTTTTTCTAATGTAGTGTATTGGGTATGAAGAAAATCTCAGAATTTTTTTTTTTTAATTTTGAAGCAGTTCTAAAATTCAACTTAACGNCCAGGCAAAAAAGGGGAGTTTTTCTAATGTAGTGTATTGGGTATGAAGAAAATCTCAGAATTTTTTTTTTTTTAATTTTGAAGCAGTTCTAAAATTCAACTTAACCTTCTCTCTTGATAAGCTTTCTTGATAGGTTTAGATCAATCTAAATAGATAGATTCAGTTTTCGCTTTAATACAAATACGTATTAAACTAAGTTTGTCATCTATATTGATACCTTCATTCCTGTCATTCAGGTTATTTCAGGCACGCCTCACCGAAACGCATTTGCCATCTCAAGGTAAAATAATGCTTTTTAAAATGCCTAAGTTAGTAATTTA
This sequence comes from Ailuropoda melanoleuca, assembly GCF_002007445.2. NCBI lineage: Eukaryota > Metazoa > Chordata > Mammalia > Carnivora > Ursidae > Ailuropoda > Ailuropoda melanoleuca. The sequence continues at coordinate 109,191,087 of NC_048221.1, forward strand.
GTCTCTGATTTGCACTGCCTTTTTTTTTCCCCTTTAAAAAAAATTCATCCATTATTTATTGACTGTATTGTCTTAGGTAATGGGGAAGGCACCCTGGTAATAATGCCTACGAAAAATCCCTGGGGAGCAGAGCTCTGTCATAGCAATTTAAAAGAGCAAACACACAAGAAAATTTGGTTTCATTATATTTTTAGGACTTAAAAAAAAAAATTGCCCAAAATAGAGGACAAGATTTACTCTAGAGTCCATCTATCCTGAATTGAATCAAATGTGTTTAATGCAACTTTTGAAGAACTATTGTCATTGTTTTTTTCGAAATAAAGATTACATTTCCGCAATAAGCATCAGCTATCCCATTCTGTTGTTTAAATTATCTCTATAATATTTTTCTTACCTAAAAAGTGTTTTAGTTACATTTTTGAGACAGTGGTCAGTGACTTGATTTCTTATGCTACTTATTGAAAGACCAGGGGAGTGTATTTGTAATAATTTTATTTAATATGGTTTTATCCTTGTTTCTCTTTGTTTCATCCTTTATTTCCCCACATAGCTAGAACCTCAGAACCTCTCCATGATGCTCAGATTTTAAACCAAATGATGACATCAAAATCAAATCCAGGAAATAACTCAGCCTGCATTTCTAAGAATCAGGTAATAATAATATTTGTGGGTTGTGTGGAAACTGGGAACGGCTTTGAACGGTCATCCAGCTGCCTTTCACATCCCACTTCGACGTCTCATTTGTTTGACCTTGTCCCTATGTCTAACCTCTCTGTCAGCCAGCTGCACCTGTGGCCTGTTGTTATCTACCACTGATCACCTCAGATATTAAATTTAGATAACTTACTGTCTGGCCTTCACTTCCTGTGTTTATCTGACTTAGGGCCCGGCAATACATAAGCTTCTGTCTTCACTTCCTCCCCAGCAGCTTCTCTCCTTTGTCCACCAGCCTCCCTCACACAGGCCCAGGAATCCCTCCTATACTGGGTAATACCCACCTGAGGCCTCTGAGTCCTGCTTAAAAACTCAGGAGCTTGGCATGATGGTGCCTATCACTTCAACTAGGGCTTTCCTCCTCCCCAGAAATCATGTTTCCAGTTTCCTGGTTCACTCTTTATGTTTTACATATTTCTTAGGTGTCCCCTTTTGCTCTCTAATGCCACATAATAGTGATTTTAAACTTCTCTTCACTTCCCTCACGCTTGGGACCTGACGGTCTTTAATGTCTCCTTCAGGAGCTGGCAAAAATAGTATTTTCATGAGACAACCAGAGCCATTAGATGATATCTGTCGATTTTCTGCCACTAACCAGGAAATGGAACTGCATCCCTCCCTGCCGTCACAGTTGGGAAAAGTGGTCTTCCGCTTGTGCTTGTCCTTCATCCTCCTTGAGGTTTTTGCCCTGTTGAGATTTCTGCTCAAGTCTTTGCTTCCCTCACCCTGGTTTTCCAGCATCTGTCCTCTTCATGGTACAATTGCTCTTTCAGTTTGCTAAGGATCTCCTTTCAGCTGTCTCCAGTGGAAATGCTTCTGTTCTTAGTGCAAGTTTCACTGATGTCACACATTCCTAGACATGAAATATGCATTGCTCACTTTGATAGATACTCAGACTATCTCATTTTCCATTCTACACATTTGCCAGTCTCATTGCTTCCTATTGCCCCAACTATGTAAATTTTTAGACAGCAGAGATGGGTCTTACTTATGGTCACATTTCCAGGACCTAGCCCAGGACATGACATGTATCAGATATTCAATAAATATTTGTTTAGTCAATCAGGAAATTTTTATGATTTTTCTTATTAATGTAGAATTTTAGAATATTAATCCCATAACACATAGGCACTCTGGCCCAGCTCCTAGTCTATCAACTGGAGGGTAATAAGTGCCCTTCTCTACCACCAAGTAGAAATTTGAGGGGGTTGTGCAGAGAGAGAGGGAGAGAAAATCTTAAGTAGGCTCCAGTGTCAATCTCACAACCTTGAGATCATGACCTGAGCCAAAATCAAGAGGCAGATGCTTAACCAACTGATCCACCCAGGTACCCACCAAGTAGAAATTTTCTTTCTTTTTTTTTTTTTTTTAAAGATTTTATTTATTTATTAGACAGAGATAGAGACAGCCAGTGAGAGAGGGAACACAGGCAGGGGGAGTGGGAGAGGAAGAAGCAGGCTCATAGCAGAGGAGCCTGATGTGGGGCTCGATCCCACAACGCCGAAGGCAGACGCTTAACCGCTGAGCCACCCAGGCGCCCCAAGTAGAAATTTTCTTAAATCAGTTTCTTATTGGACTCTTTAGTTAAAAAAGTTATAAGCTTAATAATCAATAATTAATAATATAATTAATTGATTACAACTAAATTAATCATAATTTTAAGGAGCATATATAAATCTGGTTGACGATCGGGGCTCCTGAGTGGCTCAGTCGGTTGAGTGCCTGACTGTTGGTTCTAGTGCAGGTCGTGAGAGGTCAGGTTCCGGACTCAGGGCAGAGTCAACTTGGGATCCTCTCCCTTTGCCCCTCTCCTTGCGCTCACTCACTCACGCTCTCTCTTTCTCTCTCTCAAATGAATAAATAAAATCTTTTAAAAATAAAAAATAAATAAATCTAGTTGGTGATTAAAAAGCCCCTCCAATGCTTTCATATTGTTTTGTGAAATAATTTGGGCGACAGTTTCTTTTCAGTTAAGTGAATGCTTATGTTCCTTTTCTGTCTTTTTAGGGTTCAGAAGTTTCTGGGGTAGTATCTTCAGCTTGTGATAAAGAGTCGAAAAAGCAAGTATAACCTGTGCCATAATCTATCTTAGTTTCCTTCGAGAGCTGTTTCAGTACAGTGTGGTAAATAATCCATTCTTCCCCATTATAGGGAACAGAGGGTGATCATGATTTCTAAATCAGAATACTCTGCACGAGCACCTTCAGCAGCCAGAGCTGACGTGCAGCAGGTTGTTATGTATTGCAAGGAGAAGCTTCTTCGTGAAGAATCAGAATTTTCCTTTGAAGAGCTGAGAGCCCAGAAATACAATCAACGGAGAAAGCATGAACAATGGGGTACTTGCACTCTTATGATTTGAGATACTCTGATGTCACTTAAAATAATAACCTTTGAGTAAACCACCTTGTTAAACAGGTGATTGACTAGGCTGAAAGAATCTGTAAAAACGTCTCTAGCTCATCTATGAAAAGCCTAGAAATCTTTGTTAAATGCAAGAGTGGCAGCCACATGTGTCCAGGGACTCAACTGATGTCTTGACAGCAAAGCTCAGAGCTGAAACAATACTGACATAGATAAAGTAGATAGACCAACGTCGCCTTTGCTTTTAGTGATATTTTAAGCTTTTAAATAGTACCTGTATGGGTTTGAACTTCTGTATATAGTACTTTTAACCCGGTAGGTCAGTTACTTGTACTGTGAAAGGGTTAAGTCAGGAATTGGAGTTGAGAAGAGATCTTCTAAAGTCTGCAAGTACGGCAAAGGAGTCATTCAGATGGAGTCCTCTGATCAGAGTGCCCTGTCCTTCATGGCTGCGTAGCAGGTCGCATTCCGTTCCACATGGGAAAACCATGAATGTTAACACCCACATCTGCACGTGTCTCCGCAGTAACAATGTGGACGTGAGAGAGGAAAGTGAACCTTCATTCACGTGGGGGTTTATACCATCTAAGCCATTTGGACGGTAGATTCTCTGTTGGCCTTTTTTTTGGTTTATCATTTCTCATTTGTTCGACCACTGAGAGAATAGGCCATTCACACTCCTGGAGGACCCATTTTGTGTCATGCATGGATGCATTTTTCTTTCAAACACTGTGACCTAAGGTCTTAGGGAGAGGATCTGATTTGCTTGTGATGTGGTCATGTTAAGCAGTCACTGAAGGTAGGACTAACTGCCATGCACGTGACACACTGACCTTGCAGGGCATTCGACTCCTAGTTCTTCTTAGAAAGCACCTAGAGATTTAGATCTTTTAAAAAGTGTTCCATTTTCAAATGATTTGCAGGATCACAACTGTTTTAGAAGAAGTGATTAATATCATACTGTGCTATTACCAAATATTTTTATCGATCACTATGTAAGTTTTTATAACCTACATGCCCTGAACATACAAGTAATCAGACTGAAGGCAGGTAAGAATTATAATGAAGAGGTAATACACCTTTCAGTTCTAATAACCTAGAACACCTAGAAAAGACTAGTAAAAAAACTGCCATCCTAAAAATAACCTTTGATTCATTTTTGGTGTATTCCTCTGATGACCTGAATTTATGCCTGGAAACCATGTTCTCTTTCCTAAAGTAAATGAAGATAGACATTATATGAAAAGAAAAGAGGCAAATGCTTTCGAAGAACAACTATTAAAACAGAAAATGGATGAACTTCATAAAAAGTTGCACCAGGTGGTGGAGACGTCCCAGGAGAACTTGCCCGTTTTCCAGGAAAGGTCTGAGGTATGTGTGTGCTTTTCGCTGAGTGCTTCCCATGCCCAGTGACGCTGATTTCTGTTTGTACTTGCTCCTTTCTGGGCCATATCTTTAGACTTAATTCTGATGCTAATGTAGCTACTAGCATTCCAAATTTTTGCAATTAGACACAGAAAGATACTCAAAATGTAAAATGAGAAAAGGCAGTTACAGATTGTGTATGTTTTTATGTGTGTAATGTACATATTTTTATGTATTCATATATGTGGTCTTTGAAATTTTTTGCACAGTTATTAATATATAATGAGAATTTTAAAGTAATTATTTCATTAATTCATCATCTAGATATATTTTGTTTGCCATTGTTTCATGTTGGAAGAGGGGGAGAGATGATGAAATTGTTAGACTCACGTATTTCTTAAAATTATTAATGAATAGGGTAGATTGAGAATAAATTTAAGCTACATAATGGTTGCTTAAACTTTCACACAGTATATGTCTGTCTGTGATACAGAATACAATAAAGATAAACACCTTAATTTCTTCTTTTTTTAGATTTTTTCTTTTTATTTAAGAGCTTTATAGAAGTATAAGTGAAATGCAATAAATTACACATATCAAAAGTATAAAATTTGCTAAGTTTTGACATGCATATACACTCATAAAACTATCTTCACAATCAAGATGGCGAACATATACATCACCCCAAAAGTTTTCTTGCCGCTTTGTTCTTAGAAAAACATGCTGCATTTGTCTTGCTTCCTGATGTATTCCAGGCATATATCCTTTCTTTTCTTTTTCTTTTCTTTTCTTTTCTTTTCTTTTCTTTTCTTTTCTTTTCTTTTCTTTCCTTTTTTTTTTTTTTTTTTTTTTTTTTTTCTTTTTTTTTTTTTTTTTTTTTTTTTAATTTGAGTATAGTTGACACACAGTGTTACATTAGTTTTGGGTGTGCAACATAGTGATTCAGTTTCTCTACATGTTATGCTGTGTTCCCCACAAGTGTAACTACCATCTGTCACCATAGCAACCATGTTTGTTCTCTGTATTTATAGATCTGATTCTGCTTTTTGTTTGTTTGTTTATTCATTTGTTTTGGTTCTTAAATTCCATGTATGAGTGAAATTCTATAATATTTATCTTTCTCAATCTGATTTATTTCACTTAGTGCAGAACCCTCTAGGTCCATCCATGTTGTTGCAAATGACTTGATCTGATCCTTTTTTTATGCCTGCATTTTGTGTGTGTGTGTGTGTGTGTGTGTGTGTGTGTATACATCTCAAATTAGTGTTTTTGTTTTCTTTGCATAAATATCCAGTAGTGGGATTACTGGGCCATATGGTATTTCTATTTTTAATCTTTTGAGGAGCCTCCATACTGTTTTCCCTGGTGGCTACACTGATTTGCATTCCCACCAACTGTGCACGGGGGTTCCCTTTTCTCCACATCCTCACCAACACTTGCCATTTCCTCTTTTTTTACACTAGCCAATCTGACAGTTATGAAGTGATATCTCATTATAGTTTTGATTTGCGTTTCCCTAATGATGGGTGATGTTGAGCATCTTTTCGTGTGTCTGTTGGCCATCTGTAAGTTTTCTTTGGAAAAATGACCACTTGGGTCTTTTACTCATTTTTTAATCCAATTGTTTGATTTTTTTTTTGGTGTTGAGTTGTGTAAGTTCTTTATTTATTTTGGATATTAATCCCTTATTGGATATATCATTTGCAAATTTCTCCCTGTAGGTTGCCTTTTTGTTTTGTTATGGTTTCCTTTGCTATGTAAAACTTTGTATTATGACGTAGTCCCAACAGTTTACTTTTGCTTTTGTTTCCCTTGCCTCAGGAGACATACGTAGAAAAGTGTTGCTATGACCAATGTCAGAGAAATTCCTGCCTGTGTTCCATTCTAGGACTTTTATGGCTTTAGGTCTCACATTTAGGTCTTTAATCCATTTTGAGTCTATTTTTGTGTATGGTGTTGGAAAGTGGTCCAGTTTCATTCTTGTACATGTAACTGTCTAGTAGCACCTTAATTTCTTACATATTTTGAAAATGAATGACTTTTATAAAAGCAATAGAAAGATGTATATATATTTGTATATATGCATGTGTGTTTACAGTTATATGTATGTAAATGAATGCTGTCTTTCATTGCTAACTATTATATTTTGCATTTTTCCAGAATGTTACTGGGCATGAACACATAAATATGTATACAACTGAAGTTTCTGTATAAATAAGACTTACTTTCTGCTCTAGCAAGATTTACTTTCTGCTCTAACTCATCTTACATATCTTTCCTTGTTACTACATAGAGGTTTAACTCATTTTAATAACAACATAGTCTTCTGTCATACATATGAGGAAGGGCGTGTGTCACGTGGAAACTGTTACAAACCATGCTGCAGTGAGCATTCTTGTACATATGACATTATTTCTCTAGGAAAGATACAAGAAAGTAGAATTGCTGCTGAAGTTTGTGCATTTAAATACTGCCCATCTGCCCTCCAAAAATTTACCATTTTACACTCACATAATAGTGAATAAAAGTATGTGTTTTTTGTATATACTTGATTAACATTAGCTATCCTAAATATTTTCAATCATCTGATGTGTTTTTCTAATCACAGGTGAATTTGGACTTTTAACAATACATTTAGTGGCTGTTTGTCTTTTTTTTTTTAATTGATTTTGATGGACTTTGTTCATTTTTCTACTGGATTGTTCCATATTTTTCTTTTTTTTTTTTTTTTAAAGATTTTATTTATTTGAGACAGAGAGAGAGCACAAGCAGGAAGGAGGATCAGAAGGAGAGGGAGAAGCAGGCTCCACGCTGAGCAGGGAGTCCAGTGAGGGGCTTAATCCCAGGACCCTGGGATCATGACCTGAGCTGAAGGCAGACACTTAACTGACTGAGCCACCCAGAGACCCCAGTATTTTTTTATTTAGTTGGATTTCCTTTCTCATATAATTTATGTTTTCCCTAGATCCAAGAAATTGTTAAAATGTTTCATTATCTTCTTTTGCTATATTTTTGTGGTACTTACTTATAAGTTATTTCTCTCTAAACTCTCGGAAGAATCTAGAAATAATGCTTTCATTATGTTTAAATGCATCAGATGTGCTCTTGTTTCACTTCTCTTGGCCACATGACTCCCAGAGCTGCCTTTCTGCCTCCAGGCTGGCCTCCAAGCAAGCTGTCCTCCCCTTACTTCTCTCCAATGGTGTGTCCCTGCTGATTTTCTAGTTCCCATGGCGTCCTTTCCTTTTAACATCCCCATTTTGGTGGCACACAGTCTCAAAGAGTTTTGTTTCCTTTTTAAAGATTTTATTTATTTATTTGACAGAGAGAGAGCATGAGCGGGGGGGGAGCAACGGGCAGAGGGAGAAGCAGGCTCCCTGCTGACCAGGGAGCCCGATGCGGGACTCAATACCAGGACCCCGGGATCATGACCTGAGCCAAAGGCAGTTGCTTCACCAACTGAGCCACCTAGGCACCCCACCCAGACACCCCCCCAAAGAGCTTTTTTTTTTTTTTTTAAAGCACATATGAGGGATTAATTTTTTGAGATCTCTTGCATGTCTAAAAACGTCTTTCTTCTACCCTCACACTTGGGTGATAATTGGGCTGGGCACAATGTTCTACAAGGAAATCCTGTTCCTCCAGAATTTTTTTGGTGTTCCTCCTTTCAGCTCCACTTTCACGTCCATTCTGAGATTTATCTAAATGTCTGAACTTTTCCACAGATCAGCCTTCTCCACCTGCTGTTTCAGGTGTCAGAATTTCTTCCCTGTCCTTTTGGTGAGGTTTTGAAGGGAATGGATGATAAAGCACATGTTTAAGCCACTGTCTTGAACCAAAAGCCTTCCTGTATGGGACTTCCTTTTGGGTTGTGATAGCAAAGAATGTATTTCCCAAAGGCACTGCCAGTTGCCCCTAAATCATTTATTGAGCAACTCACCTTTCCCCATTGATGAAAAATATCTTTATTGTACTAATTTTTAATATACAAGATCAGTTTCTAAAATGTCTGTACCTTTGTTTTGGTTAATAGGTTTCTTCTTGATCATTCCATATTGTATATTTACCATAGCTTTGTTGTAAGTTTTGATATCTGGTATAGGAAGTCTGATTGTTCTTTTTCAAAATATTTCTTCAGAATTGAATATCATGATTCTTTTTAATCTTTTAGTTTGGTAGTGAGAAAACGGTATAGGTCATTTCTAATTACTTTTTTGTTGACCAGTGAAGATGAACTTTTTCTGTTTTGTCCATTTGTTTGTGAAATAACTATTCTTGCCCTGGGTATTTGGTGCTTTTCTTAACAATTTGTGAAAATATTTTTTTATGGTGAGGAATTAACTTTTATGTCCTTTAACTTTTTAACGTAAGAGTGTACAGTTACAGTCTAAGTACATGTGAGTAGAAAAACAAAGGTTTTAGGTTAAGAGCTTGTTAACCTTCCCATTGTGAGCCGTGCTTTCGTGGCAGCTATTATTGTAATTTTTATTCACATTTCCTATTCATTTGAGAGAAAATGGCTACCAGGTGTATTTTAATGGAAGGAATACCATTATGAGCATTTGATGCCATTGATTTGTTGGTCCTTTCTCAAAATTAAGAGAAATAAGATGGCTCTTAAATACTGATAAAACCGCAGGGGCTGGTTTTTCCAGTGGTTAGAAGTATGAACTGCCAGTTACATCTGTGGTTAAGAAGGTATAAAGCATCCATCATGTACAGTGGTCTTTGTTGTTGTTGTTGGCTGTTTGTTTCAGAATACCTGAGGGGGATGGGGATGCCTCCAGGGGAAAGGAAGCTACGAAGACAGATGCCATTCTTTGAAAAGCTGTTGTACCTACTTAGTAATATTCTGGACTTAATGGGCTGTGGTGTTTTTTTTTGTTTGTTTGCTTAAAATGAAAGGTTAATCCAGCATATATGGGGCCAAGTGTAGGCTCCCAGCAGGAAATGAGAGCTCCGTCTCTTCCAGCCATCAATCATCAGACCTCAAAGAACATGGGAGAGAAACCCGGAGAGACAAATCCTATTGTTCCTCTTCCTACGGCAAACACCGTCACTGCTGCCTTGGTGTCCCCGGCCATCAGCCAGAGTGTATCTCCTCGTGTTCCTTTGGCAGCCCAGCCAGTGACAGACTCCATGTTTACAGTGGCCAGAAAAGATGACAGGTAAGGCAAAGAGAATCCTAGAGACAACAGTGACATGAATGGCTTTTGTCAGCTTCTTTACATGTTCAGCAGTGTCAAGAACAGTATGTAAAAGATGAATGATTCCTCTTTTTAAAATAATTTTTAGTTGGGCATGTTGTTGAAAAACCAAGTTACCAAAATAGCCCCAAATCTTTCAGACTTAGTACTCTATTTTTCTTTTAGGGGTTTTATTTCATTTCACACTTCTCCCCTGAATTAAAAGTTTTCAGTACACCGAAACAACCATTTTTTTGTGACTGGAAAGTATACAGCTATTAAACCGAAACTGCCTTGCTTGCTGGCTTTGACTGAATACATGAAGTGATTGTTACTGTCCTGTTTCTTGACATGTGTTCTCATAATCCTTCTGTCTTCTCCAGGAGCAATTTGGGATTCAATATCCATTACACAATATGCCAAAATCTTATCAGTACCCTGCTGTGGAGATTTTTTTCCCCAATCTGAGGGATTTTCCTAGATTTCAGAAATTATAAATAATGTCACAGTAACTTGCTTTGTTTAAATGTTTATCTTCAGTGACTTTGGCATGCTCTCTTTACATAGAACAATTTTATTGATCCTTTAGAAAAAATGAGAGCTCTTCCCCTTGCACCCTCCCCTTGGGCTGAAGTCCTTAGCACAGATTATGGTTCATACGTGCTGGGTCTTCTCAGTGTCCAAGATTAACTTTTTATCAATGATTTTTCCTGGAAATAAGATGGAAAATGCTTTTACACTCCTGTTAGGATAATAATTCAGAGCTGTGTCCTGCGTTGTCCTGTGTGTATATAAAAAAAGAACTGTTGTGTCGTTGGGGGCTGTGACTTCAATAGTTCTTCATTATTAATGCAATTATAAAATGATAAAAACAGGAGAGCAGTGACAGGCCCAAAGAGATGTTGAGTGTCCCACTGCCCCCAGAGATAGAGTCATGAGGGTGAAGGAGCCAGACACAGCTGTCCCTATAAAACTGTGAAACTCTTTAACCCAGTGAACATTTAGGTCTCAGTCCAAAGCACTGCAGATTGACCCTGACCCTGGCCCAGGCAAGGGACCAAATGGACCCCCTTGGTATTCTCACCAGTTGGGACAGCTTACCAGGGCAGAGAAAATGTACCTTTGTCTGGAATCTCAAAGAAAAACTCCTGTTTTTAAGACAGTTGAGTGAGGACTTGTAAAATTAAGTGTATCGTACTTTTTATTTTATATCTTAGCACGGTCCCTGCTGTTAAATCGACAGATGAGGTCCACTATCATGACTGTACTTAAAAAAAATTAATATAAATGTCTTATGTGCCATTTTTAAAATTTCTTGATAACCCTTAAAGTCTGAAGAACCACGCTCTGTGGCTCCTGGCTCATCAAACCAGAGGTGGCCCGTGCAGCTAAACCACACGAGTGCTTCCCATACCATGACTGGCTAGCTGCACTGGGCAGCCAGGCCTGCAGCCGGTGTGAGTCCTGGAGCCTATGTAATAAATGCTATCATCTGAATTAGAGGCCGTGATCTTGCCCTACCGCATATAGGAATGATCATCGTGATGTTAAAATACAGGCCCACTGCGTCAAGCAAGCATGAAGTAGCTGGCTTTTACCTCAAAAGGAAATGGAAGAACAAATAAAACATTTTGTTTACTTACACTATAGACCTAAGCACTTCCATCTGTATTTTAAGAGTAGGCTTGTACTTGCTGACTTTTTGAGAGTTAGTGTGTCTCAAGAGATTTCTCTTTCAGGTGTGTGACTAAAAGCACTCATGAATTCAAGCCCCAGAGTGGAGCCGAGATAAAAGAAGGTAATGTTTAATTGTAATAAGTTTGTTTCTGACCTGTTTGCCCAGACGCCTGCCAGTCACCGAGAGACCCGTGTGGTGTCTGTGGCTCCTGAAGACTTGGGTGAACTTGGGTGTTCGCTTTCCTATTCTCAGAACTGAGGGGTTAGATAAGCCCCAGACCATCTCAAGTCAAGGCAGAAATCCATTTCCTAGTCACATCTTAGTAATTAGAATCCTTTGGAAACTTGATCTGTGAAACGTTTTTTATTAAATTTCTCAGCAGCTTTATCAAAAACAGAGTCATCTTGAATGTATTGTGACGTGGGAAAGACAACTCAAAGTGTAATTAGGAGTATTATACTTCTCTTACACACTGCTTTGTTAGAGGCATTTGCATTGAAGGCAAGTTTTATGAACAAAATAAGATACATTGATTATGCCTTCGCTCCCCCCATGTGACTCTGGCAGCCTCTCCAGTGACTGGTTACTGGGGAGCCGAGCTGCTTGAACAGCTGGCAACCCCTGCGTTTAACCAGCACTTCTCACGCGCTTGCTAGATGCAGGCACGATTCTAGGAAGTCAGGGATGCAGTCACGGACAGAAAGGACAAAACCAGCACCCAAGCAAAGGGGGAAAGAAAGTGTTTGGGGGGCGGGGGGGAGATTGAAGTTTCAGAGGTGACCAGGAAAGGTGCTCCCAAGGAAAGTGGGATTTTGGATAAAGTCTCCAAGGCAGGAGCTGCCCATGCAGCTAGCTTGGACAACCTGCTTCAAGCAAAGGGAAGAGCCAAGTGCAGAGCCCCGAGGCAGGACTATCCCTGATGGCTTCTAAGCACAGCAAAGAAGCCAAAAGGGCTAGAGTGAATCGGAGAAGGAAGACGATGAGGTCTGAGTGAACAGGGCCCAGGTTTTGTGGGGCCTTGGATGCCACTGTCTGGACTCCACCTGAGTAAGATGGAAAGCCAGTCTTAAGATTCACGGTGTGACTATTAACATGTATTTCTGGGGATATAGTGGAGTGAAGGGTGCTATTTATGACAACCCTCTAATTTGATAATGATCTTAGACCAAGCCATTTTATGTCCTTGAACTTTGATTTCCTTTTCTGTAAGAGGATAATTCTACCTTACCTACCTCGTGGGACTATTATAAAAATAAAATTGAAAGTGATGCAAGCCCTGTAATAACAGAAGTCCTTAGTGATAATTATCAGCAATAATAAAACGTTTTAATTATAATTAAGTTTCTTAATTTGTGTGCCTTTTAAATTGTTCTGATTCCTCTACTGGTAATGCATTTTGCTCCTTTTCTTTTATAGGGTCTGAAACACATAAGGTTGTTAACACAGGTTCTTTTCACACAACTCCAAACACATCGCTGGGAACGGTTCAGGCGACCCCATCCAGGGTGCAGCCGTCACCCACCGTGCACACAAAGGAAGCATTAGGTAAAGCCTTGGGTTGGAATGTGTAGCATCTCCTAACAAATTAATGAAGGTGCTTCCACAATCATGTTTACAGGAACTCTTTTTATTCTTCTAAGGCTTCATCATGAATATGTTTCAGGCTCCTACGCTTCCTGATATTTCTGATGACAAAGATGAATGGCCATCTCTCGATCAAAATGAAGATGCATTTGAGGCCCAGTTTCAAAGTAATAATTTATTTAAATGCTACTAAGTGCAGGCATTGCGGGTGGCTGCCACAGGAAATACCAAGGATTATACGAGAAGTTGCCCTTCCCTTGGTTAGCTTGTCACAGAAGGGTAGTGAAATAAAAAATATGACAGTGTTTGAAAAGGTACTCAGTATATGTCATAGATTTGTTTTGTTTCTTAAAAATAAGTGCTACAGAAGGACAAAATCCTGCTGAGGAAGGGATGGCTGGGAAAACCTGAACACTGGGATGTGGCTTGAGCTTTGCCCGGTAGAGGAATGGCATGGGGGGAATGTGGGGGCCCACATTTGTTTGGAGTCCCAGGTTTCTTGCTGGACACCAGGGAGAGATCATGATAAAGATAAATAGGACCATAGACTCAGGGGACCTCGGAATATAAAGTTAACAGGTTAATTATTTCTTATAGGAAATGGGAAACGAGGCCACAGAGAGCTTTTTTTAGTGAGTCAGGTGACAAGAGCAGTGTCAGGAGAATGAGGAATACCGCGCTTTGCGTGCGACAGGAACTCAAGACCTAGAGGCTTGAGCGCTAAACCCTGCGACCATGGTCAGGTCACTTCATCTCACTACAAAGTGACTTATCTCATTACCTGGTATTTGAAAAATGTTTCCGGTCTTTTTCTGTAAGCTGCCATTCCACGTTCTTATTTGTAGGTGAAGTTGGGCATCACGTATTGTGTTTTTTCCTAATACAATAATAAAATGCTTCTTTTTACTCCAATGCAGAAAATGCAAGGTCTTCTGGGGCTTGGGGAGTCAATAAGATCATCTCTTCTTTGTCATCTGCTTTTCCTGTGTTCGAAGATGGAAACAAAGAAAATTATGGGTAAAGAAACATTGAGTTACTGCTTTATCCCGTGTCCACCTGAAGAAACAGCCAGCCAGTTTTTCCTCCAGTGTTGGAAGGGATACGGTGGGTTGGAGCGATATTTGTTCTCACAGTGACATGAAATGCAGCAGAGCTTCCTCTGGGACTCAAGGTGGTGAGAAAATGCGGCCTCCTGACCAAATGGTCTGGCTCCCAGTGCCAGCTCTGCCACTGGCGAGCGTTTTCACCACATGACGGGAAGATAGTTGCTGACGTTCTTCTCTAGATCTGCGCTGGCACACAGGAGTTACGGGAAAGCAGACCTCCCATAGCAAAAGCACGTGTTGACAGGAAAACAGTGTGGCTACAAATGAGGAGAGAATTGAGGGATTCCATAGAGTTGAAACTGTAGCAGGTGTGAATGAGTTTACCAGTACAGGTATCCGTACATGCTCTGTTTATATTTGCAGGACTGATACAGAGGAGGAAGTGCATGCCAGCCATGATTTTCTATTGGCCATGGTCCTACCTCTTTCTTTATTCCTAAAATTTATAACTCAGTGTAGTAGAGATTTTATATTTTTCAACCCTCTCTTAAGTTACTGTGAATCTGTTTTTATATACATAGTCAATTTAATTCCATTTGCACTGTTTTCCTACAATTACTGTAAAAGTAAAGAATGTGCATATAAGTATTAACTAATTAAATAGGATAAGTAGAGAATGTTTCTAAAGTCTCACTTAAATGGTAGTATTTCCTTTAGCATGTTTTACGATTTATAATTTTACAAATCTTTCCTTAGATTACCACAGCCTAAAAATAAACCTGCAGGAGCCAGGACCTTTGGAGAACGCTCTGTAAGCAGATTTCCTTCAAAACCCAATGTAAGTGAATCACTGCTTCAACCATGAAAGGAGTCTTACAACTCTTTCCTCTTTATTTTACCAAGTGATATGCCAATCAAATGAGATAGTATACAATAAACTGATGAAAAATACAATGTTATATGGAGAGTGGGTTTGGGGGAACGTTATTCTCCAAGTATTCGAGTATCTATTATGTATCACACTAGTGATAGATGTAGGAACTAAACAGTGATAGGATCCTGGCCCTCAAAGAGCCTTTCCTTGTAGCAGGAAGAACAAGTGGGGGATATATTTTCCTAGACCCAAGAAGCGAGACCTACAGTGGAATATTAGAAAACCCACCAAGTCTGAATTGAATTGGACTGGTCCATCATCAGAAGAACTCAGCAGACAAGTGTCAGCAGTTGGCCAGCCCACAGCATTCTTCTGGCATGGCAGCCATTGTGTTCAGCCCATGTGCAGCTTCCCCTCTAGCCCTGAGTGTTACCCTGTGGTGTGCTTTCTCTCCACTCACCCCAGCCCAGCCCTCTGGCTGGGATTGGTCAGAGAGTAGTCCTGAAGAGCTATGCTAAACCCTGGCTCAGAGTTTTAGTCCAAATAAATTATCACTCAGCTCACTAATCCTTCTGATGAAATTCTTGACCTTCTTAAAACTTCTTAAAAATTTCCAAATAATGGACTGGATTTCAAATACAGTGCATCAATTAATAGATGCATTTCACTGAACTACTCAACTGGATGTGTTTTGACCAAAAAAGCCATGATGAATTTTTTACATCCTGTCCTATGTACAAGCCAATTGTTTTATCCTGCATCCACCTGAAGAGAAACAACCAGCCAGTTTTTCTTCCAGTGTTAGAAGAGATATGGTGGATATGTAAAAACTGTGCACTATATGTAAAAACCATGGGTGGCATTTTATTGGTAACTGAATGGTTTTGCCAAGCATAATTCTGACTCAGCAGCTTCTGTCTTTGTGTACAGATTCTAAAATTTGACCATTGCATTTTTGGAGAAATAGTTAATTCTGGGGCTAAAGAAGGAAAATGCGAGATGAGCCTAGCACATCTTGTGGTGCCAGAAAGTCAGGAAGTACTTTAAAAAAAAAAAAAAATAGATGGCGAAACAAAAGAACTCAGGAGCCAAGGCTGAATAAGCCCGTGGCCAAACCTGGCACAATTCAAATAAAATAAGTAGAATAAGGTAGTATTGAATTATAACCCAAGAAATAAAATAAATATCCTTTTCAATATAAACAAATGGGAGAGAGGACAAAATAAACCTTCCTTACAGAAGAATTGCTGGTACGAAATGTGGAAGGAATGAATGATAATAGAAAATCGCCACTGGAACGCTACAGTAATCACTGTTCTAGGCAAGCTCCACAGGGAATACTAAAATTAGCAAGTGGAACTTTAAGAAGAAACAATATTTGTATGACCTTGCAGTATCTCACCCAAATTATTAATGTGGTTATTTTAACATCTGTCCACAAATTCTTTGATATCCCTCTCTCAGGAGGTAGACCCTCCCTTTGAGGGTAGGCTAGGCTGTCACCTGCTTCTGCCAAATAAGGGTCAGGAAAGGGAAAAATAGTTCCTTATGGAGGAGAAACCTGGCAGACCCCACCTTCACCAGGTGATTGGTTAACGTCATCAGTAATAAGCTGTGTTGAAATCATGTCTCCCTTAATGAGATGTAATAAGAAAGGGTGCTTTACCCCTGATATTCTTCCCCGAAACCTGTAACCCCAGTCTAAATATGAGAAAAGGCCAAATTTAACCTAAATGAAAGAGACCTTCTACATAGTTCCTGACCAGTATTCAAAACTGTCCATGTGAGAAAGACTGGGACAGACCAATCAACTGGCACAGGTCAGAGGAGACCCAACGAGATGTGACAACTAAATCTCGTGGCATCCTGACCTGGAGCATGAAACAGAAGGGACACAAACAGGGAAAGGATGAAGTTCAAATAGCATCTAGAGTTAGTAGGATTAATTAGTTTTTACAAATGCACCAGGATTCTGTAAGATGTTAACGTCAGAGGGAGTTTGATGACGTGCACACGGAAACTCTGTACGATCTTCGTAACTCGTCTAGAAATCCAGACTTTTCAAATTTAAAAAAAAAGTAAAAATTGGAAAATAAAATGCGACCCTTGAATACAGTGGGACTGCACTGGGGTGCGTTAAAGATGAAGTGTCCCCCTTCTGGGGACAAGAACAGAACCCTCATGTCCTTGACTTTGTGTTAGCTAGGGGTGACCTCTGTTTCTTCTTTAATTCCTTATTTTTTTTTTTAATCTTAAGCAGTATCAATGAGTTAAATGACAAAACGGGGAGATGGTTGCTGTTTTTTTCAGTTCAGCTTTTGTCGTAGGAAGTACCTCACGCCGAAGAGTTTTTGGATGACTCCACAGTCTGGGGTGTCCGCTGCAACAGGACCCTGGCGCCCAGTCCGAAGAGCCCCGGACACTTCACGGCTGCCGCACAGCTCGCGTCCACGCCTTTCATCAAACCACCCGCGGATGCAGGGCCTGCTCTGGAGGATAAAGGTGTGGGTCGCACCACTCGAGTGTCTTGTCCTCTGCCAACTTCAGTTCTTTCAGGATTACAGTGTTCTTGGAAATTCTAAACGGAAGTTTAAGATCATCCAGAGGAAACTTAAAATCCATTTACTGTATTATTACCTGTGTGATTTTTTCCTTTTGGCTTACTGTTTTCTGAAAGTCTGTGCATTTTAGAAACTTAGTAACTTAGCTGATAGGTAGACTAGGAGAAAAACCTCCAGAAGCACTTGAAGGCAGATATGCTAAGTCCAACCCGTTTGTATAGGATATAGGTTGGTGTTATGTTTACAAACAAAATGGCCACAACGGACAGGTTAAGTTGCTTGAATGCTAAAAATAGAGCTTTTATTACTTTAGAGTTGTAGCCAAGTACTACACACTCAGGAAAGTCATATTTTCTTATTTTATTTAATGACTGACTTGAAGAGACAAACGATAAAACGCACAGATATTTCTTATTTCCCCTAAACCTAACACTCCTATATCAAAGATCTTTATCTGCATTAAACCTTAATATATGACATTGTCATTGAGCACAAATACTTAATTATTCCCTATTAAGTACCAACCTATAAAATATATGGACAGTAAAGGACCACTTTACCATTTTTATGAGTTTTTTACTAGCCAAACTCCATCACTTCTGACCCCTTTATTAAAAATAATAATTGTTCCCAAAAGCAGTACAATGAAAGAGCTGTCAAAGAATTTCTCTCCCCTATATGGAAACACATTTTAATGTGAAGTCTAAGCCTATAGACCTAAAAATTTTTAACTAAGGAGTAAAAAAAAATTTTTTTAGAGTACTAACCCAGTATATTACCTTTCTCTTCTGGATTTTGAAGGAGAGTTCAGTTGAAATTTGGACAATTGCCAGGTGCCATCACAAGCTTGCTACTTTAACAAAAAAATGTTAAAGTGTTTTCCATTTGGGGAAAACAAGTTTAATCAGTTGAGTCTTTCAGAGAGTCAATATTGGCTATTCTTGGAGTATTTGCACTTTGGTTGGATAAATAGAAGCTAATGTTCCAGTTCTAAAAAGTATTAGCACCTGTCTGGTGACACGATATCTGATAAAATTTAGTCCAGTGTAATACTTGGCTATTTATAGTATTGTGTATACATATATAGTATATATATTCCACATTTCTGCCTATCTGGTTTGTCTTTCCGTACATAGTTTTTATTTATTTATTTGTTTGTTTTTGGTTAAAGGGAGTGATGGTAAGCATTGCCAGGTATCTTCCTGATGTAAACACTCTAATAAATCAGTTTAATCAGCTAAACACTAACTGACTAAATAAAGCAGTCAGACGGAAAGATGCCCAAATCTCTGCCCCCCAGATGTGTTGCAGTGTTTTACTCTCCATGTCCTTGTCCTCGGGTTCTCCTAAAGCCCGTTGTGCCCTCCACCCCTACCAGTAACATCTCGGGCTGCTCATTCTGCCCACAGCAGGCCTGCCACCCTTTGGACCCTTTCCTCTTGAAGGATTGGATGTGTGAAGTTGAAATGCTCACAAATATTAGTAGTAATAATATTTTTACTGATTTTTTTTCCCATTTTAAAAATGTTATGGAACATTTTACCATGGAATACCATTTTGAAATTATAATAAAATTCAGTATAAAAAGGAATTCTGGAATTTATAACCATATCAAATCATATGTATGCTAGTGTCTGTCTCTAATTTTCTACACTTTTCAGAAAATGTGGTTACAAAAGAGTGCACTCTGGATTCTCGTGAAGAAAACATGGCGGGACCCTCAAAAGACAGAAAGTTCAGGTATTGTGAGATTTTTTTGACTTGCAGGTAAAAGCCGGAAGCTACTCTCTATAGACACACATACGGTGATAAACCTAAACACTGGATCCATCAGGGCAGTGAGAAGCAGCCGGGGTAGCAGAGATCCGTGGGAGCACTTCCTGTGAGTGACTTCTGCTCATTTTGAGAGCAGAACTGCCTTACTCTTACCAGCCAAAGACCTTGACCTAGTGGAAAGACTATTGCAGAACTGAGCAAACACATATTTGTTTTTTTATACCCATTCTAATTGAGAAAAGCAATAACTTTCTTTCAAGAGGAGGACAAGAGCCTCTTAGGTATTGATACAAAATGCAGGTGCAGCATACATGAGTGTTCTGCAGAAGTAAAATTCCACCCTATTTGAATAGTCTGGTTAATGTAACAGACACTAAAAGTAGCTGTAATCTTTTGAGTATTTGTTATATTCCATTGTAATGCTGATACTTTTTATGTACTATATGCTGTAATTAATCCTTAGTTAATTTAGTTGTAGGAACTATTCTTTTCCATCATTACAGATGAGGAAACCAGGTTTAGAGAGTTAAAGAAATGACTTAAGTCATACAGCTTCTAATTTGCAGCACTGTAATTTCAACCCATATCTCTAATTTCAGAAGCCTTGCTCTCACCACTATGTTGTGCTGCCTCTTGTTATTAAAAACCTCTTCTTAAACTAGGACCCCAGTAAATACATTGGATGAAAGACATGAGCAGAACTTAGAAAAGAAAAAAAATGAATAAACATGTAGAAAATACTTAACTCCCTAATAATAAAATCAATGCTGATGAACAGATCTTGCCTTTTAATTTAAAATTCTGCCCAATAGGCACAGTCTGTTACTGCCCACCAGGAATCTTCCACACGTGACTAAACTTTTGACTCACAAGACTGCCATGAGCCACACTTGGCATAAGATTAATACAGAAATATATAGGACAAAAATCAGTTGCCAGGGAAATAACTATCCAAGATACTATCATCTTTGACCTGCATGAGACAATTAAGTTACAAGGAAACCCTTAGGTACAAAAGTTTCCTAGCTTAGAAGCCTTATTTCCATGGCATCAGTGGCTCTTGCAACACTATAGATTTAGATTCCAGAGTCCCCACAAGGAATAGGCCCGTTACGAGAGTCCTCGTACCTGAGGCCTGAAGCTGTGGATTCCCAGCATATATTTCTTATTCTCTCCGACTAGAATACAGTTCCAGTCATGGTTATTGTTTACCATAAGCAGTGGTGACTGTGATACTCTTGCCTTTCCAGTTTTCAAGGGAGAAGAGCTAGAAAGTTAACCAAAACTCAGATTCTCAAGGAGAAGGGAAAAGGGTTTTATCGATAATTTATGTACCCACAGTAATTTGGGTACTCGGGTAGCTAGTAACAATTTATATAGGTTTGAAAGCCTTTTTTTCTGTGTTCATGGATACCCCTAATATATGTTGTGTTGTAATACAAATATTGGAAATACTCCCATTTGACTACCACATTTTCTCCCAATAATAGATTTTAGTGGCTATGCTTGTGGGAAAGATTAAAATTGCCATGATCTGAAGAGGGAGGATTTATTTGTGTCCTCCTCCTATATGTAATGGCTGAACAGAAAATTAATTAAAATATTAAAATTAAAAATTAGTTAAAATGTCGGAAATGCTTTTAATATCTAAAAACCAGGGAATTGTTGTATTCCAGCATACATCTACTGAATTAAATGGTAGGTAGTGACTAAAATCCACAATAGGACCATGGAGAAACCTGGCAGACACCACCTTTACCGAATGATCAAGGTTAATTTCACAAGTGACAGCTCATGGTAGTCATGCATTGAGAAGGGCACTTGACCTCTGGAATATTCCTCACAGTCTAATCATGAGGAAAACATCAAAGGAACCCAACTGGCCGGTACTCCTCAAAACTGAAAAGGTCTTGGAAAGTAGGAAACACTAAGAATCTGTCACAGATGGGAAGGGAGTAAGGAGACATGACAATTGAATACAACATGGTATCCACGATTAGATCCGGGAGCAAACAAAAGGTCCCGTGGGAAAACTGGTGAGATCCAAATGAAGTTTGGAGGTTAGTGTAGAGTAGTATAAAAAATGTGGATTTAGTGGCTTTGACAGAGGAGCTGCTGTCACATGAAACGGTAATGTTTGAGGAAATTGGGTGAGGAGTATATGCGAATTTTCTATGATCTTTGCAACATTTCTTTAAATCTGAAATTATTCCAAACCTAGTTTCTTTTCAAAAAAAATTCCTACTAGGAAAAATGCCTGTCAAGAAGTAAGAATGCAACATGAAGTTGCATGTACATCTTTATTTTTATAAGGATGCATACTCACACACGTGTTTGTGTGTATGTGGGTGTGAAGGCGGAGTTTATGCATGTGGAGATACACAGTCGACTCTTACTATTTGCACTTGTTATTTTGTACAAACTCACTGCAAACCCTGAATTACCCAACACTGAACCATCATTCCTAGTTCCTAGTTAGGCTTCTGTGAGCCTCTGTCCACAACATTTTGTTTAAAGACACCTTATTTAATAAATATGGTTGGCTTATTAGCATTGAACTCAGGGCCAACAGCATTATAACTCATATCTGAACGCGACTTATCTAACACGTTTCCCTGTAAGACACATGGCGGCCTTCTCGCACTTAGGAACACTAGACCACACTTTAGCACTGCACTTGGGGGAACATTTTAAACAGCAAAATCACAAAAACACAGAAAACATGTTACTAAGTGTACTGCAAAAGGACACTGGTTTACAGTGTGAGAGCTGACACGAGAACGCAGAGCATTCATTGCCTTATTCCACTTCCCCTGGGAACGTGTCTGTTGGGTGACTAAACGTTTTCTCCATTCTGCATGCCTGCAAAAGCACCATGAGAACTGATTCGGGGATTATGAGTGAGTTTTAGCATGTAGGAGAATTCACAAATATGGGGTCCATGAATAATGCAGATCAACTATATATGTGTGTGTACAGAAAGAAACTTGCGTTAGGTTGTTGGATGGTGACATCTTCTGTTTGTTTCAGTGCTGTAAAAGGAGCCATTTTGGAATAGAGTTCAATATTCAGTCTTGATCCCCAGCTTGATGACATCTTGGGGAAATAAGCCCACCCCTCATGCTTCCCACTAAAGAATATCCATTGTGTTCCCTCACCTATTTATTGACTATATTTCCATCTCTTTGATTTTATTTCTATTCATACTCTACTGGCGGTGTATTTGCATATATTTGTCTGAAAAAAATGCTTTAATCAACTCTTTGTAAAGCAATTTTGAAATGTCATTCATAGAATGAAAAGGAAACTGTTTTGTGGGACTTTTTTGTGATCAAATCCAATAGACTTGTAATCATGTGTTTTGTTTCCTCTTGTCTATCCCTTTAACACATCCAGTCCAATTCAAGAGAAAAGCCTAGAACCAGCGTTCCCTGCAGATGTATCTTCGGCACCCTTGCTCCGTGGGAGCCAGCCTGTCGCAGGTGGCGTGCTGGCCAGCGAGGTAGCACAGAGCCTCGAGGCTTGTAAACTCACAGACACCAACCTCGTCATTGCAGAAGATCCGCTGGATGCCAGCGCTGGGCGCCGAGCAGAACGGATGCAGACTAGTTCACTTGAGAATGTCGGTGCTTCAAGTACGAACAGATGTTCAGTCTTAATTGTGTCCCTGAATAAGGACAATAGCCTGGTAAAAGCTGTTCCATGAAAGAAGCTCAAAGACAGGGACTTGAATGTCACTGAGTAGAACACAAGTTCAGACAGAACTTGCAAACTGGGTCACTGGGCGGTACAACAGTAACGCACTTGAAGGGCAAATTAATTCGTTTTAATTTTAGAGGGTGTCAAAATTACTACTGTTGGAGGAGGGAGTTAGAACTGGAGGGCCTACTATGGCAGGCTTTGAATTTAAGACTGGGATCCCCATTTTACAGCTGAGGAAACAGGCTCCGGGCTTATCTCCTTTCCCCTGGTCACACAGAAACAGCCTTGGATAGTCTCGCATCATGGTTAAGAATACAGACTCCGAAGACTGACTAGGTTCTAATCCTAGCTTCTGCTCTTAGGCAGTTATGTGATCTTAGCCAAGATCACTTCAGTTCTCTGTTGCTCTCTTTCCTTTTCTATAAAATGGGGGTGATGGTCCTACTTCAGAGTCTTCTTCTGAGGACCAACTGAATTACTAAACATAAAGTACTCAGAACAGGGTCCTACGTACGCTTAGCACTAAGTAAATGTTAACCATGCAGGATTAGTCTTTGATAACTATGACTAAAATTTTTATAGCATGCTAAATTAAACAGCAACTTTATTCTTCCCTTTAAAAATGATTTCTTTTTTGTGAACCCAAAGTACATCTCATGCATGCAGACTGCTCATAGATAGTATAAGTATTGAAAGTCTTCGCATTTTGTAGATACAAGTGGGAGAGCAAGTTACAAAATATATGTCTGAGCATTTAGAAGTAACTGACATCCAGTTCAGACATAATTCTGTTAAAGGCAGAATCTAGCAGTTCCAGGCAAGTGGAACAGATGCCTTTGGTGTTCGTTTCCTTTGTCACAATTAAATACTTATCTAAATTTTTTCATCTAAAATAACAACTGTATAGAACTAGCCATTTTGATTTTTGCAAATGGTGATTATTTGAATCCATGCTCTTTTAAAGGTAAGGCTTTTGAACTCTTATTTAATGAATGTCTGTACTTGTTTTATCTGTAGCTTCTTTGGGAAAATTCTTGGTACCTTGAGTACTGACTTTTCTTTTTTTATTCCCATTCCTTTTAAGACTTGACTGTTGAGAATCCATGGGATGATGCATTGATTCTCGAACTTTTATCTGGGCTTTCTAAACCAGTGAGATCCTATCCAAATACTTACGAATGGCAGTGTAAACTTCCAGCCATCAAGCCCAAGACTGAGTTCCAACTGGGTAAGGACTATATGGGTAATAAAACTCTAAACTCTTGCTTCTATATGGGAAGTTGATGGTAACTCATGCGTGTGTGATTCTCCTTCTGGTACCACCCCTGCGCCCCACCCCCACCTCAAGTAAAGAGTTCTAGATTATCTAGAGGACTAAGCTGAGAACATTTTGTTAAACCATGACTGTCAGAATTTGATTGCTGTTGAGACTATCACTTATAGATGGCAATTTGGCAATATCTATCAAAGAAAAAAAAGGCATATACTTTTAGCATCCACTTTTAAGAATTTCTTGTAGATCTGCTTGCATACATTCAAAATGACATATGTGCATGTAAAAACAGTAGACTGGAAACAACATAGGTGTCTATGGGACAGCTCTACAGTAAAATATAGCTTGCTCTGTACTGCTAGGGATTGATGTCCAACACATGCTGTTAAGGGCAGACTAGTGTTATATGCTGCCTTTTATTTCTTAAAAAGGGGAAGTAACATATATTCATATTCAATGCTATTTCTAGAGAATCCTTGAAGTATACTCAAAACTAAGAAAAATGGTTAACAGGGTGGATATGAATAATAGCGGGAGCAAGACTTCTAGCAAGATACTTTACACACACACACACACACACACACACAGAGCTTCCCCGATTGACATCTTGCATTAGTGCAGTACATTTGTTAAAGTTGATGAGCCAATATTAATACATTTTTATTAACTAAAGTCCACAGTTTACATTCAGGTTCATTTTTGTGTTGTACGGTTTGTCGGGTTTGACAAATGTATAATGACCAGTATCCATCATTACCGTATCATAGTTTCACTGACCCCAAAACCCCCTGTGCTCCATCTATTCATCATTTCTCCTCTCTATCTAAAACCCTGACAAGCACTAATCTTTTGACTATTGTCTCCATAATTTTGCCTTTTCCAGAATGTCATATAGCTGTAATCAAGTTTTTCAGATTGGCTTTTTTCACTTAACAATATGCATTTAAGATTCCTCCATGTCTTTTCATGACTTGAAAGCTCTATCTTTACAATCGCTGAGTAATATTCCATTGTCCAATGTACCACAGTTTATCTAGTCACCTATTGAAGGACATCTTGGTTGCTTCCAAGTTTTGGCAATTATGAATAAAGCTGCTATAAAATTCCCATGCAGTTTTTGTGTGGATGTAAGTTTTCAATTCATTTGGATAAATACTAAGGAGTCGTGATGTTGTAAGCATATGTTTACTTCTGTAAGAAACCGCCACACTGCCTTCCAATGGGTTCGTACCATTTTGTAATCCCACCAGCGAGGAACGAGAGCTCTGTTGTTCCATATCCTCACCATCATTTGGTATTGTCAGTTGTTTGGGTTTTGACTCCTCTGCTAGATGTGTAATGGTATTTCATTATTGTTTTTCATTTGCAATTCCCTAATTACATATGATATTGTACATTTTTTGTTTATTTGCCATCTACATATCTTTTGTGGTGAGGCTTTTCCCTCTATTCCTGGTTTGCAGAAAGTTATCATGAATGGGTGTTGGATTTTATCAAACACTTTTTCTGTTTTTATGATAAGATCATGTGATTTTTCTTTTTAGTCTGTTCAGGTGATAGAGATTCATTAATTGATTTTTGAATGTTGTACCAGCCTTGCATACCTGGATTAAATCCCACTTGGTCATGGTAAATAATTCTTTTTATACTTGTTTTGGATTTGATTTGCTAATATTTTGTTGAGGATTTTTACATCTGTGTTAATAAGAGATACTGCTCTGTAGTTTTCTTGTGGTGTATCTGTCTGGTTTTGGTATTAGGGTAATGCTGGCCTCATAGAAGGGGTTAGGAAGGATTCATTCTACTTCTACTTCTATCCTCTGAAAGAGATTGTAGAGAATTGGTACAATTTCTTAAATATTTGGTGGAATTCACCAGAGGACCCATCTGGTCCTGGTGCTTTCTGTTTAGGAAAGCTACTAATGATTCGATTTCTTATCTCATACTCCTATATGAGTTCTGGTAGAGTATGTCTCTCAAGGAATCGGTTCATTTCATCTAGGCTATCAAATTTGTAGGCACAGAGTTGTTCATAGTATTTCCTTATTATCCTTTTAATTCATGGGATCTATAGTAATGTCCTCTCTTTCATTTCCATTATTAGTATTTTATGTCCTTTCCCTTTTTTTCTTAGGTAGCCTGGTAGGGGCTTATGGATTTTATTGATCTTTTCAAAGAATCAGCTTTTTGTTTCATTGATATTCTCTGTTGATGTTCTATTTTCAATTTCATTGATGTCTGCTGTAATATTTTTTGTCTTAGGCATTTTTTTTTCTTTTGTCTTCATTAGGCAGGCAGTTTTTTTCTTGTTTTGTTTTGTTTTGCCTGCTCTGATTATTTTTTCTTCTGCTTACTTTAGATTTAATTTGTTTTCTTTGTCTAGTTTTCTAAGGTGGAAGCTAAAATTACTGATTTTAGATCTTTCTTCTTTTCTAGCATATGCATTTAATCCTATAAATTTCCCTCTAAGCACTGCTTTTGCTGCACCCCACAATTTTAAATTGTGTTTTCATTTTCTTTTAGTTCAAGATATTTTTAAATCTCTCAAGATTTCTTCTTTGATTAATGTGTTATTTTAATATGTGTTGTTTAATCTCCAAGTGTTTGGGGGCTTTCCAGCTATCTTACTGTTTGTTATTGATTACTAGTTTAATTCCACTGTGGTTGGAGTACATACTTTGTATGATTTCTTTTTGTTGTTGTTTTTTAATTTGGTAAAGGTGTGTTTTATGGCCCAGAATGGTCTATGTTGGTGAATGTTCCATGTGAGCTTGAAAGTATGTATAGTCTGCTGTTGTTAAGTGACGTATTCTACAAATGTTAATCAGATCCAGTTGATTGGTGCTGCTGTTCAAGTCAGTCATGCCCTTACTGATTTTTTGCCTGTTGATCCTGTCAGTCACCGATACAGGAGTGTAGAAATCTCCAACTAGAATAGTGAATTCATCTGTTCTCCTTGCAGTTCTATCAATTTTTGCCTCACTATTTTGATGCTCTGTTGTTAGGCACATACACATTAAGGATTGTTATGTCTTTTTGGAAAACTGATCCTTTATCATTATCCAATGCCCCGTTTTATGCCTGATAATTTTCCTTGCTCTGACACCTGCTCTGTCTGAAATTAGTATAGATACTCCAGCTTTCTGTTTGTTAATGTTAGCGTGGTGTATCTTTCTCCACCCCTTTACTTTTAATCTATGTATGTCTTTATATTTAAGGTGTTTTTCTCATAGACAACATATAGCTGGGTCTTTTATCTACTGTGATAGTTTCTGTTTTCATTGGTATATTTAGTCTGCTGGTACTTAGAAAGATTACTGATATAGCTGGATTAATATCTACTATATTTTTTACTGTTTTCTATTCATTGCCCTTGTTCTTTGTTTCCTTTATTGTCTTCTCTTTCTGTCTTCTCTGGTGTTAATTAGGTATTTCTGTGATTTCATTTTCTCTACTAGCATTTCAATTATACCTCATTTCTTCTGTTTTTAGTAGTTGCCCTAGAGTTTGCAGTATACGTTTAGAACTACTCCAAGTCCACCTTTAGCGAACACCATAACACTGCACAGGTAATGCCAGGTACCTTATAAGAGACCGTTACCAATTCTTCCCCCCACCCCGTGTAACAGTACTGTCACTCATTTTTTTTATCTTAAGCTGTGCTTACGGAATACATTGTAGCAATTATTATTTTGAATACTTATGTTAGATCAATTAAGAATAAGAAAAATAAAAGACTTTATCTTCATTTATTGCTTTTTCCTGCACTCTTCTGATCTGAGTTTCTGGACTATCTCCTCATCCTTGTCTCTGAAGAACTTCTTTTAACATTTCTTGCAAGTCAAGCTTACTGGTGACAGGTTCCCTTAATCTTTGTGTGAGCTAGTCTTTATTTCTTCACTCTTGAAGGATAATTTCACTGGATACAGAATTTTTGATTGGTGGTTTTTCCTTTTAACACTTACTCCGCTCTCTTCTTTTTTGTGTGGTTTCCAGAGAAGTCAATGTAATTCTTCTACTTGCTTCTCTATAGGTAAAGTGGTTTCATTCCACTGGCTTCTTACAATATTTTTTTCTTTTCTGATTTTCTACAATTTGAATACAACTTGCCTGGGTGTAGACTTCTGGCTATTTTTCCTGCCTTGTGTTCTCTAAAATTCCTAGATCCTTCTTTTAGTGTCTGTCATTAATTTTGGAAATTTCTTAACTATTATTACTCTATTTTTTTCTGTTCCTTTCTCATTTTCTTCTGCCTTCTAATACTGCCATTACACATGTCACACCTATTGTACTTGTCCCACAACTCTTGAACATTCTTTTCTATCTTTAAAAAAATTTTTTTTCTCTTTGCAAATCAGTTTTGGAAGTTTCTATTGGCATTCTTATAAGCTGACGATTTTTTTCCCAGCCATTTACAGCCTTTTGAAGAGCCCATCAAAGACAGTCTTCGTTTCTGTTACAGTGGGTTTTTTCCTCGCACTTCCTTTTGATTCCTTCTCAGAATTTCTATTTGTCTGCTTACATTTTCCATCTGCTCTTGAATTTTATCCTTTTCTCATTACAGCCCTTAGCATATTAATCATAATTTTTTTAAAATTCCTGGTGTTATAATTCCAGAATCCTAGTTGCTCTGTGTCTTCAAGCTGTTTTTTGTCTTTTAATATGCCTTGTAATTTTTGTTGGAAGCCAGATCTACTGGGTAAAAGAAACTAAGATAAAATAGGCCTCTAGTGTAAGATTTATCTGGCTTGAGATTAAGCTGTGTTTACTGTTTGCTGCCACTGTAGAGGCTAAAGTGTCCGTTTGTGCCTTATTTCTGTCTCCCCTGTTGGCTTTGAGCTTCCCTTGAGACTTGTTCTGAAATAAGATCTGAGGCGTTAGTTGTGTTGTAATCCCCCTCATACTGGCTCCAGTGGTGGCTTTGGTTCTGGCACTTTATTCTCTGTATCCACCGATCTGTCTCCCCAATTTCAAGGGCAGCAGTTTGCCCTATGACTTGAGTTCTTTAATGGATCTATGAAGACTAGTTGATTTTCAGTTGATTTTGGTTTTTTTAATTATTATTATTGGTGGAGTGATGACTTCCAAGCTCCTTAGCATGCCAAAAACCAGAAGTCTACTTTTTTTATACTTGATTTTGAACATGTGGGTTTTTTAAAATCAATTAAAATCTATTACAATTTTATGTCAGTGGTCTTTCTCCCCAAACCAACAACCCCACTGTTATTAAAAATAGCAAAACAAATCCAGTTTAAGGGACTTTCTACAATTTATCTGACTAATATTCCTTGCAACTGTCATGGTCACCTAAAACAAAAAGTTTGAAACTGTTACAGCCTAGTGGAGGAGGCTAAGGAGACTTGACGGATTAAGGAAAAATTAGTGAAATCCAAATAAGGAGTGGGTTTAGTAATCTACCAATGTGGGTTCTGTCTTTGGGACAAAGGTACTGTGGTCATTAAACACTAACAGTAGGGGAAACTGGGTGCAGAGAAAACAGAAACTCTACTGTCTATGCAACTTTTCTGTAAATTGAAAACTATTCTAAAATAAAATTTTTACTTGAATAAAAAAATTATAATTATTCTGTTAGAAGTATTGGTACTATTATACTTTGCCCTTCATATCGAGGTATAAAACACTTGCGTTTTTCAAAGGCATGTGTATGCCACAGCTTTGTGCAGCACTTTACAGAGGACCTTTGTGTGCTCTTTCTAACATCACAACAGTCCTGCCAAGTAGACAGCATGGGCATTACCCCTCTGATGTGAGAATATTGGTGAAGAGAGGATGTGTGCCCTGTTCCTGCCATTCAGTGGCATTCCTGGCGCCCAGCAGCACAGCTTCTGTTCCCCGCCCCCCCATCATTTAAAAAGGGGAGCTATTTTGTGGCAGATGTTTTAACTCGTTTAAGACAGGAAAAACATTTCCTAAGGGAGCTATATCCATTTGTATTTATTAAAGCAATCAAGCACCAAGAAAATTCTAAAGATACAAAATTTACCAAAAATCATGTTTTGAGACTTATTTTTCATTTTGACACATCTATCTTCAAGGTTCCTTGCTGGTCTATGTCGATCACCTTCTTGGAGAAGGGGCCTTTGCCCAGGTCTATGAAGTTACCCACGGAGAAGTGAATGATACCAAAAATAAACAGAAATTTGTTTTAAAGGTAAATAATCTGAGCAGTTCATTGTATAGTATAGAAATGAATTTTAGAACTCGATTTTGTCAGCCTCTTTTTTCTTTTTCAAGACAATGGTGATTTCATTTAGGTCTGTAGTCCACAATAAAGAAACAAAAACCATGTGGCAAGGATTTAGAATGGCCTTGCCATGGAAATGGTGGCACAGCAAGTCCCATCCTTCAGCAAAAGTCCATAGCTTGTCATCACTTTCTACCCCACAATCATTATTGAGGCGGAAGTTACCCTCTGGCTCTCATCGTCCGGAACGTGAGGCTGGATATGAATGTCTCACACCCGATTTGCAGGTCCAGAAGCCTGGCAACCCCTGGGAGTTCTACATCGGGACCCAGCTGATGGAGAGACTAAAGCCAAGCATGCGACACATGTTCATCAAATTCTATTCTGCCCACTTCTTCCAGAATGGCAGTGTGTTAGTAGGAGATCTCTACAGCTACGGCACGCTGCTAGTAAGTGTGTTGATTATTAGGGTGAGAACATGAGTCTGAAGTCCATTGTTGGGCTGCCTGGCACGTACCTTTTGTAGTTGGAGTGGTAGGTGGGGGCAAAGCTCTTGAGATCTCATCCATCCTGGGCAACCAATTCAGGATTCCACTCTGTGTTGTTTCTAGAATGCTATTAACCTGTATAAAAACACCCCGGAAAAAGTGATGCCTCAGGCGCTAGTGCTGTCCTTTGCGGTCAGGATGCTCTTCATGATGGAGCAAGTGCACGACTGTGAAATCATTCATGGTGACATCAAGCCAGACAATTTCATCCTTGGAAACAGGCAAGTGTTGCGCTTTGAACGCAGTTCTTACTGTGTCCCCAGCGGCCTTTTATTACTTGTGCTCATGCCGCCTGGCCCTTGTTTGTGTTCAATACAGATTTTTGGAACAGGACGGTGACGATGATGATGTATCTGCTGGCCTGGCACTGATTGACCTGGGTCAGAGTATAGATATGAAACTTTTCCCAAAAGGAACTACATTTACAGGCAAGTGTGAGACATCTGGTTTCCAGTGTATTGAGATGCTCAGCAACAAACCATGGAACTACCAGGTACGGAACCGAAGGGAGAGATTTGAAAGTCGTTTCCTTTATGATACTTGCTGTATTTTAAAAATGAACTTGGGGATCTCATTTGTTTGATCCGGTCTTGTCATCTTCTGCCCTTGGATTTAAGACCATGCTCGCGCGTTGTGTTCAGTGATGGGCAAACCCCACGGCTAGAGGCTTCAGCGGGCAGGGGAGGTCAACCACCAGAGCCCCGGGCAGGGGGGGGGGGGACTTCCAAGCTGACCGTGGGCTGGAGGGGCAGGAGTGCCACGTTTGCCCCCAGATAGCAAAACGAAGGACTTGAGAAGGACACGGTACCTCGGGAAGAACAGCTTTCCAAGGGGCTGCCTCCAGCAGAGCCCAGACAGGCATTCAGCGTGTATCAGCTGAGCAAATGGCTTCCCACATTATTTAAAAGTAAAACCCTGTGATTATTTAGCTGCAGAAGTTCCAGAGACCTCTTCCTGTCCTCACGTGTAAATTACTACTCCAGTCATAGACACCTAGATCTCCTTTGCAGATTGATTACTTCGGGGTCGCTGCAACGGTGTACTGCATGCTCTTTGGCACTTACATGAAAGTGAAAAATGAAGGAGGGGTCTGGAAGCCCGAAGGTCTTTTTAGGAGGTGAGTATTTGCGTTGGTCCGGCAGTGAAAGAGCAGAAACAGCAGAATGTTGGGTTCTGTCTGGTGGAAAACGGATCTAAGTCACTGCCTGGAAAAACCTGCCCTGGGGAGTGAGGCGAAGCAGCCCATGGTGGACGCGGGCACAGTGAACGAGTTACACACTCGGCAACCGTGGCTTCTGAGTCGTGGGGCAGCCGATGCCCTCCCAGACCCGGTGGAAGCGGGTGGAGTGGTGGGCACCCCGTACACAGTCAAATGTTTCTCTTTACCCTACAATCACCTGGTGTCACTGACCGTTAGATTTTTACTTGTTTTCTTGCCTTTATAATGCTGAGCATACTTTCTTAAGAAGTTTCTTATAAGAAGCAAAGGAAATCATGTATGTGAAGGTGCTTTGTCAATTATAAACTAACGTGACAAGACAGCTGGCTATCCCAGGGCAGGGTTCTAAGTCCCATTACTGTGTGACTTTAATTTTTGTAAGACTGTTTTCTCATCTATAAAATGGTAGTGAAAATTAACGACTAGACTAGAGCTCTTCCTATCAACATAGATGACTCTCTTAATACAATGTCACATGAGTAAGCTATTGGTGATGTTTGAGTATTTGGTACATGCATGTTCATTATATCACTTACACTTTTAACTTTTTTTTGAGGTATAAAAACATACGTAGAAAAAGTACACTCACCTTTAGTGTCCAAAAATCCTAATGGAGTTTTACATGTTTATATCTTGAAGAAATTTAAGCTGGGACTCACTCCCCCAACCCCTCATGTACACACCCACCCACCCCAACCAAAAAAAAAAAAAAAAAAGGAAAAGCAGTTGGTAGTAATTTTACAAAACGTAGCATCAGTATATAAGTAAGATTAGATTCAGGCCCTGAAGGAAAACTTAGAACAGCTCTGATTTATTCTGCATAATGGGTCATCAAATTTCGCAAATACTTTATTCCTTCTCTTACTCATACTCAAAGGACCAGAGAGTTAGTTATTCAGAAGGCTTCTGTCTCTGACCACCAGTGCGGAGAAAAGTCTTACCCCTTACAGGCCTGATAGTAATGGGCTGAATCTAGTTGTGTCCTTTCTCCCCGGGGCCTTATCTTCATGCCGTGGGAGTTTTGCACTTAATTTTAATGCACCCAGGAGGTGGAACTCTGACTCTGAGCTCTATCCTGGTAGTCCAGCCTGGCCACCTGGTCCCAGCACATA
Source organism: Ailuropoda melanoleuca (assembly GCF_002007445.2). NCBI lineage: Eukaryota > Metazoa > Chordata > Mammalia > Carnivora > Ursidae > Ailuropoda > Ailuropoda melanoleuca. Next base: position 109,224,291 of record NC_048221.1, read on the forward strand.
CGCCGTTGGGCTCGTCAGAGCCATTCAGCCAGCTTATCAGACGCTGGAAGTGTGGGACATAAAGCTAGCCAACAGCAGATTGATTTCCTTAAAAATAAATAAATAAAAGAAATTCTTCTACTGAAGACCTATTACTACACTAATATTACTTAAGTCATTCATTTGGAGTAAAGTGTGTATAAGACATTCCGTTGGATCTTTAATTTCTCTTACAAGAAATGCAACATCCCGATTCCTGGTGCATTAAGTTGTGTTCAGGTGAAGCTCTGTTGAGCTCTCTCGATGTGTAGAAGCCAGAGGCAGGAGCGAGGTTGCCCGGCGTGTTGAACACTACACTTTATCTTGTACTTTTGCGTTGTCTCTCCAGACTTCCTCATCTGGATATGTGGAGTGAATTCTTTCACATCATGTTGAATATTCCAGACTGTCAACATCTTCCATCTTTGGACTTGTTAAGGCAGAAGCTGAATAAAGTACTTCAACAACACTATACAAACAAGATCAAGACCCTACGTAATAGGCTAATTGTACTGCTCTTGGAATATAAGCGTTCTCGAAAATAAAATATAGACATTCCCTAAAAATCACTTTGTAAATGCTGGCCTGCTCACTTTGACCCTTGATGTTTTCCACATTTATTGTTTATATAAATGTTTCTTAAAAATAAAGTCCACAAAATATACCCACATGACTTGATTGTTAACAAATATTTCAGCAAGTATACACCTGGTAAGGTCGCCCCGCGGAGCAGGCTGATGGGGCGCCTCTTGGGATGCAGGCATTTGTGTGAGAATAATTTGGATCCGAACATTCTCTAAAATCACTTTTAACGCTGTCCTGTTCACTTTAAGCCAAAAAGGGGGCAAGACAGCTTTTTCTAAGTTGAGGGTTTGTATTTGTATATAATAAACAAAAATTCTCCAAAGATATTTAAAGGATTTCAAGTTTTTATGGGTAAAATTTGCCTGTTCTTTTTGTTTTTAAAGATTTATTTATTTATTTGATAGATAGAATGAGGGGAGGGGCAGAGGGAAAGAGAGAATATTCAAGCAGATTTCCCGCTGAGCGAGGAGCCCCATGCCGGCTAGATCCCTAGACCCTGAGATCATGACCTGAGCCAAAATCAAAAGTCGGACACTTAACTGAGTGAACCACCCAGGTGCCCCAAAATTTGCCTGTTCTTTATTGTGCCGTTCTTCGGTGCTGTCCCTGGGAAATATTACAGGTATAAATCTTAAGCTTCTTCAGTTTTTTAAAGTACCAAAGGAACATCTCCCATCTTGAAAATAGTTTTATAAGCTGTACAAATCATTAACTACCTCTAAAATTATAGCAGCCAACTTAGCATTTATTGACTCCCTCCTTTCTTTAGCATTATGATGAAAACAAATCGGAGGTGACACCCACTTCAAGAGCACAGAGTGAACTTCCTCCTCCTACCCTTAACTCCCAGCCTCCAGGTACCCCATTCCAGAAGCAAGCATGACTCACTCTTTTTAATCTTTCCAAAAGTGATTCTATGCATATTTCTGTATATTTTTCATACAACTGGCATAATTATGATTTTTTAAATTTAATATATAGACCATACTTACATATAAGATGGTCTCAGTTTTTGTTAATGACTGTGTAATATTTCATTATATGATGAATCCATAAATTTCTGGAAACAAATTGCTGGGTCAAAGGCGAGTGCATTTAAAATTTTATGTTAGTGGGCGCCTGGGTGGCTCAGTTGGTTAGTGTCTGCCTTCTGCTCAGGTCATGATCTCAGGGTCCTGGAATCGAGCCCTGCATCGGGCTCCCTGCTTAGCGGGGAGCCTAAGTCTCCCTCTGCCTGCTGTTCCCCCTGCTTGTTCTTTTTCTCTCTCTCTCTGACAAATAAAATCTAAAAAAAAGGAAAAACAAAAAAGATCCTCTAATTTTTTGATACTAGTACTAATTTAAATACTTAGAACTAAACTTTTTGGTTGCTTAAATCAGAACTAATTTTTTCCTTTTTTTCCTAGCTGGTAGTTTGAATATATAAAGCCTGTTGTTTACTGTAAAAAAAAAAAAAAAAAAAAAAAGCTTTTCAGACAATTCTTTTGAAGTTTCCCAGTAAATAGTCTTCACTATGAAAATCCTGTGTGTGTCTTTCCCAATTTTTCACTGGTGATTTTTCCTTGCTGGCTGTTGCCTAGGACCAAGAGAAGAGGACTGAGCGTGGTGGCACTGGGCCTCCCCGCTTCCTACTGTAGTGGGGCTCCCATGTTGATCCAATAAGTTCAAGACCCTGGCCTGAAGGAGACGTGTTTTATCATGTTGAAGAAGTACCCATCCATTTCTTCTTACAAACGTGAATTATTGACACTTTTCCAGTTTTCTTACCCATCTTTCCATATTTACTCAAAGTGTCAAAATAACCAAGTACTGACAGAGCCAAGTTTGTGGAGGTTTTTTTTTCCCTTTTGAAAATGACTGTTCTGAGAGGAAAGCAAGACAAAAGAAGATAAGGGTGCTGTTTTCTACACTAAGAGTGAAGTGTGTCCCTCTGTGGAAGGCAGCTGTGGGTGCCATCAATCTTGGGCAGGGAGGACACTTAGTGTCTGGCCCCTGTTGACATGTCCTTTGTTCCCACCAGCCCATTCGTTATTACTGGATCTTCAACTTCAGTCACAGTCCCAAGAACCTCCGTGTTATTCCCACCAACAACAGCCTGACCGCGGTGTCGTCCCAGCACTGCTGGTGCCCATCTGGTGTCTGATCGGTGCCAAGGGCTTTACTTAAATAAACTTCACAGTCTCATTTCCTAGCAACAGCCTTGTCTCCAAGGAGAAACGCTCCATCTGAACAAAGTTACTTTAAGCATTTCAGCCAAATAGTCTTTTTTTTTGGTCCGTTACCTGGTACAAATTATAGCAATCATCTTTATTTAATTACAAATTGTCTGCATTGCACACACACACACAATGTTTATCTGCGCAAGGAAAAAAGCTCTAAAGGACAGCGGAAATGGATGCATGAGAAGTCAGCATTGGGAGGGAGGAAACGCAGCTCACTCCAGTCATGAGACTGAAGTTTCCCTGACGACAGAGCTGGGTCTTACCCATCCGTGTCTCCTGAAAGGCTGAGAAGGGGTGCGGGTCATAGTAAGTGCTCCAACATTGGCTAGACTCAGTGCGGGTTCGGATTTAATATCTATCTTGGGTCAAGGCATTTCCTATCCATTCTTGGCCCCGGGCTCCACATTCTAAGTTCTAGCTAAGAATCTTATATCTGGTCACTTAGGAGATTCAGAGACTCCTCTCAGTGCCTTTTTCTGCTGCATCACATCTGTGGTCTACGGCAATGATTCTAAAATTTATTTTTCCTAAGACTAAGGAACTGCAGGCGTCACTCCTGCCTATCAGAAGTAAGAGCTCCTAGGGGCGCCTGGGTGGCACAGCGGTTAAGCGTCTGCCTTCGGCTCAG
>NC_048221.1:109229201-109252687 GCF_002007445.2 Ailuropoda melanoleuca
AAAGCAATTACAGTTGACCCTTGAACATGAGTTTGAACTCATAAGCAGGTCCACTTATATACGGATTTTTTAATACTTACAGTACTGTAAATGTATTTTCCTTATGATTTTCTTAACACTATTTTCTCTAGCTTACATTATCGTAAGAATAGAGCATATGATACACATTATATGTAAATTATGTGTTAATCAGCTGTTTGTTACTGGTAGGCTTTTCTGGTCAACAGTAGGCTGTTAGTACAGTTTGGAGGGGAGTCAACAGTGATATGCAGATTTGCGACTGTGCGGGGGTCAGTGACCCTACCCCCCAACCCCGTGTGGGTCAAGGGTCCGCTGCACATCATATATTCATACGCATGACAGACATGACTGTAAATGGGTAGGTGTGTTTCCAGAAGGACAAACAACAAACTCAGCATCACCACTGGGAAGGGGGCCTCAGATCGTGAGTGGAAGAACGAAGGGGAGGTGGGCGTCAGGAGAAGGAAGAATACAGAGCAACTTCTGACTTTTTACTATATTTCTGTGTTGAGTTGTTGTTGTTTTACAATGACTGCATAGTTTCTCATTTAAAAATGCCCAGCACATGTTCGAGTTAAAAAAATTAAGTTGCCACTCAGTACGTGGAGTGTATATTTAGTTAACGATACATGTTAGATACACAAAGGAATAAGAGCAGTCTGGAGGGTGGCAGGACTACATAAATCCCGCCAGAGGGGTCAGGGATGCCCCACCTTCCAGGGACTGTCATGGTAACAAAACTTTAAGCAGCAATGCTGGATACCAGGTCTGGCTTTGAACCAGGAACCAGCAGTCTGTGAGAGCAAACCCGAAGGGGCAGGGTCTGCATTCTGCCCGCCTGTCCTCCTCCTCCTTCAGCCCTGCAGTCTTGGGAGGGAGGTACCATCTATCCCAACTGTGGGGGAACAAGGGAGCACACTGAAATTACGGAGCATGGTCAGTAGGGAGCCCGGCGTAAGATACCAGACAATCTGGCCCCAGAAGCCGGGCCGAAACCTTGGCTTTGCTCCTACATCAGAGGTCACCTTCAGAACCAAAGAAAAGGCAGCCCTCCCAAGCTAGTTTCCATTGTCACCTGACAGGTCACATGACTTGGGCCTCACTACACTCAGAGACCTCAGGTCACAGACCCCTGCCTTACAGTGGGGCCCGTGAGCGGGTACAGAGTGATAAGGAGTTATACCCAGACAACTTGCTCAAAATGCCATTGCGGGGTACCGCAGTCAGCTTCATAGAGACGGAAGGTAGAACGGTGCTTGCCAGGGCCTGGGGGAGGAGGGGACGGGCAGTGACTGTTGACGGGTTACAGTTCCATTTGGGAGGATCAAAGGTTCCAGAGCTCTGTTGCACGATACGAATGTCCTTAAAATGACTGAACTATACGCTTAGAATTGGTTATGATGGTGACTTTAATGTTATGAATATTTTCCACAATTAAAAATTTTGTTTATAAAATGATTTTAATTTCCCAGAAGGAGCGTGTCGCTGCATTGGGAGATTTCCAGCTGGGGAAAACGACCTTGGAGGGCAACTTACTCAGACTCCTGCTATCATTGTAATTTAATTAGAGCAGCTTTGAGAGCCTTCACCAGAAAAAGAAGCAATTGTGACAGAATTTTATCTTCACCTTCATGTTTTTCTTCATTTTGAATAAACACCCCTCGAAGAGCTGCTATACTAGATATATTCCTTTACCATATTTAAAGATTCAAAAGTCATTCACAAAACACTGTAGCACAGGATTTAATAGAATAGAAAAATATCACATAAAAGTAAGTGAAAAGCTTTCACGTCCCCACTGAAAGGACTTCACACACATAGGTACATGTGTATGATAAGTGCTCCTCGTAATCTCTTCATAGATTTCCCCTCCTCACTGCTCTGATCAGACCCCAAAAGCACCCCAGGCGGGGCACACAGAGGCTGCCTCTCCACACCCTTCCGCTGACCACAGGGCTGCTGCGCAGGCTGGTCAGGGCCCAGAGACAACTCGGGCTGGGAAAACCACCTCCAGACAGCACACGCAAGACGCGATGGCAGTTTAGCGTGGTTTCCAGGTGTGGCCCCTTCCAGTCCAGAATCACGCACTGTTTTCAAAATTGGGATTCTTGGGATATACGTCACCGGGTGAGAAGTTCAGAATCTCGTCCAAGGAAGGGCCTTCATCCTCTGGAGCAATTTCGGACTCGAACATCTGCTGCAGCAGGGCGTCCACGGTCCGGTACTCTAGGAGAAGGGAGAAGGGCACGCGGAACTCGCACGTGTTGCGGTCGGAGGGGAGCATCCAGCCCGGGCACAGCTAGCCTTTCTGGAAGGATGGCCCCTGAGTCAAAGACAGAGCTCCAAGCGTGGCTAGCCAGACAGTCTTTGAGAGAAAGGATGAAGTCAGAAAAGAATCACTCGTCTCTACTGGGGCGGGCTCCATGGAGCTCCGCAGCCATGCAGGGCTCTAGAGACCGAGGAGCAGGTCTTCCCTGGAGGATGGAGGAGGGTGACACCTGCTCATGCCACGGCTCCTGCGATCTATGCTGTGCTCCTCATTCCGAGTTTAGTGCAGGCGCCCCGGCCAAAGCCCAAAGTGACATTCAGGTAGCTCTGGGTTACTCAGCCAACTGCTGATTCATGAAGAATAAAGTAATCAAGGACCTAGTTGTGAAGGGCCCCCATGCCCTGGGCACAGAGTGAGGCCCTGGGGATACCACGAAGGCAAAAAGACAGGGCCCAGCACACACGGAGCTTCAAGTCTACAAGGAAGATCGATGGTGACCAAACTGTCACTCAATGACAAATGGCATGCAGCCAGCATGGCGGGTCACTGTGGGAAAGAGGAGAGCTTGAGAAAGAGAGAAAGCAGGCAGATGGGCTGCAGAGGCCACGGCAGGGCCCCTGTCTTTATTCTAAAGCCACTGAAGGTCAGGTTTGCATTCTAGAATCATCTCACTGGCTGCAGTGAGGAGCATGGTTTGGAAGAAGTTTTGCATTGGGTTAAATCTTACTTTTTGATGCAATTCTGAAGTACAGTCCTTTCAAGGCCTTCCTTTTGTTGTCTCCATCATCTCCACTAAAGCCACTGTCCTTGGCGTCCATGTTATCAACAAGCTTCCCATCCTGCATTTCCTCTCTTCAAGGAAGAAGAGACATGAACAGGGTCAGGTCCCTCAGCTGAGTGGCTCACTTGTCCTCCCAGCCATGGCCCCGTGTCACCGTCCAGCCACATCCAGGGCTCTCCTCTGGTCAGTGAGGGTCCCTGAGAACCGGCACACAGGCCCATGCTGGATGCCACGGGGCACTGAGGGAGTGAACATGTCCAGTCCTCTTCCGAAAGTCTGTGAGCGACACCAGGGGGAACACACTACTCACTCTTGGATTCCCACTCCGAGCTCTTGAATCTTCTTCTCGATGGCAGTTTCGACTTCACTTTTTTCTAGGGAGTATGCCACAAAAAATGCCTCCAAGATGAACGCTATGAAAATACTGAGAAAGAGTGAGAGGTAGAGGGGATGAGCCGTGGTCTAGGCAACAGGAAATCCTGGTTCCAAAGAGTGTCTGAGCCTAAATAAGAAGGCAGCCTATCGTGGCAAAGACAACACGACGGGGAACAGAGAAATGATAGACACAACGCCTCTCAAGGATTGGACAAAACTTTCATTCCTTTGGAAAAATCATTCTTCTTTTACAACCTATTTAAACAGTAAATATTAAAAAGAAAATACAGTTTCTTTCTAGGGGAAGCTTAAGCCAAATAATTGTTGGTAAACAGTTCTCCATGAATATCTCAAGTTTCTGCAGAGCCTGGGCGGTCTGAGCAAAGGCACGGAGGGCCAGCTTAGGGATGTTTGTCTCTGGAGACATCCCAAGATGTAAAAGGTCAGTGATGTCTCCCCCCAGACACAGTCCAGGATGACAAAGATAAAAAGCTCACCTTGCCCTCCCTGGAGATCTGCTTACATTCCAGGTGAAACTAAAATCCCCCCACCGCCAGAGGGGAGGACGGACAGGCCCCAGCAGCCGTCTATAAGATCAGTTTCCTCCTTGTGGGTTCCCTCCAGCACTCCCACTCCGGCTGGTGCTCACCACACTGCTCGGTGGGGACAAAGGTTCGAAGGTTTGGGGAACTGACACAAAGTATTGCTCTGAAGCCGCTTCCACCACAAGTAAACTGTCTTTGCCTCTGACCCAAGGTGCCGTGCTTTCTGTCGGTGTCTATACGGGGCATATGCACACAGACTAACCACTAGCTGGCAAGTAGGGAAGACCTCAGACCCTTCACCGTTTCTGACGTAATAGCTATGATGATGGAGCCCAGGGATCCCACACCCCTGCCTGCTTCTGAGAGGACAGTGGCAGAAATGCTAACCCCTGCTGGTCCCAGCACTCCGGCAACCTCTGTAGGAGCCACTCAGAGTGACGTTTCTCTCTTGTTGCCTCAACGTCTTCCATTCAGGCTGTGTAAGGACAAGCAGGCCTGATCAGAGCTGCCCGTGAGCTCTCTTTACCTCCCCTCCCTCGGCCAGGATTCTTGAGTCATTCTGGAGCCAAAGTCAGCCGGCCAACGCGGGCCCGGGGTGACAAGGAAGGCACACGTGCTGGGCTGTTCCCCCAAGAACAGCTGGCCCCAGGCTGTGAGAGGGTATGACAACCAGAAAACCTCTCGGGAAGAACATTCCAGCCGTCAAGGGGACTCGGGCTCAGGTCCCATGAGGAGCCGAGGAGCAAGAACCAGAAACTCTTATGCTGGAACAAAAGCCCTTTCAGGTGGTGGGACGTCACAGAGGCTCTCAGTGACTGAGGTTTCTCTTGGAAGAGGCGCCAGGACAGACCACGGACACAGTTCCATCCTACCTGTGCAAGGACAGGAAAGGACAGGAATGGGACAACTAGGGAACCGACTCTGAGGCTCTGAGAAGCGAGCAGATGGCTGGATTTAAGCAGAGGGTGAATTGTATTCCCAGGGATGCTCTCAAGGGATTCGGTCTGGGTGGGAAAGGGGAAGGAGACTGGCCGGGACCCCACGGTCCTTCTGACCCAAACAACTTACAAGACTATGAGACGCGTACTCTAATACAGATGCGCACGGCACGGGCAACAATCACCACAAGTGTGAACACAAGTCAGACTCCTCCCTGCAGTGCCTACCCGCAGTGCACACCAGGTGGCGGGAACAAGGGAAACGTGGACTTGCCAACGTGGCAGGAGGCAACTCACTTCACGATGAGAATGACGACCACGACATGGAAGCCGATGAAATATAGCTTTGCCGCCTGGTGAGTCACGAGGGCAAAGCCGCCTGCGAGGAGTAAGCAGGCAGCTAAGGAACCAAACCTTCGGGGAGCTCGGCAGGTGCCCTGGAGGCTCCTGGAAGTTCCTCTTAGCGCCCCTCCCCCTCGTCCCACCCCAGGGAGCAGGCAGCCCCTGGGGTCGGACGCCTTCTCAGAAAGGATATCGTGCCACTGGTTAACCACCGTGAGCTCCATCAGCACGATGAACGAGGAGGCCAGGTCATTGAAGTTGTTCTTGCAGTACCTGTCTCGGGCAAATGCTGAGTCTTTCAGGGCTGGGTTCCCACACACCAGAGCGTTGGGGGTGGTGAAATTCGGGTCGAAGAACTGGACTTTGCCGTGGAATGCTTCCATCCCGATGATAGCAAACACGTAGTAGACCACCTGCGATGGGCGGCCCTGGTCAGCAGGGGGTGCACGGGGCTGCAGCATCACATCATGGGGCCGGGGGCGGGAAGGCGAGGCCAGAGGACTGCGGACATGGGTCGTCCGGCAGAAAGGGATGCTACTCTGATTCCGGGGTGGCTGCCCTCCCCAACCCAGACCCAGGCAGTGTCAGGGTGGGCGGGTGGACGCAGAGGGACAGAAGACACGGCCAGCAGGACCACACTGCAACCTGTCCCGTGGGCTTACAAAGTCAAGAACAGAGCTGCTAGGCAAGTAGGCAAGTTAGTGGCTTAAATACTCAATAAGCAACGGTTGGTCCTCTAGGAAAAAAAAATAAAGTTGTATCTTTACCTTGTTTTTTATAGGAAAATAAATTCCATAGGGTCAAAGGTAAAAAAACAAACCATGAAGAAACTTGGAAAAAAAAATTGAGTAGGAAAAGGCTCCACTAAGCATGACTATAAAAGAATATAAAATAATCTATAAAATAAAAGGTTAGGAGATAGGACTATATAATTAATTTAAATTTTTACAAAGCCCCCAAAATATACAACAAAAATCCTTTATGTAGGAAAAAAAAAAACCTCAAAAAACAAAAAACAAGTGACACAGAAGGAAAAGCAATTCCACTGTAAACAACTTACTAACAGCCTATTTTCTTTTTTTTTTTTTTAAAGATTTTATTTATTTATTTGACAGAGATAGAGACAGTCAGCGAGAGAGGGAACACAGCAGAGGAGTGGGAGAGGAAGAAGCAGGCTCCCAGCCGAGGAGCCCGATGTGGGACTCGATCCCGGAACGCCGGGATCACGCCCTGAGCTGAAGGCAGACGCTTAACGACTGCGCTACCCAGGCGCCCCACAGCCTATTTTCTTAACTGGCAAAACACTCCTGCAAATCATGTTTAAAAGTGAACAGAAGAATGGACCAGGGATATGAACACTCTGTTTACCGAAAAATAAGGGAAAGTGCCCAAAAGAACACGGAGAAGACACTCCGCCGCATGAAACACGACAGAAACACACGTCAGAGCAACACAGTGCCATTCTCTCCCCTGTCAGACTGGAGGACAGGGCAACGGTTCGTAAACCCCAGCTACTAGGGGGCAGAGAGACAGGCTGTGACACACTGTCGTGTGGGATACACAGGGAGCGTGCGTTTGGAAGGCCACGTGCCACCTTCCACCCAAGGTGTGAACACATTTCCCCTGTGACCTAGCAGCGCTGAGCCTAGGAATACACCTGGTGGGAACGGAAGCACGAAGATGCAGGTACAAGACCGGCCCTCCCCACGTCACTTGTGACGGCAAAAAGATGAGAGCACCTGGTGGTCTGTGCAAGGAGCCCAATGCAGGGACCCTGGGATCATAACCCAAGCCTAAGGCAGACGCTTAACCAACTGAGCCACTCAGGTGTCCCCGTGGGACACTTTTAATCACAGCAGAGCCGACATGGTGCGTGTGTCCCCCAGGACATATGACAGAGATATCAGGTGGAAGAAAGTTCTGCAACATTTTGTGTGGATTCTTTCATCTGACTAAACAATAAACCAGATACATACAGGCATGTCTGGGATATACCTGTTGTACACATAGAGATATTTTGGAAGAGTAACAACAAACTTTTAATAATGGTGGTCTGGAGGCGCCACCCCCCCTGCAGCCCTGGGTGGCTGTGTTCTCACCGCTGGGGTCTGGGGAGCAGGTGGGCTTTAGCCACAAGCAGAACAAAGAAGGATCTGAAGGCTCACAGCCATGAGCCAGAAGGAGCCTACACCCCCCAGAAGCATCTGCTAGCCAGGCACCCCCACCTCGACCGTGGGTGACAAGGAAACCATGACTGAGTTAACCCACTGAAGTTCTGGTGTCTCCCCCCAGTAGCCGGTGTACCTTAACTGGTACACGCCCAGGGTTTCCAGACACTGCGTATTTCTAAAAAGGACGACAAGAAACCAGCGAGGCTCACTTACTTAATCTCCCTTTCTTTTCCTCACTTCAAACAAGGCTTATCGAGAGTTGCCGAGAATGGACATCTTACCGCTTATTTCACGTAAAACAGCCACGAGAACAAGCCACTTACCAAGACGAGTCCACCGAACGTCAGTATCGTGGGACCAATGTTAATTAAGGTGGTTACGATGAGCCGGAATCTAGGATGAGACAAGGTTTCCAGAACACAAGGCAGAAGGGAAACCGTGAGGTAAACTGACCCCACACCAGCAGCTGTGGTTTAATATCCCCTCCCCCGGGGCCTGGACCTGCTCTTCACACACTGTCAGGAATCTGCCTTTTAAGCTGTGCACCACTGGGGAGTCATTCAACCTCTCTGAGCTTCACTGACATCACTGATGACCAAAGGATAATAAAAGCCCCTATATCAGGATGGTGGGAGGAATTTCACAACGGCTGGCGGCCACCACAGCCACCGCTGTGCAGCGACGCACAGCACGCACGGTGAGGGAAGGGGTCACGGGACGACGGAGAGGGACAGAAGCCCCGCCCCCGGGGAGCTGCCATGCGAGTGCTCTTCGCCATCCTTGCGGGCTTCCCTCCCCGCCCCCGCCCCATCCTGAGAGCGCGCCGGGTCCTCCGTGCGAGGAACTTCGGGGCTCCCAGAGGGGTGTGCTGGTCGTTCTCGGGCAGGAGCGGTTTCCGGCAGACTCCAGGGTGGGAGCCACCCGACGGCACGTCGCTCCCTCTACCTCTGAATGCTGACGATGATCCGTAAGAGCCGCAGGATCCTCAGTATCAAGACGATGTCCAGTATCTGCTGACTGTTGTATTTCCTTGCTAGAAAAAAACCCAAACAAACGCACATTTAACTTTCCGTTTTGTGAGTGCCTCTGGCTTGGCCCTCCTAGTCAATGAGGTCGGAGACTCTGTGGGTTCAGGGGAGAGATGCGGCTTCACCTCCAAAGCTGGACTGTGGCTCCGAGCAGCGAGGAAGCAAGTGCCGCCTGGACTCCCTCAGTCCCCCAGCAAAGCCGAGCCACCCCAGGCGTCTCTGCCACCCCCAGAGCTAGAGAATCCTTAGAGTCGGTGTAGACTTCAGGCCGTCTTAAAGAAATGACCGTGGATGCGGTTCTACAGAACACATTTCTACAAGCCCTTCCCTCCCCAACATTCCTCTCGTAGAGTCCCGTTAAGAAGCGGCACTATGTCTAAACACCGCCCTCTGCTGTTGCAGGAGGAAGTGCGCGTGGTGGTGGTGGGAGATGCAGGTGCAGCCAGGGGAGGCCAACACAAGGGGGCAGTGGGCCAGGGACCAGGCAGAGCTCCAGCTGCAGCTAGAGCTCTGGGGGTGGGCAAGATGGGGAGGGGGTCAAAGGCGTGGAGGTTAAACCATGAGACTGAGGTCAGTTTTGGAGAGGAGATGACCAGGTCAGTATCTGGTGTGATGGATGCATACAAACGCCATCCCTAAAATACAGCTAAAGCTACCAGTGCTCTCCAGAGCATGAAACACTGCTACTCATTCTCTTGTGTGTCCGCCGCCCCATCCCAAACACCTTACTGGCACACGGCGGAAGTTCTACAAAGATGGCGAAGCCCAGAGCCCAGCACTGACCTGACTGAATGGTGGTGTTGGCCACAGTGGCCACCAGAGCCGCGATGATGATCAGCGTATCAAACCTAACAGAGCAGAGGCAAAGTTGGTGAAGGATACAACTGATCCCGAGAAGACTTTGAATCCAGTATCTTACGCAAAGCAATGAACCAGCCATGAAACTGATTTCCCTAACTTCTAGAACAACAGAGACAAAGCGGAAACACTGCATTTGAATGATCCAACGATCATTCACTGGCCGCTCCAATGAACCACCTGAGGGAATGTGTAGCAATCAGCCAATTCTTGTCACTTTGTCTTCCAAAATAACTATATCCTTGAAAGAATACTTTGGCACATTTTCAGCATATACAGTATAATCTTTCTTGGTATTAACCTTACTAAGTCCATTGTAACTTTTTAATTAAAGGGGATAGCCATCATAGCATTGCTTTTCTTTCTGACAACAGTGCCAAAGCAATGGACAAGACCAGCTAGTTCCCCTTTGGCCACATGTGCATCCTAGTGAGTTTCCTGGCACCAAGAGCAATAATCACAGATATTCGGCCCTGGCAAGTTGTGCATTACACAAGACAGGCTTGTGTGTGCCCTGTGTCTTTATGTCCCTCAATTCCTAACATGCAGTGGCATTTGAGATGGTCTGTACCATGGGGGTGATGGTTTGAGACCAGGAGGTACCTAGCCTGGAGAACAAAGAGGCCACAGGTGACACATCTGTGTAGGAAAGAGCTTCTAAACAACCTCCTCGTCCAGGCATACACATGCCAAGTTCCCTGATAAAAAGACTAGGGAGTGGGCCAAGGGAGCTATGGAAGGGCCTCATTGGGTATGATGTTCTAAGATCCTTTCCAAACCCAGGATGCCACGATCTGTGTTTCTAATTTTATCTAGAGTAAGTTCAAACTGACATCATAAAATAACAGCTTCATTTGACCGAGATGTTCCCACACCCCCAAGATTTCATGATAAGATGCCCCAAAACTAGGCAGCTGGAGCTTGGGAAAACTACAAGACTCCCCAAACTGACAGAAAACCCCCTCTCTTTGCCCATGGTCTCTGCCCCTCCCCCTCCCTAGAACACACATGCTCACCAGTTCCAGAACTGTTTCCTGCCAAAATAGGCTCTGGGCTCATATGTATACAGTTTCAGGAGAATTTCAATAATATATAGAGAAAGGAAAAGCCACTCTGCGTAGGATATGAAGGGGTTTTTCTCATCCAGAGCGATGAATATGGCATTTATTAGAATGATGACATCATAAACCCAGACAAAAATCCTGCCGTGAGGGAAAAAAGAAGAGATCCTGTCATCCCACATTTCAGTGAAAGGAGCAAGTTCAGAGCCTTATAGGGGCTATATGTTCCCATCAATGTGATGATTATGAGATACCCCCAAGCCCCCATCCCGCCAACACGCGTGCACACATGCACACTCAAGACTCTAGTAAGTAAAGATTCCAGCACGGCCCAGGTTCTGAAATTCACCTGCCTCCCCCCAATACTGGTGCAGTCCTTCCGGCCTAGGAGAAAATGAAGACTCGGTGACCAGGGGGCAGGGGTGGGGAACAGAGGTGTGGTTTTCCCAGGTCCCCCTCTGGGGGCATGGGACCTGGGTCCGATGAAAGCTTAGGCAGAAATGGGGCAAGGAGAAGGTTTAGGGCTTAGCACGGGATCATGATGCCTCTACTACTTGTCCCTAGAAAATTACCATCCTAACTAAGGAATCTTCTGAAAACCTCTACACCCGTAATGCACACAAGCCATCCAGGGGACTGACGTGTCTATCCTTCTCACCAAGTCTGGGGTGGGATGGCTGAAAAAGTATCAGAGCAGGCTGCTCTGCTCAGGTACCTGTCTCCTGTGCTCGGAGAACCCCGGGCCGACCCTGGGCATGGTCCCAGGAAGACAGGAGGGGGTCCTACCTCACTGTCCTCCTAGAGGCTGCAGACTAGGACCCTGGATGCCACATGCAGACATACAGACATGCAGCACATGAAACACATCAGTGATCCAAGGCTGGGATTAATGGGAAGAAGCCTTTACATGAAGGGTTTTGATAAATATCAAATATGGGCAGCGAATACGGTGTGCCCACACCACAGGCTGAGCCACTTTCCGGGACTTCTGAACCATTCCTTCTAAGAAGCACTAAATTCAAGGACAGCAAGAGGATAAGCCATTAAGGTTAGGGGCACTCCAGGCCACACAGACGAAACCAAAGATCTCCAACCAGAACAAATGATTGGAGTCTACTTACTGGAGTCCACTTACTGGAGAATAAGAGAATTAATTGGCCTTCTTAACAACCATTCTGATAACTCAAATTCATGAGTTTTTAACCACAGACTTTACAAAGTCAGAGTGCCATATGTGAAATCAACCTCCTAGTGACTTGGATGGGGCTGGAACTTCTGATTTGAGAGAGCACATCCAGTCTGTGGCCTTTGAGCATCTCAGGAAATAGGGCCAGAAGGAAGCATAATCGAGAAGCCTGGCCTTTTGGTTAAGGTCACACAAAGCACATCCAGAACCCTTTACAAGCCTCCCGAAGAAACCAAAAGCAGCAAGCAAGGGGCTGATTTATAGCTTCAATAATGAAACATTCAGTCCAGACAGCATTTGCAAACTCCTCTATTTTTAAAGCAACTTGAGAAAAAAACGGCCCCATTTCACATGCCTGTGCCGAACCATCCTCTGGACCAAGAGGCTTGCAGACGACTGGTATACCCGAGGCATCCAGTCTTCCAGTGGGTGTCTCTTGATGTTAATGGTGACCACCTGAATGTTGAGGAGGTCAGCCAAGCGTATAAAGTTCATTTTGTCTGCAATGGAAAAAAATTGATCCCACAGTAAATATGTTAGGCTTTTGATCTCAATTTTAACTACTCAGTTCTGCTGGTATAGCATGAAAACAGCCACAAATAATACATAAATGAATGAGCATGGCTCTGTTCCAATAAAACTTCATTTACAGAAACAGGTGGTGGATCATGTTTAGCCTGTGGACCATAATCTGCCAACCTTTGTTGTAGATACATTACTTGCTCCATATTCTTTGTTAATAATTCTATTCAGCCCTTTTCTTCCCATATTGGTAAGTTTGTGTTTCTCATTTTAACACTGGATTCAGTTTTAACACTTTGGGTACTAACAGAATTCCAGTGTTTAGCCTTGGAAACCACAAATGCTCATAACTGCTGATCAAAGGGAGAAGCGAGAATATTCACAGAAGTATTGCCATCCCTGCCTGTAGAGTGGAGGCCGCCATGAAGCATGTAATCCTGCTTGACTTTTCTGTTATTAAAACTGTCTTTGAAAGTGTTAGTTGAACAAAGGAGTCTTTTGGACACCCAGACATTAGAAATTACTGCTATAACCCATAAAATATCACCTATGGTCCCTGAAAGCTGACAAATCCCACTGGCTGTCTTGCATAAAGATGTGGTCGCCCTGGTAACAATATTTAAATCAACAGTGCTATCTGGCAAAAAGTAAAATACTGGGAAGTCTACTGAGCCATAAGCTCACTGATACTTTTAAAAATCCCTTTCAAAATGATTTTCTCCTTGACGCACATGCCTTCCAAATAAAACCCTGAATTAACAAATTGGTTTTTAAAGTCTGACCCCCCCACAAGTATAAATTATATAAAACAACAATCTACTAATTTAAACAGTATTCCTACAATTTCTTAAGAAAATCAGATTGGGAACCAGGAAATTCTAGCTTTATTTAATGTTCTTAGTATCTCTACCTAGTCAAAAAAATTTTTTACAAAGATGTGCAAATTAATAATAGGCCAACAATTAATAGTTGCAGAAAGGCCAGTGGGGGAAAAATAATGTTCATTAATTTTTTTGGTAAAAAGATGCATTTTAAAGATCTGGTTAAAAAGTTTAAATCTAAAGACTTCTGACTGAAGATTAAAATGTTATAAAATTACGTTGTCATGTAATTTTATTTATATAATTAATAATTTAAAATTTTAATCCAAATTGATTTAATGCTCCCAATAAAGAAAAACTAATAAATTGTTTTGTGATTTAGGGTTTAAAATGTGGCTTCATGTCTTTCTCCTGATTTAATCTAGTGTTAATACAAAATGCAAACATGGTATTTAGTTCATGTACAATTTCTTTTCTCCAAAGAGGCTAACACGGCTGGATCTTCTCACACTCCTCGTCCTTATCTTACGGGTCAATGGGTGTCGTGATCTCAGCGAACGTTGAGGCATCCATAACCCTAAACATCGGCTAGACCCGTGCGGCATGATTTAAACCGTTGTGATTGAAAAAGCTGGGTTCTCATCAATCAGCTTATGTAAATCTCGCACAATATTATAAATCACAAGGCCCTGTAGAGTGGCCCGCGTCAACTATGTGGNCAAGGAGAAGGTTTAGGGCTTAGCATGGGATCATGATGCCTCTACTACTTGTCCCTAGAAAATTACCGTCCTAACTAAGGAATCTTCTGAAAACCTCTACACCCGTAATGCACACAAGCCATCCAGGGGACTGACATGTCTATCCTTCTCACCAAGTCTGGGGTGGGATGGCTGAAAAAGTATCAGAGCAGGCTGCTCTGCTCAGGTACCTGTCTCCTGTGCTCGGAGAACCCCGGGCCGACCCTGGGCATGGTCCCAGGAAGACAGGAGGGGGTCCTACCTCACTGTCCTCCTAGAGGCTGCAGACTAGGACCCTGGATGCCACATGCAGACATACAGACATGCAGCACATGAAACACATCAGTGATCCAAGGCTGGGATTAATGGGAAGAAGCCTTTACATGAAGGGTTTTGATAAATATCAAATATGGGCAGCGAATACGGTGTGCCCACACCACAGGCTGAGCCACTTTCCGGGACTTCTGAACCATTCCTTCTAAGAAGCACTAAATTCAAGGACAGCAAGAGGATAAGCCATTAAGGTTAGGAGCACTCCAGGCCACACAGACAAAACCAAAGATCTCCAACCAGAACAAATGATTGGAGTCCNGGGCAGGGGTGGGGAACAGAGGTGTGGTTTTCCCAGGTCCCCCTCTGGGGGCATGGGACCTGGGTCCGATGAAAGCTTAGGCAGAAATGGGACAAGGAGAAGGTTTAGGGCTTAGCATGGGATCATGATGCCTCTACTACTTGTCCCTAGAAAATTACCGTCCTAACTAAGGAATCTTCTGAAAACCTCTACACCCGTAATGCACACAAGCCATCCAGGGGACTGACATGTCTATCCTTCTCACCAAGTCTGGGGTGGGATGGCTGAAAAAGTATCAGAGCAGGCTGCTCTGCTCAGGTACCTGTCTCCTGTGCTCGGAGAACCCCGGGCCGACCCTGGGCATGGTCCCAGGAAGACAGGAGGGGGTCCTACCTCACTGTCCTCCTAGAGGCTGCAGACTAGGACCCTGGATGCCACATGCAGACATACAGACATGCAGCACATGAAACACATCAGTGATCCAAGGCTGGGATTAATGGGAAGAAGCCTTTACATGAAGGGTTTTGATAAATATCAAATATGGGCAGCGAATACGGTGTGCCCACACCACAGGCTGAGCCACTTTCCGGGACTTCTGAACCATTCCTTCTAAGAAGCACTAAATTCAAGGACAGCAAGAGGATAAGCCATTAAGGTTAGGGGCACTCCAGGCCACACAGACGAAACCAAAGATCTCCAACCAGAACAAATGATTGGAGTCCACTTACTGGAGTCCACTTACTGGAGAATAAGAGAATTAATTGGCCTTCTTAACAACCATTCTGATAACTCAAATTCATGAGTTTTTAACCACAGACTTTACAAAGTCAGAGTGCCATATGTGAAATCAACCTCCTAGTGACTTGGATGGGGCTGGAACTTCTGATTTGAGAGAGCACATCCAGTCTGTGGCCTTTGAGCATCTCAGGAAATAGGGCCAGAAGGAAGCATAATCGAGAAGCCTGGCCTTTTGGTTAAGGTCACACAAAGCACATCCAGAACCCTTTACAAGCCTCCCGAAGAAACCAAAAGCAGCAAGCAAGGGGCTGATTTATAGCTTCAATAATGAAACATTCAGTCCAGACAGCATTTGCAAACTCCTCTATTTTTAAAGCAACTTGAGAAAAAACCAGCCCCATTTCACATGCCTGTGCCGAACCATCCTCTGGACCAAGAGGCTTGCAGACGACTGGTATACCCGAGGCATCCAGTCTTCCAGTGGGTGTCTCTTGATGTTAATGGTGACCACCTGAATGTTGAGGAGGTCAGCCAAGCGTATAAAGTTCATTTTGTCTGCAATGGAAAAAAATTGATCCCACAGTAAATATGTTAGGCTTTTGATCTCAATTTTAACTACTCAGTTCTGCTGGTATAGCATGAAAACAGCCACAAATAATACATAAATGAATGAGCATGGCTCTGTTCCAATAAAACTTCATTTACAGAAACAGGTGGTGGATCATGTTTAGCCTGTGGACCATAATCTGCCAACCTTTGTTGTAGATACATTACTTGCTCCATATTCTTTGTTAATAATTCTATTCAGCCCTTTTCTTCCCATATTGGTAAGTTTGTGTTTCTCATTTTAACACTGGATTCAGTTTTAACACTTTGGGTACTAACAGAATTCCAGTGTTTAGCCTTGGAAACCACAAATGCTCATAACTGCTGATCAAAGGGAGAAGCGAGAATATTCACAGAAGTATTGCCATCCCTGCCTGTAGAGTGGAGGCCGCCATGAAGCATGTAATCCTGCTTGACTTTCTGTTATTAAAACTGTCTTTGAAAGTGTTAGTTGAACAAAGGAGTCTTTTGGACACCCAGACATTAGAAATTACTGCTATAACCCATAAAATATCACCTATGGTCCCTGAAAGCTGACAAATCCCACTGGCTGTCTTGCATAAAGATGTGGTCGCCCTGGTAACAATATTTAAATCAACAGTGCTATCTGGCAAAAAGTAAAATACTGGGAAGTCTACTGAGCCATAAGCTCACTGATACTTTTAAAAATCCCTTTCAAAATGATTTTCTCCTTGACGCACATGCCTTCCAAATAAAACCCTGAATTAACAAATTGGTTTTTAAAGTCTGACCCCCCCACAAGTATAAATTATATAAAACAACAATCTACTAATTTAAACAGTATTCCTACAATTTCTTAAGAAAATCAGATTGGGAACCAGGAAATTCTAGCTTTATTTAATGTTCTTAGTATCTCTACCTAGTCAAAAAAATTTTTTACAAAGATGTGCAAATTAATAATAGGCCAACAATTAATAGTTGCAGAAAGGCCAGTGGGGGAAAAATAATGTTCATTAATTTTTTTGGTAAAAAGATGCATTTTAAAGATCTGGTTAAAAAGTTTAAATCTAAAGACTTCTGACTGAAGATTAAAATGTTATAAAATTACGTTGTCATGTAATTTTATTTATATAATTAATAATTTAAAATTTTAATCCAAATTGATTTAATGCTCCCAATAAAGAAAAACTAATAAATTGTTTTGTGATTTAGGGTTTAAAATGTGGCTTCATGTCTTTCTCCTGATTTAATCTAGTGTTAATACAAAATGCAAACATGGTATTTAGTTCATGTACAATTTCTTTTCTCCAAAGAGGCTAACACGGCTGGATCTTCTCACACTCCTCGTCCTTATCTTACGGGTCAATGGGTGTCGTGATCTCAGCGAACGTTGAGGCATCCATAACCCTAAACATCGGCTAGACCCGTGCGGCATGATTTAAACCGTTGTGATTGAAAAAGCTGGGTTCTCATCAATCAGCTTATGTAAATCTCGCACAATATTATAAATCACAAGGCCCTGTAGAGTGGCCCGCGTCAACTATGTGGACACCGCATGCCGGGTTTTCTACTTCTCTGACGAATCCTTAGTGTCAGCCTTGCTCAACTACCTATGGTTTCCTAAACGTGTTTTCTTTTGAAATTACTAATTCAGTTGGGGGCACTGGACTAAAGAAGATTGAGATACATAGTCAACAATCTGGATTCACCTAAAGACTCCCAAAGAAATTAAAATGTCATGTCCCTATGTATAAGTAGATTTGTTCTTCAGGGCACCCAAATTAAAATACTATATAACAACTGTCTTACATCATGCTATAAAAACTAGAGTTTTCAAGCTTTAGATCATACTGGCATTTAAGCATATTCGTTGGCATGACTATTTGGGTACATGTCTATAACAAAGCACATTAACGTTAATAGATGAAATTCAGAACGGGCCCATCGGGCTCTTTGCATGAGGTACACAAGGTTGGTCATTGCCATCTCTGTCTTCAGCCCAGGGAACTGGATTTGCAGCCCTTGCCCAAGGAGATTCTCTTATTTCTCACAAGGCTGCAACACTTACACTGACTTTCATTATTTCT
The DNA here is from genome assembly GCF_002007445.2 of Ailuropoda melanoleuca. Classification (NCBI taxonomy): domain Eukaryota; kingdom Metazoa; phylum Chordata; class Mammalia; order Carnivora; family Ursidae; genus Ailuropoda; species Ailuropoda melanoleuca. Next base: position 109,246,820 of record NC_048221.1, read on the forward strand.
TGGAGGACTGCGGGCCACTGTAAAGACATGAGGGCTCTCACTTCTGGAGGAGTTATCATGCCAACTGGTCCCCACGCTCCTCTCACCATGGTTATTCTTGGCCAGTGTGAAAACATTCTATAGCTCAGCGGGTTTGGGCCGTGCCTCATTCTCAGGTTCCTCTGCTCCCTTTTGTCACTGACCAGTCTCCTTGGGCAACTCTTACAGACCTCACCCTGTGCAAGATCACAGCCTACATTCAGAGAAGAACCCCTGCAAGTGGCCAGGTGGTGGTGGTGGTGGTGTTTGGTACCCGGATCTTCATCAGCACTCTCCAGAAAGTTGTGTGGTGGCCTCAAAGAACCCCTCCTTCCTCTTGCTCATGTAATTCATGGAGTGATACATCCAAATGAGCAGGGGTGCCAGGAGAACTTGGATGTGTCTGGTATGCTCCATATTTATCCTGCACAGCTGCACAGCACCGTTTAAGAGCTGCCCTATTGACAGCCCAAAACATACAAGAAGCTGACAAGACAAAGAAAAGCCATTTTCCTCCCACTTGGGAAATGACCATCAATAGCTAGACTGACCTCATCAACAAAGGGACATTCATATGAGCACGTCCTGGGGACCATGTGTATCTTCCCTGGATGAGCAGGAGATACCCAAGTATATGGGCCTCCCCATGCCTGACAGACAAAGACAAAGATTCTTAAAAGCCCCCATCCCTAGGTTTGGAACATCTCACCTTTTACTACCAATCCAGGAATTCGCTTTACGGAAGGAATTGCAAAGAATGCTCATAACGCCCTAAAGATTCATCAACATCAACATCTTTGAGTCCCAATCATCTAGGAGCAGCAGAGGTACTAAATCATGAAAGGAGAATTCTCAAAAACAGAGGGGCTGAAGGCTGGGAGCACCTGGGCTAGAGCGACCAGCCACGCCACCCCAGTTCTTGGGGTGGGACATCCAGGGGAACCCAAGTCCCAACCTTCTCCTCTAAGTACTAGGGAGGTGGTCCTCAAACAGTGGTCCCTGGGCCACTGCTGGGCCTGTTCTTGTGTTCCCCACCCGCCATGGGATAAGTGCCGAATACAGAAACTTGTAGAAAATTGGCCAGGATCATGTCCAATGACTCTAATAATGAAAAAATGGGGCTTGGATTTTACACATTTTCATTTCCTTTTTCTGAGCATTGATTTTTGCTGTACTTTACCAAAGCGTCAGTCCATGACAGGTCGGACATTGAAAAGCTTCACTACACCCAGCCTAGGAAGCACTGTGCTCACGGGTCGCCTAGGGCACCAGCCGCCCTTCTCCGCCATCCACAGAACCCTAACCCTGACATGCTGAATGGCACAGGCAACCCCTGCCGGTCCCTAACGGGGGGCACCAAGGCAATCGTTCAGGCTTTGAGAAGCCTGGCTCTTGACCAGACCCTTGGAAACACAACATCAAGCGGGGTGGCTGAGGAGACACGCTCGGGGCTCACCGGAAGGCGCATGGCAGATCCTGCTGATTCAAGAGGAGAAAGGCCTTCTTCCATTCTGGATCCCAAACTCTCACTGCAAGACGTGAGCACCTCCCACTGAGCAGTGTCTTACTGCATATGTCTCTTTGTTCTCTTTCGTCATGTAAGTTCCAGAGACTCACTGTCATCTCCTTCTCCCACCTGCATGGAGTCCTCATAAGGCCCACAGCTCTCCGGGACTAGTCTAAGAGTCCTTGTCTCAGGTAAATTTATATCCGGTCAAAGCTACCCCTCCCTTTTGGTATGTTCCCTTCTGGACTCTTCCAGAAAAGGATGAAGTGAGGGTGTTCTGCAGTTTGGGATATATTTTAGTCACCTCACGTCTTTCCATATTGACGTACCATCTTCACAGTCATTTTTTAAGGTCGCCACAATTTCCCATTACGTGACTATCAGAATCTGGGGCGGTTTAGCACAATGAGAAAAAGCACAGGCCTCGGAGTGGAACGGCCTCGACCACTCTGCAGCTGTGTGGCCGTGGGCAAACTACTTAACCTCTTCCAGTCTCAGTTTCCATATTGACAAATGAGGATGACAAACATCCCCACCTCAGTGATCACGTACACACCACGCACGGAAAAAAGTTGTGACAGTGGCTTCTGCCTGATACGCATGCCACAGAGATGNCCTGACATGCTGAATGGCACAGGCAACCCCTGCCGGTCCCTAACGGGGGGCACCAAGGCAATCGTTCAGGCTTTGAGAAGCCTGGCTCTTGACCAGACCCTTGGAAACACAACATCAAGCGGGGTGGCTGAGGAGACACGCTCGGGGCTCACCGGAAGGCGCATGGCAGATCCTGCTGATTCAAGAGGAGAAAGGCCTTCTTCCATTCTGGATCCCAAACTCTCACTGCAAGACGTGAGCACCTCCCACTGAGCAGTGTCTTACTGCATATGTCTCTTTGTTCTCTTTCGTCATGTAAGTTCCAGAGACTCACTGTCATCTCCTTCTCCCACCTGCATGGAGTCCTCATAAGGCCCACAGCTCTCCGGGACTAGTCTAAGAGTCCTTGTCTCAGGTAAATTTATATCCGGTCAAAGCTACCCCTCCCTTTTGGTATGTTCCCTTCTGGACTCTTCCAGAAAAGGATGAAGTGAGGGTGTTCTGCAGTTTGGGATATATTTTAGTCACCTCACGTCTTTCCATATTGACGTACCATCTTCACAGTCATTTTTTAAGGTCGCCACAATTTCCCATTACGTGACTATCAGAATCTGGGGCGGTTTAGCACAATGAGAAAAAGCACAGGCCTCGGAGTGGAACGGCCTCGACCACTCTGCAGCTGTGTGGCCGTGGGCAAACTACTTAACCTCTTCCAGTCTCAGTTTCCATATTGACAAATGAGGATGACAAACATCCCCACCTCAGGGATCACGTACACACCACGCACAGAAAAAAGTTGTGACAGTGGCTCCTGCCTGATACGCGTGCCACAGAGATAAAGTGCTATTCGTAATGGCTACCGACCACTAGTACCTGAATTTTAGGTTACTTTCAACTTGCTGCTTTCAAATACTGCATGTGATGTAGATGACGTCCCTAAAGCAGTGTCAGTGGTGGAATGACCGTGACAAGGTAAGGGCTTTTGGATGGCTCCTTACATGCTGACAATTCGCATGGGGCCAGCCCTGTCAGAACACAGCATGAAAACTCAAATTCCGCTGGATTGTTGCCAGCTGGGGGTGCCCACGTATATTTTTATTTGCAAATGTAAGAAAATTAAAAAAAAAAAAAACGACAACACAGTACTGCTGTTTCTCGAATCACTCTCAGGAGCCACCCATTTTTGAACGCACAGCGAAGAGGATAGTCAGAGGCCAAGGCTTCTTACCCACGTGGCCCTTCTGTCCCTCGTCGGAGATCCTCAAAAGGAGCTCCAGGTGGGGACCACTGATGTGTGGCATCACGATCCTGGCCAGCTGCTTCCACCGGGCCTCCATCACCACAAACTCTGTGCCCACCTTGACTTTCAGAATGTTGAAAGCCTCTATCATTTTGTGACGTTTCAGGTATGCCAGTTTGCGAATCTCGTTCTTTAAAAAACAGAATTGTGGTTTTTAAGAGAAAGATTCAAGAAAGCCTTGTTTCTTTCCCCTAAACGTGTCAAAGTAGTTGATGGGCCAAAGAGAAGGCACTGATGGGTCTACTATTAAGCAAGGTATGTGATCCCTCCCTGGCCGCAGGTACACGTAGCTAACCCGTCTTCGTAAACAAAAGTCGTCTTACCAAGTTTACAGGAGGAAGCCCGTGAAGGATAATCTGTGTGATGAGAAACAGAACAGCACGAGGCAGACTGGTCCCAACTCCACTCTGCCCAGGAGGAAGGGAGATTCCAGAAAGGAAGGAAATCGGGTGTGCTGCTGAGACACAGGGAGACCCCAGGAAGGGAGAAGATAGAGCTACCATTAAGTTAATCAAGAAAGAGAAGGGGAAGAGGAGAAAAAGTCAGGGAAGTGAAACTAGGCTAGAAGTGGTCCGGAAGGAAGAGGTCCAAGGCAGGAAGGACAGCTGGGCCTGCCTAGAGCTGCCATCTGGACTGAGCACAGGGAATCTTCCAGAGGAGAGTAGGCTGGACAGGCCTTCTCAGGTTACAGTCACCTGCTGCCCACTCCTACTGCTCCCTGTAAGCCTGTTACCCAATAACATCATCACTTCATTGATTATATAGCTAAACTGTAGATTTTTAAGGGGTGTGGGCTGTGTCTTAATCATCTTTGACTTCTCAGCACTTGGACTGGTGCTGGGCGCCTAAAGCACATTTAAGATTTTCGCTGACTGATCCCTGTTGCAGAGGATTACCCAAAGAAGCACCGCCTTGGGGTTGGGGCGGGTAGAGCAACAGTTCTGTCCAGCAGCGACAAAGAGGAGAGGCACACCAGACTCTCTGGGACGGCCTCTTTCCACCCAGAGGAAGTCGGAGTAGGAAGGTCTCCGGAGACCTGGCCCCTGGGGCAGGGGCAGCTCAAATCCCCACAGTACATAGACTCCTTAGGACCAGGACAGGCCAGACACCTTCAAAGGCCATTTGGGCCAAATCTCAGACTCAGTCCCACCACCTGCTTGTCCTTAGCTGCAAACACTGAAGTTCCCCCTGATTTTCTTCTTGTTCCCTGGTGACACCATCCCCATGCAACGAAAAATTCAGAACAGAACCAAAAGGATCAAGAACCAAAAAGCAATGTATTCCCTTAAGGAAAATCATTCTTTGATGAAAAGCCTCTCTGTGCAGCCAGTTTCACAAGATGAGAAAACCCCCAAGCAGAAATGGGGGCGGGGGTAGGTGACGTGGCTAGGTATCTCAGGTATCTCAGTGGCTTTTGAGCTGGAAATAAAACATCCTCCACCCCGAGTACCCAGAAGCCTCTGCCCACCCAACACCTCCAGGAATTCTCCAGACATAAATCAAACAGGCAGGTACCAGGGCAGAAACCGTTGGCTTTGAGAAGCTTTTGCTTCTGCCGGAGAGGGGAAAAGGAGTTGGGAGCTTGGAGAATATCCCCAACTCCCATTCTCACACAAAACGTGTCAAGGAGCCATGAACAACGTCATGCCCTAAGAGCAAGGAGCAAGGCAAGGACCTGCCGCTGCCCGCAGTGTCCAGACACACTGTTAGAGCCATCACAAGGACCGGTAATGAACCGCCCACCAAGCAGAATAGAGCAGGACGCCACAGCGGGCTTCAGATCGGCCAAAGCGAAAAGAAAAAGGACACTTTCATATACTGAGCATCTGCATTTGCCAGCCTCTCTGCCAGTGGATCCGGCCCAGATGCCTGGCCCCCTGCCCCCAGCCCCCTTCCGCTCACGCACGGTACCTTTAAGTGCTTCCTGTAATTGTTGTAGACCACAGCCAGAAAGACGGACATGAAGATGTAGGTATTGATGATGATGTAGGTTATGAAGTACAGAGAATACCACCAACTGAAGTTATAGGCAGGCATCCTGGAAGGAAAGAATTATGTGGCATGGGTTTTCATAGCCTCGGTCCCTAGTGCCTAAAAGGCTGGCCTCACGTGCCATCCCACATGAACAATCCACGTGCACGAGGCACAGCTAAACCTTCTCTCACTCTAACCGCCCCGCATACGGTGAGGTGCCGGGCCAGGGGGCCGCAGAGCCATCACCACCCCTAACGCTAAACAGCTGACTCCAACTTGCCTTCTGACTTCCATGGTGCCTCACAGAGGCAGCAGCTAGGACCTTGGAGATCCCCCAATCCCATTCTCTCCCTTCGCAATGAGAAAATCAAGAAGCCTAAAAAGGAGACCGACTTGCCCAGAACCACAGAAGGAATCGAAGCGTGGCTTGGGCTTATACTCAAGGCCCTTCAGGGACAACAGACTGCCTTGCTGG
>NC_048221.1:109253696-109278860 GCF_002007445.2 Ailuropoda melanoleuca
AAGCTACCCCTCCCTTTTGGTATGTTCCCTTCTGGACTCTTCCAGAAAAGGATGAAGTGAGGGTGTTCTGCAGTTTGGGATATATTTTAGTCACCTCACGTCTTTCCATATTGACGTACCATCTTCACAGTCATTTTTTAAGGTCGCCACAATTTCCCATTACGTGACTATCAGAATCTGGGGCGGTTTAGCACAATGAGAAAAAGCACAGGCCTCGGAGTGGAACGGCCTCGACCACTCTGCAGCTGTGTGGCCGTGGGCAAACTACTTAACCTCTTCCAGTCTCAGTTTCCATATTGACAAATGAGGATGACAAACATCCCCACCTCAGTGATCACGTACACACCACGCACGGAAAAAAGTTGTGACAGTGGCTTCTGCCTGATACGCATGCCACAGAGATGAAGTGCTATTCGTAATGGCTACCGACCACTAGTACCTGAATTTTAGGTTACTTTCAACTTGCTGCTTTCAAATACTGCATGTGATGTAGATGACGTCCCTAAAGCAGTGTCAGTGGTGGAATGACCGTGACAAGGTAAGGGCTTTTGGATGGCTCCTTACATGCTGACAATTCGCATGGGGCCAGCCCTGTCAGAACACAGCATGAAAACTCAAATTCCGCTGGATTGTTGCCAGCTGGGGGTGCCCACGTATATTTTTATTTGCAAATGTAAGAAAATTAAAAAAAAAAAAAACGACAACACAGTACTGCTGTTTCTCGAATCACTCTCAGGAGCCACCCATTTTTGAACGCACAGCGAAGAGGATAGTCAGAGGCCAAGGCTTCTTACCCACGTGGCCCTTCTGTCCCTCGTCGGAGATCCTCAAAAGGAGCTCCAGGTGGGGACCACTGATGTGTGGCATCACGATCCTGGCCAGCTGCTTCCACCGGGCCTCCATCACCACAAACTCTGTGCCCACCTTGACTTTCAGAATGTTGAAAGCCTCTATCATTTTGTGACGTTTCAGGTATGCCAGTTTGCGAATCTCGTTCTTTAAAAAACAGAATTGTGGTTTTTAAGAGAAAGATTCAAGAAAGCCTTGTTTCTTTCCCCTAAACGTGTCAAAGTAGTTGATGGGCCAAAGAGAAGGCACTGATGGGTCTACTATTAAGCAAGGTATGTGATCCCTCCCTGGCCGCAGGTACACGTAGCTAACCCGTCTTCGTAAACAAAAGTCGTCTTACCAAGTTTACAGGAGGAAGCCCGTGAAGGATAATCTGTGTGATGAGAAACAGAACAGCACGAGGCAGACTGGTCCCAACTCCACTCTGCCCAGGAGGAAGGGAGATTCCAGAAAGGAAGGAAATCGGGTGTGCTGCTGAGACACAGGGAGACCCCAGGAAGGGAGAAGATAGAGCTACCATTAAGTTAATCAAGAAAGAGAAGGGGAAGAGGAGAAAAAGTCAGGGAAGTGAAACTAGGCTAGAAGTGGTCCGGAAGGAAGAGGTCCAAGGCAGGAAGGACAGCTGGGCCTGCCTAGAGCTGCCATCTGGACTGAGCACAGGGAATCTTCCAGAGGAGAGTAGGCTGGACAGGCCTTCTCAGGTTACAGTCACCTGCTGCCCACTCCTACTGCTCCCTGTAAGCCTGTTACCCAATAACATCATCACTTCATTGATTATATAGCTAAACTGTAGATTTTTAAGGGGTGTGGGCTGTGTCTTAATCATCTTTGACTTCTCAGCACTTGGACTGGTGCTGGGCGCCTAAAGCACATTTAAGATTTTCGCTGACTGATCCCTGTTGCAGAGGATTACCCAAAGAAGCACCGCCTTGGGGTTGGGGCGGGTAGAGCAACAGTTCTGTCCAGCAGCGACAAAGAGGAGAGGCACACCAGACTCTCTGGGACGGCCTCTTTCCACCCAGAGGAAGTCGGAGTAGGAAGGTCTCCGGAGACCTGGCCCCTGGGGCAGGGGCAGCTCAAATCCCCACAGTACATAGACTCCTTAGGACCAGGACAGGCCAGACACCTTCAAAGGCCATTTGGGCCAAATCTCAGACTCAGTCCCACCACCTGCTTGTCCTTAGCTGCAAACACTGAAGTTCCCCCTGATTTTCTTCTTGTTCCCTGGTGACACCATCCCCATGCAACGAAAAATTCAGAACAGAACCAAAAGGATCAAGAACCAAAAAGCAATGTATTCCCTTAAGGAAAATCATTCTTTGATGAAAAGCCTCTCTGTGCAGCCAGTTTCACAAGATGAGAAAACCCCCAAGCAGAGATGGGGGCGGGGGTAGGTGACGTGGCTAGGTATCTCAGGTATCTCAGTGGCTTCTGAGCTGGAAATAAAACATCCTCCACCCCGAGTACCCAGAAGCCTCTGCCCACCCAACACCTCCATGAATTCTCCAGACATAAATCAAACAGGCAGGTACCAGGGCAGAAACCGTTGGCTTTGAGAAGCTTTTGCTTCTGCCGGAGAGGGGAAAAGGAGTTGGGAGCTTGGGGAATATCCCCAACTCCCATTCTCACACAAAACGTGTCAAGGAGCCATGAACAACGTCATGCCCTAAGAGCAAGGAGCAAGGCAAGGACCTGCCACTGCCCGCAGTGTCCAGACACACTGTTAGAGCCATCACAAGGACCGGTAATGAACCGCCCCACCTAGCAGAATAGAGCAGGACGCCACAGCGGGCTTCAGATCGGCCAAAGCGAAAAGAAAAAGGACACTTTCAAATATTGAGCATCTGCATTTGCCAGCCTCTTTGCCAGTGGATCCGGCCCAGATGCCCGGCCCCCTGCCCCCAGCCCCCTTCCGCTCACGCACGGTACCTTTAAGTGCTTCCTGTAATTGTTGTAGACCACAGCCAGAAAGACGGACATGAAGATGTAGGTATTGATGATGATGTAGGTTATGAAGTACAGAGAATACCACCAACTGAAGTTATAGGCAGGCATCCTGGAAGGAAAGAATTATGTGGCATGGGTTTTCATAGCCTCGGTCCCTAGTGCCTAAAAGGCTGGCCTCACGTGCCATCCCACATGAACAATCCACGTGCACGAGGCACAGCTAAACCTTCTCTCACTCTAACCGCCCCGCATACGGTGAGGTGCCGGGCCAGGGGGCCGCAGAGCCATCACCACCCCTAACGCTAAACAGCTGACTCCAACTTGCCTTCTGACTTCCATGGTGCCTCACAGAGGCAGCAGCTAGGACCTTGGAGATCCCCCAATACCATTCTCTCCCTTCGCAATGAGAAAATCAAGAAGCCTAAAAAGGAGACCGACTTGCCCAGAACCACAGAAGGAATCGAAGCGTGGCTTGGGCTTATACTCAAGGCCCTTCAGGGACAACAGACTGCCTTGCTGGGGGGGGGCGGGGCAGGTAATTTTCTAGCCACTCTAGGACAATGAGAAGGAAAGGGGCACCGTTAACAGTGGCACCAGGACGAGAGGTGTGCTCACTCCACCTTTAATGGAAGTTGGATTTCATACAGGTGGGGGGCTTGGGAGCATGGCCAGCAGCCCAGGGGCTGAGAGAAAATCCAAGAGAACACAAGGAGGGCCAGAACTGTACCTTGCCCGCGCTGTGCCCAAGCCAGGCCCAAGAGTGGGCAACAACTCAGAACAAGTCAGTGTGATGATCACACACAGANCGCCCGCGCTGTGCCCGAGCCAGGCCCAAGAGTGGGCAACAACTCAGAACAAGTCAGTGTGATGATCACACACAGAGCTAGATGACCGAGAGCCCCCTCCACGTGCAGTATGGCCTGAGCTGGGATTGACATTTGCAGGTAGAGCCCCGTCCAGGCCCTGAACCCCAAGACCTGTCTACTCAGTGTAGCACTGTTTAATAATCTCACGTCCACAAACAAGGTTAATCCACAATACAAAGGACATTAGGAAACAAACAAACAAACCATCATGTTTTCCTCCTAAGTAAAGTCCATTTGTGGAGAATTGGCATTTTGAGGGGGGAAGGCAACAACTAACTAATCTTCACATCGTTTTCCTGTTTCATTTAACCAGAAAAGCACATCGATGCTTAGGAGAACGAGCCATGGTTCCATTATAAAGATGGCTTAGTGTTTAGATTCAAGACTCAGAAAAGTCCTGGAATAGAAAGTAGGCTCAAATATTTAAGAGTTGTATCTCATGAGATGTCTCCTGTTGCTTTCAGTTTAAAAAAAAAAAATCAATTTAGTTTTAAATAGAGAGAGGGTAGGCTATCATTAGTGTAAACATTTTACATTCTTCAAAAATCACTACTTCTCCTCTCTCAGTCCTGCTGGTGTCCCGAGACAGCAGCCTTTAATGAAGTGAATTCTGTCACGATAACAGGTGTCCGTGAACGTGAGCAGAGATGAACGTACATTACGTCAGGGCTGTTTGCAGTAGTGACCAGCACGTAGAGTTCAAATGCTATCTCCAGGATATTTGTGAAGTAGGGCGAGCCTTCCACTGTTTGAAGACCCCTAAAGAGGAACCAAAAACACATAGTGAGAAACTCACACACGTAAATAAAGCTGTGGTTTCTAATACACTTTTTCCCCTTTCAAAAGCACTCCTGGAGTGTCTGAACGAAGAAGATGGCATCCGGTGACAGATTCTGCCGCCAACGGGCTGAACCCAAACAGGGGAGAAGTCACAGGCAGAAACTTCCAAACCAGTGTGCTCACCTATCCCCAAAAAGCTTCAAGGCCATAAGGGAGAATATCAGCACACTGAACACGAACAAGAGGAAGACGTAGAGGATATCAGGCAGAGTGTTCCGGATGCTTCTGAAAGTTCTTCGGATCTGCGGAGACAAAATTTAATTTCATTTACAAGAAATCAGCTAACTTTCTGCAAAAACAAAAACCAAGCCCTTGTGTTATCCTAAGGTATATCCTTACCTGACGACTTTCAGGGAAGTTAATTAGGAAGACTGGCCTTAAGGCCCTTGACCATCGAATGCTGTGGATATTAACAGCTTCCAGGGAACCATAGATAATCAAATCGAACAAGGTCAGCTGTGAGAGACACGGGACAAAACTGTCAGTGTCGTGCTGCTAGAGGACACACACAGGAAGTGACAGTGTGGAACCCAAGCCTGTGGTCCCAGGGATACTTCCCAGATTGAGTATGCCTTAAATATCTTAATAAATATTTCTAAAATATTTCTAAAAATAAAACAAGTACAGAGAGATTGTCTCCATATTCTGAGGGTTCAGCAGATGGGTGAAGGGAAGTCAAAACAAATGTTTTGAGCGAGAAGAGACTGTGGGCATTCCAGGCTGTAGAGCCCCGCAGGCTGAGGAGGAGTGACTGGCAGGTGCATGGGGCGGCAGGCAGCTCAACCCAGCTAGAGTGAAGAGGGCCCCATGAAACATGTTTGCAGGGCTGGTGGCACTGGTTAGGTCTGTGGAGCTCATAGACATTTTTGACCAAGAGAAGGAAGTGATGGGAGATGTGCTTCCGGAGAATTAATTCAGCGGCGGCATCTAAAACACACGGATTGGGTGGGGATCTGAGGTTGAGGTGACCGTGGCAGTTCCCAAAAGGAGTGACCAGGCCCTGGGCCATGTTGTGGGAACAGAATGGCATGCAACAGAGAGACAGTGCGTGGCCACATCAGCGACTACTGCAACAGTCCAAGTGGGGAGAATGGAAATAGGGCAAGAGGCATCCTGAGGGGCTCTGGGAGGCTGGATGCAAGAGAAAAGAGAGTCTTGACTAAGAGAACTAGGAACTAGGTGTTGGGACATAAGGCACCACCCACAAACAAACAGCTGAGGGAGCGGAGGGGCAAAGAGGGTGGGTTTCGTCCCATTGTGTTTGCATTGACACACAGGCATAGAAACTACTGGCGAGCAGTTGGCCACAGACAAAAGAAACTCAGAGGGGAAACCAGTATCAGCTACAGCATGGGGACCCCTACCCTACCAGTGTTCATGGACGCTCTGGCTTAGAGGTGTGCAGACTGAGCCACGGGTTAATCGGAAAGAACCATGGTTCAGGCCTGCTTGCTGCTGCGCTGTCCTGCTATCTATGAATTACCTTCATCTAATCACCGAAGCGGCCTCTCTAGGCATTACAGCCGTGTTCAGAATACACACTCTGCCCCTCTAGGCGTAACGGCTTAGCACATACCCTCCCAGATTTCTCTGTGAGTGGTATACACAGTCTTTCCTTTTTCTTTGTAACAAAGATGAGATCCAGCTCTATGGTAACCTGTTCTTTTGACTCAATGAATGATAAGCACCTCCCCTTGGTAACAGACACATCCCCTGCTTTAACACTATTTCAGAGGGCTGAGTGGATCTGCCACATTTTATAGAACACGTATCCGCTGTCAGGAAATCGAGTTGTTTCCAATTTTTCAGTATTATGAACAGCTCAGCCATGACCAATCTTGTGGCTAAATCTTCGAACACATCCTTCTTTCCTAAAGATGAATTCCCAGGAATGGGACTCCAGGGTGCAAGTGTACATACATTTAAGGCTTTGGAAAGGGACTGCCACACGGCCTTCCAGAAAGACCGCTTATTCGTCCCTTCAGTAGGGTACAAGAGGTTCTTTTTTCTCTCAATCTTGCTAACACTGTTTCATAGGAAAACACATGGTATTTTATCGTTGTTTTAATATCTATTTCTTAATTAGTGAAATTACACATTTTTTTCCATATCTACTATTATTTATTTTTTCTTCTATGAGATGCCTCCACCTATTTTCAGCACTATTGGAGTTTCTGCCTTGTTTTTTTTTCCTTTTAATTTGGACGTGCTCTCGCTATGTTAAAATACGGCATTCACACTGTCATATTTTGCCTTGTTTAGTCTCCAATCGGGGTTCGCATTGCACTCGTGCTAACGAGGTGTTTGCTGTGCCGAAGTCTGTCCCTGTTGCTTTAACCAAGTCAAATCTATTCCGTCTTTTCACTTCATAGTTTCTGCTTTTGACCACAAACTCTTCAGGGCACTATAATGAGCACTCACCACTATGGTTACCATGATGCAGATGTTTTTTGTATCCTTCCAGAAAACCATCTGAGGAGTGACTTTCGCAAAATGTACAAGCCTCCCAAAGAATGCAGTCAGACAGAGTACTTCTGCTATCGAGGTAGCCTGCATGCAGAAAACAGAGACTAAACACAGCCCCCCGCCATTTGGAGAGTCAGCTTCAGCCCTCTTGAAACCGCCCCATCCCCCAAGCTACCTTGATGCTACCCTCTGAGAATCAACGATGTCCCTTAATTTCACTGCCAGTTGCAGCCAAATTCTTTACTGGTGGGGATGGTTTCTTCCTCTTAAAAGGAAACCTGTCTTCGAGCCATGAATCCCATGACCCAACAGGCAGGGCTTCCTGGGAGGGGCTGAATCAGCAGGCAGGGGATCCAGAAAGCATTTCCCCAGAAAGGGGGAGGTCAGGACCGGCAGACACAGGCATCTTCTGGGCTCTCCAATTCTCACATTCACATTTAGAACAGGCATCTAGATGTTCAGTTTCCCTAAAAGTAGAGTAACTCCCCAATGATACGTTTTGAATGCAGGTCATTTCTTAGCCATCTCTGCCGCTGCTGCCCTCTGCCTGTGTGTGGCTGGTTAGAGGAAAGAATGGAGGCCACCGAGCCCCAGTGCCACGTCCTGACCATCTCCTCTGTAAGGGATAGGACCCAGCTCCAAAGTCCCTACAGGCAGCTAGCCTGGCAGCCTGTGACCGCAGCCCATGCTTTCATGTGACTTCCCTGAGGCAGTAAGTCCTCCCTAACAAGGGCACCTGTCTCCATCATGGCGAGAGGAGGTTGGCAGAGCAGGAAGAGATGGGGACAGGGCAACCTGGCGTAGGCTAGGAAGACAGAAAGATCTGGGGTGAGGGCTGAAGGAATGGATTCCCTAAGGAATCAGCCAGGCAAGCTCCCAGCTAATGGCCAGCAGCACCTGCCAGCCTCCAGAGATCGACAGAGCTTCCAGATATCTACTACCCCAGCTCATGACACAGGAACAGAAAATCTGCCCAGTTGGGCCCCATTACCCACAGAATTATGGGAGGTAATAAAAGCCTGTTCTTCAAAGCCAGGGGTCGATGAACTTTATCAGTTAAAGGAGCAGACAGTACATACTCTAGGCCTTGCAAGTATCCAGTCTCGGTTACAACTACTGTCGGAGGCAGGAGCGGCATCAAGTTGGGAATTAACATGAATAGATGATCAATTTATTACTTAAACCGATCTGGAACAGCTGGTTAATTTGATGTATTACTCAAAATCATATGTGATCGGCTACTAAGCACCAATAAATACTCTAGCGATTTAGGACTAAAAAAAGCTGGAAACGTGACAAGTACAATTTGCATATTCCATCATATTATGACATTGTCTACTTACCATTTAATAGATATGCTTTGAAAATATCATTTGTCTATACAGTTTATCCCTGTGTACGGGGATAAAAGACAAAAACTTTCCACTCCACTGAAAATGCCTATGAGTGAAGCATCAGCTTCTTCCAGCCCCCAGCAATAAAAATAAAACCATGTTCATATTTCTTGAAATTTGGGGGGAAAAAAAAAGGAAGAGGAATGGGGCCCAATTCATCAATGACAAAGTCTGGGTAGCCATTTTGTTTTTAATCCTTACCAAGAAAGGCAGTGGGAACAGCGCGGGTACTTCAAACAGGGCGAGGGAAAGGTCTACACAAATAAAGAAGTAGATGGCTACTTGCATCGTCCAGTGGTTATAAAAGTAGTAAAGTCTGAAGACAAAAAGAAGAAAGGTGTTTATAAACAAGGAGCAGAGGTTAAACAGCACTCAAACTTCCCACTAGAAGACATGGTGGATAAAATACAAAGTACGGCTCTGGCCACATTTCTTTTCCTTTCAAGGGATGGTACTGAATCGAGCACACATTACAAGACACTAACAGAAAAAAATCAACATATTACCCTATCTCAACGCACAGTCTCTTTACAGTCTCCAGCTATGATTATACCTTCCTCATGGTGATTGTGACAATAATAAAAGACTACTTTTAGGGGACTTTGAACAGTGACCAGTACAGAGAAATCCTCAGTTAAAGTGACCTATTATTATGTGGCATGGTCGCCTAACCAATTTAAAATGTGCATCGTCCCATCTCGACATGATAGACTCAGAGGGCTCTCCCAGTCGCACACTCCTCTTCCTCAGGGACGGGGACAGTCCCCTCAACCTGCTTGAAGCTTCCAGGAACGAGGCATTCTTCGCTTCTGGAGGCACTGAGCCCTGATGATAAGAAATGGTTTTTTCCCTTATTTTGAGCCAAATCCTTGGTCTTAGTTCAAACATTTAGGGAGTGAGAGAGAAAAGGCACGATTCTTATGAGAAGAACAAATGTATGGAAAAGGCAACAGAAAGAAAAAGAACAAGGCTTTTCATTTAGATGGCTCTGAGAGGACAAACCATGTCTAAGAGGAAAAGATGATATATGTTTTACTTTGGATGTCCTCTCTGCTGTACCAGGTGTTCTCATTTACTCAATTACCCGTCCTTGATGTATTTATTGAATGCTTTCCTATGTGTGAGGCACCATGTTCTTATAACTTAAAAAAAAAAAAAGGCATTAGATTTTAACATTTTATCCAAAGCTATGTGCCACACCCTAGAGACTTCTCAAAATGTTTGGGGAGACAATGTCTTCAGCTTGGGTTTAACTTCAAGACTATTAAGAATTAGAGCACAGTGTGCTCTACGGGACAGTTTAACACTTTCATTACCTGATGGCCCGAGGAGATGTTTCAAAGGGAACATTTCTGTTGTACTGGGCATCAGAAACATAGGCAGCTGCCAGGAGGAGGTCCTGGTCCTCCTTGGGAGAAAGTACGGAGAGAGAACACCAATCAGAATAGGAAAGGACGCTTCTCTTTTTCAGACGTAAGTACAAAAAGAAACCCAGCCCCCCATCCCACTCTCGCCAGAGGTTATCCATATTATAGGACTGTTTAGACACCTCCAGATACATTGCTGGGTAACGGGAATCCTGCAGTGGGGCTGAGACAAGGGCATGCTTGACTTTCTTGAATTCAAACACAGGCTCTCAAAGGAAGAAATGAAAACAAGAAAGCACTGAATAGTAATATGCATGTCCTTAAATGGCATATTTACACTAACATATACAGGGCTATATACACACAAAATTGTATTTAGGGTACTTGATGGGTGGTTAGAGTGTTTTTCAAGGGTAATTTTGACACATAAATTATTGCCTTTCTGGATGACTTTTGAAGCTAACTCCTTCTTAAGGTATGACCCCACTCTATACATATACATAATTTTAAAACAATAAAATTGTATTCATATGATACAAAGCTTACTCTCTTCACTCAATATATTCTGGACATTTTTTTTCATGACAATATATATACACCTGCCCCATTCTTTTTTTTATAAATGCCTGTTACTTTAGGTAGAGTCTCCCTTTTATTTTTCTGTTTTAAACACAATTACATCAAATTTTTAAAAATATATATTACACATAGATACACATGCATAGCTTTGTGCCATATGAACGTTTTTGTAGGATAGAGTTGAACTTGTGAATGAAAGGTATTTGTTTTTTTATCTTGATAGATACTACCAAATTATTTCCCCAAAAGTTCTGTCTTTGATACGCCTCTAAATAGTACATAAGTATCACGTTTTCCTGCTTCTCGCCAACATTCATGTAATTTTAAATGACTGATAATCCTCAATCAGACAGAGGGGCATCTTGAGATTTGACTTTAAATCCCCTCATGACCAGGACAGTTGAGCCCCGTTTGTGATGACTCATATGTCTGATTCTGTATAAATGAGATGTAAAGCACACATACAAACAGACTAGCTATTTAGAGTACCTTCCTATGTACTTGACGAGGAAAACAACCTAATTATCCATTCAATTACGAGAGTTACCTCCTCGAAACACAGGACATCTTCCTGTTGGAATTGGAATGGAAATCTATCCCTGGTCAAGCAAGTCAATTTTGCAAATGCATGTAGTATTCAGAGAGGTCAAGATTCGAAACTTTATACCAATATACAAAAATATATATCTGGAGACACAGCAGAACTGCATTTCCTCGATTTATTTCATATAGCAACACTTAAAAAAATAAGTTATATTGTGTTAAAAAAAACACAAACATAGTTACTAAGACAAGTCTTCTAATAGACATGTCACTAAAGAAGAGATATGTATGCCTGGCAGAGACACACATAAGAGTTCGCTCAACATCATTAGGCATCAGGGAGATACATATTTAACCCACAGTAAGAAACCACTCCATATCGACTATAATGTCTGAAACTAAAGACTGACCATGCCATGTGTTGACCAGGATGTAAAGCAACTGGAACTCTCACACGTTGTTGGTAGGAATGGAAAACAGTTCAGTAGTTTCTCGGCCATTCCATTCCAAGTATTTACCGAAGAGAAAGAAAGCATGTGTCTACACAAAGACTTTACATCCAACCCAAGAACATGCCTTATGTTAGAACACCATCCCAAGGTTGTACTTGTATGCAAATATTCATAGCAGCTCAATAGTCGAAAATCAGAAACAACCAAAATGTCCACAAATAGAGGTATGGATAAACAAAATGTGATATATCTATACCATCAAAGACTACCCAGCCATAAAAAGGAATGAATTACTGATAAACACAACAAAATGGATGAATCTCAAAATAATTTTGCTGAGTGATAGAAGCTAACTCCTGTCCCCCCAAAAGAGTACCTACTACATGAGTACATAAAAGTCTGGAATATGCAAGCCAATCTATAGTGGCAGAAACCAGATCAGTTGTCTGGGGACGGGGAGGAGGGGACGGAGAGAGGGATGGATGGCAAACGGGAATAAGGAAACTTGTAGGGGTGACAGATATGTTCACTGCCTTGAATGTGGTATTAATATCCCAAGTGCACTCATATACCAAGACTCATCAAACTGCACACTTGAAATAAGTGTAGTTTAGCTTATGTCAATTACAGCTCAATAAAGCTGTTACAAATTGCCCAAAAAGAAAGATAAATGTTTTGATTAAAAATAGATATGGAACAACAATCTCAAAGGTGACTTAACTGCTCTAATAACCCATCACCTCTTGAGTCGTGTGCCTTCTCAGGCACAATTCTTAAAGGCAGGTTATTAAAAACTAAGAAGCACCAGGAGCGCCGGGGTGGCTCAGTCGGTGCAGTGTCCGACTCTTGATTTCGGCTCAGGTCATGATCTCAGGGTCATGGCACAGAGTCTGCTTGAGGTTCTCTATCTCCTTCTGCCCCTCCCCCTGCTTGTGCTCTAAATAACTAACAAATAAATAATAAGTAAAATCTTTGATAACTAAAAAGCAACATATAAATGTGTTAAGCACTTATCACACATTTTTCTTTTACATATTTAAAAAATATTTTAGTAGGCAATCTATTAATACCAATGATTTTTTCATTGAACATTTCAAACACTGAGGAACACTAGAGTTCCCCAGGATATGCTTAGAAATCCGTTTTAGGTAGAAAATGGCTAGCATCAACAAGAGTTTATTTAAGTGAATGCATACTAATCTTAAGAAAGTTCTATTAAGCCCCATAAAAGATTGTCCTGAAACAGCAACGAATTATAATATGAAGGCCTTTAAAAATATATTTAAGGCAAAAATCTCTTAAAGCCACTAGTGTTCCCAATTTAAAAAGATGATGCTACTAACATTCTTCCAGTCCCAGTGAAATGGTTTGTCTACAAACAAGCAGTTTGACAATCACAGATTTGAGATGTACCATCCACACACCCTCCAGGTAGAGAATAGAAAAAAATGTTCAGCAGCAATTCCTCAGCCAGCCAGGCCCTGGGGGCTACCTCCATCGGACACGACCCAGGCTCCCCACACTGAATGATATAAGCACCAGGGCACCTCTTCCAACACCCCCCTTGCCATCTGAACTCATGCCTGTTATGTTTAAATATGCTGACGCTTTCACAACAGCAAATTTACCTTTATGTTGTTTCCAAGCTTCTCCATTCTTAACTATTCCATTTCTGACATCTGCCTCTTTTTCAAATCTCACCTGCTCCATCTTCTGCTCCTGCTTGTCCTCCTTCTCTCCATCCTGTTTATGTGCAACTTCTAAGGCTCCTGCCCATCTTTGCTTGGGGAGAAGTACTCTCCACAGGCAAACTTCCTGTAATGACCATTCTCACTAGTACTAAGGCCATCTGGATCATTCCATAAAACAAATCATTTTCATGCAACCCAAGAATGTGGCTTGTGTTAGACATGCTGTTTCCAAACTGCATACTTTCAAGTTTACATGGAAACCACTGCCTGTATCCACCATGAAAACAAGCAAAGACCAAACAGCAATGTTCCCCCAGATGCAACTTACAGATGGCTCTGCACCACACAGCAGCAGCCCCAGCCTCAGAGAGGCACCAGCGCCGGCCAGGACGGCAGTTCTGAACTCCCACAGCACCCACCACCACCTTCCAAGCTTTGCTCATAAAGATCCCATCGTCCAGACCAAGTGCATCAGAGTCTCAAAGAGGTGAGACCCAGGACGAATTTGTAAAGTTCCCAGGGGATTTCAACACGCAAGCAAGATGGAAAATCACTGGTCTAAATATGGCCATTTTACTACTGCTTCTTGTATGCTTCATATTCTCATGGCACTAGGGCAATAACTAACTTCTCTGGATTTTCCCTTTCTCCTCTTCTTCTAGCTGTCACATTTTCTTCCCTCCCCCCAAGATGTGAAAATGTATTTAAGATTTTTGCGTTTTCTCCTTCAGCCCTCTCGACCCTGTGAACCTTCATTCTGCGGAAAGGTGGATGACTTAGAATCGTTTAGGGAGAGAGGGCGGAGAAAGTGCAGAGGGTTAGGGAATGATCATTTCCAGAAGCTCTTAGGAGAACTCAAGGAAGTTCCTTCCCTAAGCCCCCAGTGTAGGAATAAACAAACTAGAAGTTCCAGATACCTTTAAGTCAGACAAGAACCTTGACAAAGTTGTTGATAGAAGTGCTTCAAAAAAAAAAAAAAGCTGATATGTCTCATTTAGATATATAAGAAAATTAACCAAACTAACCACAACCTAAGGTAAAAACAAGTTACTGTGAATTTTAAGGAAAATTCTCTCCCATCTCAGTTTTTCCCTCTGTCACTACTAGCATTATACTTCCTATCTGTCTCTCTCTGCCTCCCTTCTTTGCCCCCATAGGTTATGGGCACACTGACGCCCAGAATAGAGGTGATCACTGCTTTCCCATGCAACCCCCATTCAAAAGCTTCTAGTGACTTCTCTTTGCCTAGAGTGCCCGCAGATCAAATGTAAAACTTGGCATTTAGGGGCTCCACAATCTCCCCTTTCTCCAACTTGGTCTCCCGCATTTCCCTACAGTAGACTTCTTCTATGGCTGAAACTAGAGGGTACATTGCCCACTGTCCCACCACCAGCCCCACTCCACACCTAAAACCAGGAGTACCCTTTCTAGAACTTTCCTTCATGGGGGGCCATCTCAAATCTCACTTCCTCCATGAAGACTGGCAATACCAGCAGCTTCCATTCCCAAACGGAAAGACTGCCAAGAGTAGCTAGAGTTATAAAGTATATTGTGGGCATTTCACATGAAGAAACAGCTATCTGCTAAGGGTAAGCTGGGGCATAGCAGCCATGGCAAGACTGTGAGAGAAGAGGTAGCAGTTAGCTGTTAGTATAAACACCTCATGTCCCTCTGTGCAGAAAGACCAACACCCTGCAGGCCGAGGGCAGCCTAAAGATGTGTTTTGTTTGGCCCAGAGAGTGCTTTATGGATGCTGGCTACTAATTCAAATTTTTTAAAAAACTGGAGCTTACACAAAAATTTGAACTTCTGGTTTCTCTTTGAAAGGTCATAACATCTGGCAACGTTGGGCTCTATTACAATATGTTTTTGCTACCCACCCTGATACTCAGGTCACCTGCATAAACACTCTTTATTTTTTCAAATTCTGTGGGTCGGCCAGGCAGTCCTTCTGGTCTAGGCCAACTTAGCTGATCTGTATGGTCGGTCTGGAGGAGATGGCCTAGGACAGCCACACTTACATGTCTGGCCATGTGGACCGTGCAGCAGGCTAGCCAGGGCCCTTCCACATGCTGGTGGTCAAAGGGTCCCCAGGAGCATCAGGAGAGCAAGCACCAATGCTTGAGTATTTTTCATATCTCTGCTTGTGTTGCATCTGCTAATGTCCCGTTGGCTAAAGCAAGTCTCATGGTCAATGGTCTCAAGGGCTGGAGAAATTGATTCCATCTCCTGACATAAGGAGTTGCAAAGGTGCATTGCAAATGGGATTGTATCCAGGACGGGAAAAGTCTGTGGCCATTTTTGCAATCTATGATAACCCCTGTAGCCACAACCAACTGGAAGTAGATAACCACGGTCTTCTTCGGGCAAAAGACATGCCCTCCACGTCACCACAAGCCCCACTTCCCTGAGTGGCTGAGTCGTTCCCACCTAGGCCACTGGCTTAATGTTCCTCCCTGGCCCCTGTGGACACTTCAGCTTGTGACCACCTGATATAACTAATCCTCTCCCAGGCCCTCCTGGTTACTCCCATTTTCCTCCTGCAAAAAACTTCTCCGCAAATCACTATAAAGGAACAACAGGAGACCAAGAGCCTGAGCCAGGGTATTCTGAGACTTGAAAGAAAAGTTTTAAGAATAAGAACATTCAAAGAGAAGCACATAAAACATCAGAGGTGATCACGCAGATCACAAAGTAACAGCATACTGAACATGGGCTCTCAGCCTTGGCTGTACTTTCAATACTTGGTAACTTCAAAGTTACTGTTACCCAGGCCNAACCACTGCCTGTATCCACCATGAAAACAAGCAAAGACCAAACAGCAATGTTCCCCCAGATGCAACTTACAGATGGCTCTGCACCACACAGCAGCAGCCCCAGCCTCAGAGAGGCACCAGCGCCGGCCAGGACGGCAGTTCTGAACTCCCACAGCACCCACCACCACCTTCCAAGCTTTGCTCATAAAGATCCCATCGTCCAGACCAAGTGCATCAGAGTCTCAAAGAGGTGAGACCCAGGACGAATTTGTAAAGTTCCCAGGGGATTTCAACACGCAAGCAAGATGGAAAATCACTGGTCTAAATATGGCCATTTTACTACTGCTTCTTGTATGCTTCATATTCTCATGGCACTAGGGCAATAACTAACTTCTCTGGATTTTCCCTTTCTCCTCTTCTTCTAGCTGTCACATTTTCTTCCCTCCCCCCAAGATGTGAAAATGTATTTAAGATTTTTGCGTTTTCTCCTTCAGCCCTCTCGACCCTGTGAACCTTCATTCTGCGGAAAGGTGGATGACTTAGAATCGTTTAGGGAGAGAGGGCGGAGAAAGTGCAGAGGGTTAGGGAATGATCATTTCCAGAAGCTCTTAGGAGAACTCAAGGAAGTTCCTTCCCTAAGCCCCCAGTGTAGGAATAAACAAACTAGAAGTTCCAGATACCTTTAAGTCAGACAAGAACCTTGACAAAGTTGTTGATAGAAGTGCTTCAAAAAAAAAAAAAAGCTGATATGTCTCATTTAGATATATAAGAAAATTAACCAAACTAACCACAACCTAAGGTAAAAACAAGTTACTGTGAATTTTAAGGAAAATTCTCTCCCATCTCAGTTTTTCCCTCTGTCACTACTAGCATTATACTTCCTATCTGTCTCTCTCTGCCTCCCTTCTTTGCCCCCATAGGTTATGGGCACACTGACGCCCAGAATAGAGGTGATCACTGCTTTCCCATGCAACCCCCATTCAAAAGCTTCTAGTGACTTCTCTTTGCCTAGAGTGCCCGCAGATCAAATGTAAAACTTGGCATTTAGGGGCTCCACAATCTCCCCTTTCTCCAACTTGGTCTCCCGCATTTCCCTACAGTAGACTTCTTCTATGGCTGAAACTAGAGGGTACATTGCCCACTGTCCCACCACCAGCCCCACTCCACACCTAAAACCAGGAGTACCCTTTCTAGAACTTTCCTTCATGGGGGGCCATCTCAAATCTCACTTCCTCCATGAAGACTGGCAATACCAGCAGCTTCCATTCCCAAACGGAAAGACTGCCAAGAGTAGCTAGAGTTATAAAGTATATTGTGGGCATTTCACATGAAGAAACAGCTATCTGCTAAGGGTAAGCTGGGGCATAGCAGCCATGGCAAGACTGTGAGAGAAGAGGTAGCAGTTAGCTGTTAGTATAAACACCTCATGTCCCTCTGTGCAGAAAGACCAACACCCTGCAGGCCGAGGGCAGCCTAAAGATGTGTTTTGTTTGGCCCAGAGAGTGCTTTATGGATGCTGGCTACTAATTCAAATTTTTTAAAAAACTGGAGCTTACACAAAAATTTGAACTTCTGGTTTCTCTTTGAAAGGTCATAACATCTGGCAACGTTGGGCTCTATTACAATATGTTTTTGCTACCCACCCTGATACTCAGGTCACCTGCATAAACACTCTTTATTTTTTCAAATTCTGTGGGTCGGCCAGGCAGTCCTTCTGGTCTAGGCCAACTTAGCTGATCTGTATGGTCGGTCTGGAGGAGATGGCCTAGGACAGCCACACTTACATGTCTGGCCATGTGGACCGTGCAGCAGGCTAGCCAGGGCCCTTCCACATGCTGGTGGTCAAAGGGTCCCCAGGAGCATCAGGAGAGCAAGCACCAATGCTTGAGTATTTTTCATATCTCTGCTTGTGTTGCATCTGCTAATGTCCCGTTGGCTAAAGCAAGTCTCATGGTCAATGGTCTCAAGGGCTGGAGAAATTGATTCCATCTCCTGACATAAGGAGTTGCAAAGGTGCATTGCAAATGGGATTGTATCCAGGACGGGAAAAGTCTGTGGCCATTTTTGCAATCTATGATAACCCCTGTAGCCACAACCAACTGGAAGTAGATAACCACGGTCTTCTTCGGGCAAAAGACATGCCCTCCACGTCACCACAAGCCCCACTTCCCTGAGTGGCTGAGTCGTTCCCACCTAGGCCACTGGCTTAATGTTCCTCCCTGGCCCCTGTGGACACTTCAGCTTGTGACCACCTGATATAACTAATCCTCTCCCAGGCCCTCCTGGTTACTCCCATTTTCCTCCTGCAAAAAACTTCTCCGCAAATCACTATAAAGGAACAACAGGAGACCAAGAGCCTGAGCCAGGGTATTCTGAGACTTGAAAGAAAAGTTTTAAGAATAAGAACATTCAAAGAGAAGCACATAAAATATCAGAGGTGATCACGCAGATCACAAAGTAACAGCATACTGGACATGGGCTCTCAGCCTTGGCTGTACTTTCAATACTTGGTAACTTCAAAGTTACTGTTACCCAGGCATCACTCAGACCAACTAAATCAGAATCTCTGTGGTAGGGCCTGAACCCAGATACAGTTCTAAAAACTCCCCAGGTAATTCTAACCAACAGAAAGGCTGAGAATCACTAGCATTGGATTATTTCAATTTCAAAGCTGAAAGTGCTAGTAAAAGTACCAAAGGAGTGGACTGCCACCTTAGAATCTGCCAAAAGACACACCAGGCAGAAAAAGGATCTAAAAAAGTGACTTGAAAGGAGAAGGTGGAAATGCATTTCCGATGACTAGGCAGTTTTTTATTAAGTGACCCAAAACTAACCACGTCTTCATAGCTACCAAGTGTCTTAGGTCAGAGCCTTGCTTGGCTTAATGACTCAATCATCGCTGTTATCTCAGAAAATGAGAGGTTCTGCTAGAATTACCAGTTGATACCAGGCTCCTTGCCTTTTATGCCTGCTCCCCTGGGAGAGGTCTTTGAAAGACACTGAGACATAAGTATGTGATTCCTGCAGGAGCTCATTAAGCCAAAAGCCTCACCCAGGATCAGCCCTCCTTGCATTTCTTGAGGTCTCCGATTATTAGGTTTTTACATTCTTCTCTATTTAGACAAAGAAACATTAAGTACACATAAAGTTTCTCTTGCCACAGAAAACTCTGGTGATCACAGGTTCATCACTGTGCAGAATGAGGGGACCACCACCTGGTTTGGGTCAGAGCTAGGGACCAAGAATCCTTTCCCTCCTCTTTCTCCTTGACCAGCTTTCCTCTACCTTAAGGAGACATGGTAGAATTCACCTGTTGGAAGTGGCCAGGCCTCTTTGAGAGACCAGCAGGCCAAAGAGGGAGGCCAATGCACCAGGCAGGGCTTTTAAACCCCACACAAGACAGCCTGCCTGGTGGACTCCCTGAAGCAGGCCACAGGAGCCCACAGACAAGAGGCAGGGGCGATACCAGAACAGTCCAGAGCAGAAATGGCCCGCTCAAGGAGGAGAGGAAGAGGGACTAAAACACCCTTCACTTCCCACCCCCTTCCTTCCAGAAGGAAAGGCAGCACACATGAACGAACGTTCCCACCTGAAGCCTGGCTGTCTTTACCGTGTACCAGGCACCGTGCCCTGGGCCTCACTGACAAGGTCTTCAGACTCCTCCGAGGCGGGTATGACTTATCATTCCCACCTTACAGAGGGGAAACCGGAGGCTCCACCAGGTAACGGGCCCCCTCATCTTGTAATTCACCGCTAGGATTTTCTGAGTCAGAGCAGGGGCTCCAACGACTGGAGTTCTGCTTCCCTCTGCACTCTGAGCTCTTATCCAGCGAGAGAAAACAGTCCAGGAACGACTGCTTGGAAGCTCCACGTCTTCCAAAGACGTGCAGAGCTGAGCCCATCTGCTTCGTCCCGCGGGGATGAGAAGAGCCGGAGCTGCATCAGCACTCCCAGAGCCACATCCTGCAGCCTCTTCCCGGGCGTTTCCCTGCAGGGGGACCCTCCGATGTTTTCCTGCCGCCATGGAGCACAGTGCGGCGAGCACGGGCCACCCTAGACCCCGGGACGCGCAGGGGCGCGCTAAATTGGCACCGGACCCCCAACACGGAGCCCGGGCGCGCGTTCCAGCTCCGCCCCCGCCCGGGGGAGGCGGCTCCGGGTGGGCTCAGGCGGCGCGGGCGCGGACTTGACAGCCCCCCACTCCAGCGTGCAGGGCTGCGGCCCCGGGGCGCGGATCCCGAGAGCTCCAGCCGCCTGTGCGCTTCCCAGAGGAGCAGCCCCGGTGCCAGGGCTCCTGCGGCCCAGAAGACGGAGTCAGCCCCGCGGCGGAGGAGCTCCTCGCCCGCCTCCCTACACGGGGCCCTTATTCCCAGCAGCCGGCGCTGGCTTTGCGCGGAGTCGCGCTCGGCCGGGAGGGAAATCTCGGGGCCGGAGACTCTGCCGTCGGCGCGCGCCGCCAGCCTTCGAGGTGTCCTGCGAACGCGGCGGCCGTCGCCTCCTTACCTCCTGGGCGGGCGGCTCCTCGGAGGGCTGCGGGCCCAAGCGGCGCACGCCCGCGGCTCGGCCAGCCCCAGGCATCTCGGGCGGCGGGCCGGGATGCTGGAGCGTCGGGGCCGCCGCAGCGGACTCTGTCCTCGGGCCCCGGGAGGCCCGGGCTGGGCGCGCTCCGCTCGGCCCTTCACGTGACCACGGCGAGGACGGCCCGAGGCGGCCCCGAGGGCGGAGGACCAGCGGCAGGCGCGGCGGGCTTCCAGGCTCTGGCCCCTTCCCCGCCCGGCCTCCCGGCCGCGCTCCGGAGCCAGGGGCGGGTACGCGGAGCGGGCGGGGGCGGGAGCGGGCAGTCGAGGGGCCGCGGGGGACGAGCTCCGGCTGGTGGAGGCGTGGGTTAGAGGCCACCCTGGCATAAGGCCCCCACCGTGTGCAGTGGAAGCACCAGTAAAATACTTGTTTTGAGAATTAAATTAGTTAATATATATTCAGTGGCTGCCACTGGCGAGGGCCCAGTAAATGTTGATTCCCTTCCCGTCCTAGTGGAGACCCCGGGGAAACCTGGGTGTGGACTCAGTGGGGCCTCCTAGGGCAGATACTTTTGGGGAGGGGGCGCAGACCCTCCTCCCTTCCCCCACGGTGCCCCCAGTTCCAGCTTGGCCAGGAACTTAGCGTTGCCAGAATTGATGAATTTTCCAGAGAAAACAAAAATGCAGATTGCATGAGACTGTTCCTGATTTTTTAAAAATGTTGGTCATGAATTTATTATAACAACACATATAAAATACTGGAGGCCAATTCTTAGATGAGTCTTGGCCAGCAGAGCCAGTGGCCCTTGACCCAGTACCAATCAACTTCATTGACCCTTCCCAGAGAAAGAGGAGGCCTGGCAGGGCTGGGACTGGCCCTGGTCACCCAGCAGGAAGCACAGTATCCTCTTAGGTGGTCCATCCGGACTCTGTGCTAGGTATTGATGGCTACCATGGTCCAACTCAGAAACTATAGCAAGCAAAATCCTGCCCCACTCCTACCTGACCCCCCACCAAAAGACTGCACATCCTACTCCCTGGGACTATGAATCTGTTACTTTACTCCTCAAAAGAGATTTTGAACATGTAATTCAGGTCACTCATCAGTTGATCTTAAAATACAGAGATTATCCTGGATTATCTAGGTTGGCCCAAATGGAATCACATGAGCCCTTAATAGCATCAGAGAAAAGCAGAAGGGGAGGTGAGAGATTGGAAGCCCAGGAAGGGCTCCATGTGCCTGGCCAGGATGCTGCTGCCTTGAAGATAGAGGGGAAATGCAAGGAACTGAATTTGGCCAACAATCTGAATGAACCTGGAAGCAAATCCCCCCTCCCCCGCAGCTTCCAGAAAGGAACACAGCCCTGCCTACACCTTTACTTCAGCCACGTGAGACTCAGGGCATAGAGTCCAGCCATGCCTTGCTGGAATTCTGACCTATAAGACTATGAGATAATAAAAGGATGTTGCTTTAAACTCCTAAATTTGTGGCAATTTGTTACACAGCAATAGAAAATGAATACAGGACACCAGCCTGCCCTTCAATGCCAGAGTTGAGTTCTAGCCATGAGGCTGGCCTGCTGTGAGAGCACCATCTAGCCCCAGTCCCTTCATGAGCATGCCGGGCACTGTGTCTGCCACTGCCCACCTCCTCTGATTATTCCCACACAATTCTAATATCACATCCCCTGAAAGCCCTTCCTCCACTTCTCCCAGCCAACGGATCGCTTCCTCTCTGTGGTCCCATGCTCTTCATGAAAATGACCACATGGTGCCTCAGTTCTTCTATTTGTATATGCTGTCCCACCCCACTAGGACAAGCACCTGGCAGAGGAGAGGGCAGGAAACTTTCATCTTTGAATCCGCACTTCCTGAACAGGCAGGCATATGGTAAGCAGGTGAAAGGGCAAAGCAGAATTCATACCAGCTTGTACCCAATGACCCATGTCTACAGGATGTCTGAAATAATTCTTATAATGTTTATTGTGAGGGATGCCTGGGTGGCTCGGTCAGTTAAGCATCTGCCTTTGGCTTGCAGGGTCCTGGGATGAGTCCTGCATCCGGCTCATTGTTCAGTGGGGAGCCTGTGAGAAGCTCTCTGCCTGCCACTCCCCCTGCTTGTGCTCTCTCTCACACAAATAAATAAAAATCTTTTTAAAAAATGTTTATTGTGAGGATCACCATAAAACTCTGCACACCCTTGAAAAAAGACAATTATTCTATTTCTATCCCAAGTGGTGACTTATGGAATGGTTGTTTAATGGCAGGTCTTTTAAAATGGCTTTTTTTTTTTTTGGTAAAATGTAAATGTATTCACAACTATTAACCAGTTTGGGTGAACATCCTTCTCTACATCTTTCTTTACCTGCACACACGTGAACATGCTTGAACGCAGCTCTGTGCAAATGAGATTATTCCTCCCCTGCAGACACTGCTGACCCCCACCCTCCTATCCACACCCTGCCCACCCAGGAACCCAGACTCGGTCAGGCCTCCATCCCATCTCCCACTAGATGATCCTGCTTGGCTTAGGCCAATCTTTACAGGGTGTTTTCCCAGCAACAGTTATCAGTCTCAGTAGTAGCTCAGCCTGCCTAAAAGAAGCTATGGCCCACAAGGAGTGGCTTCTTTCTCCCTCTTCCTTCCCCTTGTCCTATAAATGTAATATAAAAATCATAATTCCCAACAGCCACTGGAGAGCATCTTGCAGCCAGCCTCGGGTGAAGTTGATGCTGCAGATGGCAGAGCAGAGAGGTGCACGCAGCCAAGTCTCTGATGGCCTCATGGAAAGACTTTCTGGCACCTTCCTCCCCAGAATCATCTGATCTTTGAACTTAGAATTATGTAAGCTGTATTATACAGCCCAGGAGACAGAATGAAGCTGATCTGTATGGCTGGTAGGAAAAAAATCTGTAAGATATTAAATGGGAGAGGAGAGTAGTACCCTCCACAGAGTTTGGTATCTTTTATAGAAATTTTTTAAAGGATGCATTTACTTATACTTCCTGATAAATGACCTCAATATGTTCCCTGAAGGATACGTAAGTAAACTGCCAAGGGTGCTTACCTTTGAGCACACAGCAGAGAGTAGAAGCTTAAAGGGAGAGAAACTTTTTCCTTGTATACTTTCCTACAAGGTTTCATTTTTAACTATATCTCTATTTTACTTTCACATGTTTGCATATGGTAAAATCAACAATTTTGCCTATTTAATGAAAAAATATTTTCTGTAATGGAAAAATTTAAAACTCTGGTAATAGCGCCCGAGAATGTTTATTCCTGCCAGCGTCGCTGCTGGTGGGGAGAATGCACCTCTGTAGGGAAAGAATGAAACAGATTTAGAAAGCACAGCCTTTAGACGCCGGTTACCAAAACGTGCACCCTGTAACAGTAACTTCGGGGTATTGTATAAGTTTGCTGGGGCTGCCATAACAAAATACCACAGACTGGGGGGCTTAAACAATAGAAATTTGCTTTCTCACAGCTCTGGAGGCTAGAAGTCCAAGATCAAGGTGTTGGAGGGTTGGTTTCACCTAAGGCCTCTCTCCTTGCTTTGCAGATGGCCACCTTCTCCCTGTGTCCCCACATGGTCTTTCCTCTGTGCATGTCTGCATCCCAATTTCTACTTCACATAAAGACAGCAGTCCTGGATTAGGGCCTACACTCATGACCTCACTTTAACTTCATTATCTTTGTAAAGACCCTAACTCCAAATAGGGTCACATTCTGAGGTACCGGGGGCTAGGAATTCAACATATGAATTTGGTTGGGGGACACAGTGAAGCCCATGACAGGTACTAATTACCATATCCCCACTTTGGAGCCAAGAAAACAGGCTCAGAAAGGAGAATCGACCTGCCCCAGGCCACACAGCTTGAAGGTAGTGGCACTAAGATCACAAACCCAGACCTACTGGCACAAAGGCTGGGAATTATCGCCAGATAATAACAGAAGTAGCTGTTAGGTAGTTTCAGTAGAGAAAAAGTCAGTCCATATTTAACCCAAGA
The DNA here is from genome assembly GCF_002007445.2 of Ailuropoda melanoleuca. Lineage (NCBI taxonomy): Eukaryota > Metazoa > Chordata > Mammalia > Carnivora > Ursidae > Ailuropoda > Ailuropoda melanoleuca. The sequence goes on from NC_048221.1 coordinate 109,277,971, forward strand.
ATTCTGCCTAATTCTATTTGCCAATTATCTCCTAGAATTGCATGAGATTTGGTGCAGTGTAAACACTGCAATGCAGGAATCAGGATATGTGGGTAAAGACAACATCGTTGACAGTAGAGGGCAAATCTTCTCAACTCATCTACGAGACAGTACACCAGCAAGGCCTGCTCAGTCTTTGACCCCATCTCCTTCTCCTTTTTCTTATTCACTCTGCTCCAGCCTCATTGGCCTCCTTTCTGATTCTCAAACATTCTGCAGGGCCTTAGCTCCAACCATTCCCTCAGCCTGGGTTACTCATTCCCCAGCACCCAGCTGCCCAACTCCCCATCCCTTCTAGTGTTTGTTGAGATCCCACTTTCTTAGGGAGACAGGCCCTGACTGTCTTACTTAACTCTCCAATCCATTCCTGCCCTCCTGCTGCCCTCCTTTTCTGATCTTTTACTTTCCTGCTTTGCCCTTATCACCTCTACTGTACCATATAATTTTTAATCTCTTAGGTTTATTGTTTAGTGTCTGTTTATGCCTGATAGAATTTACTGTCTATAAGGGTGGAAATCTTTATTTTGTCCACGAATATTTCCCAAACATCTGCAGCAGTGCCTGAAAAATGGAAGCTTTTCAACAACTATTTGTTGAGAGAGAATTTTTAGAAGTGGTATGAAATGGTTTCAATCAATACCTTGCAATTAACCACAGAAAATAGGATGTGGAAGGCTGCTCCCAAAGGATACTATTTTCTCAAGGCTCCTCCCCTCCCTCAGGGGGCCCAGAGCCCCATTTTGCATCTTGCCTATGCCCTGATGGGAAGATGGTCACTTGTTTACTCTCCCTCAAGCAGAAGGGCTGTTGCCAGAGCTCCAGTCTGACCTAGCTATGTATCCTTTGGACCA